>NC_136527.1:190269046-190499046 GCF_053919585.1 Euprymna scolopes
TAGGACATTCAACTTATTGTTATCACATGATTACGTAATGGACTTGCAACTTATTGTTATCACATGATTACGTAATGGACTTGCAACTTATTGTTATCACATGATTACATAATGGACTTGCAACTTATTGTTATCACATGATTACATAATGGGACTTACAACTTATTGTTATCACATGATTACATAATGGGACTTGCAACTTATTGTTATCACATGATTACGTAATGGACTTGCAACTTATTGTTATCACATGATTACATAATGAAACTTACAACTTATTGTTATCACATGAATACGTAATTGGACTTGTAACTTATTGTTATCACATTATTGTTATCACATGATTACGTAATGGATTTGCAACTTATTGTTATCACACGATTACGTAATGGGACGTGCAACTAATTGTTATCACATGATTACGTAATATGACTTGCAACTTATTGTTATCACATGATTACGTAATGGGACTTGCAACTTATTGTTATCACATGATTATGTAATGGGACTCGCAACTTATTGTTATCACATGATTATGTAATGGGTTTTGCAACTTATTGCTATCACATGATTACGTAATGGGACTTGCAACTTATTGTTATCGCATTATTACGTAATGGGACTTGCAACTTATTGTTATCACATGATTACGTAATAGGACTTGCAACTTATTGTTATCGCATGATTACGTAATAGGACTTGCAACTTATTGTTATCAAATTCGATGTGGTTCAATTATGATGAACTTTTTCACTCATGATTCCATACTTACAGTCGAATTTATTATAAGTAAATAGGGTTTTATATATTATATATTTATATACAAGCATTATGAAATATCGGGTTTATATGTACCCTCCCCCAAATAAATTGCTTCAGTCTAGAAGGATTTCTAATTACCTTTTATTATTATCTGCAACAAAGTTTTAAAATGCATAATTATGAAGCAGTTTTTACTTACAAATACATTTTAATTAAAAAAAAACTTTTATAAATAAAAACTCTTTTTTCAAAGTGTAAAACTTCTAATATTCTCTTCGTGGGAGGCAAATAGATTAATTTTATTTTTTTATTTCGAACTATTCTCCTCATCTTCTTATTGTCGTTTTTCACGACGTTTCAGCCAACTATTCTTCTGGCCTTCGTCAGGTGGTTACCGTGACGAGATAGGAACTCTGAATCTCGCAACTGCATCCTCAGCAATTACTGTCTTTCATAGTTGTTGTTGTTGTTGCCACATCACGTTTTTGGACAAGTAAGCCTCTACCCGTCTTTTATGTTTGAACAAGATTCACAAATGTAAAAACTAGTTATCAGATGCAAGGTCAAAACAGAAGTTTGAATGGGGAAAATTCTGCCAGATATATATTTGCATATAAAAAAGTATAAAGGATTGAGAAGTTCATCTACCATTCAACCTCCTCATCTTTATAGGATCTCTGGTGAAGACCAAAATATCTCAGTTCCCTCGTAACCACAAGAACCCAGTCCTTTACAATTTCTCTCCTTCCAATTACGTGCAAACTGTAGCCACGTAAAGAAAGTCTTCAGAAAGTTGCTTTCGTCGCGTCCGGGGTATGCTTGCCAGATTTATTTCTTTGAAGGACGACTCTGGAAGATCCGTATCAGTGCCGGGCAATGAAACCATGTCCAATAGCATTTCCCTTTTCCTTAAAGGCTTGAAAAGTTCACCTAGCATCTCATCCTTATAGGATCTCTGGTGAAGACCAAAATATCTCAGTTCCCTCGTAAGCACAAGAACCCAGTGATATCAACACCTGTACTACGAGAGGGGCGAATCCAATCAATGATTCTAAATAAGGGAAAACAAATTTGCATAATGTCGGAAATTTATCCTCCTTCAGATAAATTAACCACGAAAATAACTAACCTGCAAAAAAATATATATATAAGGATGAATAAAAAAGCGGTGCGGTAAAGAAAAATATAAATTCTTGTTTAAAATCGAAGAGATTTTATTTACAAAAAGTTGGTTGCAAATTTTTCCCTTTGTGACCATTAAATTCAAAAACAAAGAACGCCAAAGTAACAACATATAATGCACAAATAACAACAAAAAACGCTTGTTCTTATAGCGAAAATGTCGTATCACTGAACGAATACACTATAATTCAAATAGTAGTTCCTAATCACATATGCAATAAATTTTAGGAACGTACTCACAAATTGATGGTGATCAGGCACCTGCCCTTTTCTTTTTTCTCGATTTAAGTTCTTTTTAAAAATTACACTTCTTCAAAATACGTGCAAAGCGTATCCACGTAAATTCTTCAGAAGTACGCCTCGTCGTGTCCCAGTGTTCTGTTGCCGGGTATTCTTCTTGAAGGAGGACACATCAAGATTCCATATCTACACCGGGCACTGAATCTACGTCCACTCTCCACGTCGCTGAAATCTAAAAGAGGCCGAATCTCGCGCTGCACTCGTGACGTCATCAAGGAGCTAGCACTGCTCTTTTCTTTACATTAAAGGGAGTTTATTACAAACCCACAATATACGAAACTAAGAATCATAAGATTCGAAATACAGATAATCAAATATAAGAACTGGAATAAAAATATAATAAAAGTAAGCAGGGGATGAATAATTATTGGTACAAAATAATTCCAACAGTTAGAACGATAATAGTCATGGCGCTCCTCGGACTAAATGTAATTTTTTAATATAATGAAATAATGTGTATGTAATTGCGGTCTATAGTTAAATAACGTGATGACTAATGACGTAAAAATAGTGAGTGTTTATGTGCCATCTATTGTTGTCAACCTTAGGTAGTTTCGTCTCGAGGGGGGGGGAAATTGCATCTATTTTATTATATACAAGAAGAGACGGAGTGTGCAGGTTCTCTTCTCCAGTGATCTTTGCACTGCAACATGCGATAAATTTTTTTATCTGAAACAATTTCTTTTCTGCAAAAAAACTTAGCCGATTCTGGAGCTTCCATTTTCAATATGTGGTCTGTATTTTGTGCTAGGACGCCCGTTATTATTGTAATTGAGAGAATCATAATTTAGAGTCCTGTAGCTTAAGATATCTGGTTAAGCATCAGACGGAGGGTGTTGTATGTTACAATATTAAATAACTCTTTATTTCTGTCGTTGTAATTCTTGTAATTTGACAACGGATCTCTTCCGGACATTTCCATACCCATGACTTACTGACCATCTGGTTCCTCCATTCTCAAGGTCCAGTTGTTTGCAGTAGCTTTACCATTGATAGTAGCAAGGAAGAACGAGCGGGTGACGGTGTGAGAATTTTACATTATTAGCAGCTTATGATAATGAACGTATAGGCGAATTAATTCCCAAATAATGTCATGGTTGTAAGTGATAAAATGTCATCGTCAATACCGTTGGAATGAATCCACAAAGGAATGGTAGTTTAGTTTGATTCAGAAATAAGATCATTGTTGTAAATTATGGGATGCCATGGTCAAAACTGTTGAAATGAATCAACAAATGAATGGTTGCGTAGTTTAATTCACAAATAATCTCCGGGTTGCAAGTGATGAAATGTCATAATCAAAACTGTTGGAGTGAATCAACAAATGAATGGTTGCGTAGTTTAATTCACAAATAATCTCCGGGTTGCAAGTGATGAAATGTCATAATCAAAACTGTTGAAATGAATCAACAAATGAATGGTTGCGTAGTTTAATTCACAAATAATCTCCGGGTTGCAAGTGATGAAATGTCAAAATCAAAACTGTTGGAGTGAATCAACAAATGAATAGTAGCGTAGTTTAATTCACAAATAATATTGTTGTAAGTGATGAAATGTCATGGTTAAAACTGTTGAAATTAATCAACAAATGAATGGTAGTGTACTTTAATTCTCACATAATATCAGGGCTGTAAGTGATGAAATGTCATGGTCAAAACTGTTCGAATGAATCAACAAATGAATGGTAGTATAGTTTATTTCACAAATAATATCATGGTCGTAAGTGATTCAATGTCAAAACTGTTGAAATGAATCAGCAGATGAATGATAGTGTAGTTTATTTGGTTGTAAGTGATGAAATGCCATAGTCAAAATTGTAACCGATTTTAGAGCTTCCGTTTTCAATATGTCGTTGTGCTCAGAACGTTTTTTTTTTTGCAATTGGAACGGCTCATCAAAAACTTTTTTACGTTAGAGTTGAAGACTTTATTACTCTCGTTGTAATTCTTGTAGTTTTATATTTGCCAACAAAGGTCTTCGCTACATTTCCATACTCTGGACTTATTGACCATCTTGTTCCGCAATTTCTAAGGTTTATCCAGCTATTGCAGTAGCTTTTAATTTCTAAGGTTATTGTCAATCGTTTATAGGGGAGTCAATTCACGAATAAGATCATGGTTATAAGTGATGAGATAGCATGACCAAAACGGTTCGAATGAACCAACAAATGAATGGTAGTGTAGTTTAAGATGTGTTTCTGATGCATTGTTGAATGAAGCCAATTGTGATTCTCTTTTTTATATTATTAGAGCTGATATTTGTGTTTCCTTTAAAACAGAGACTTTCGTCGCTGACAGTTTATTTTAATTTTAAGGCCGAACCACAATATTATGTTTCTTTTCAATTACGTCGTCATCTTTAATCTTTTTTTTACATAGGCATCACCACTTATCAAGGACAAGAGATCACTCGAGGATAAGGTTTAAGTGTCTACCGTAGTCAGTTGGACAATAAAGTAATCCTTAGTGATGGAAATTGGGTAAATTTGTTAATAACAAGTGGAACGGCTCCTCAAGAATTTGTTTACGTTGGACTTGAAGACACCATATTGTAGTCAGCTGGAAAGAAGGGAAACGGAAGACAATTCCACAGGCGTGCAGTTCTAAGAAAAAAGCTTTGTTCATGGAATTTTTGTTTAGGCACAGATAACGAGTTGGGGGGATTCTTGATAGTGTTTTCAGCTAGACGAGCTTTTCTTGTGAAAGTTTGGCAGAGGGGACCATATACTGAAGCTCAGTCGAACAGTTTCCATGAAAATAACGATACATCAGAGACAAACTCGCAACATCTCTTCTGTGAGATAGAAGTTGCAGCGAAGAGAAAAGGACATCTCCTATGAGGCTATAAAGTCTATTTTAAACTCTATCAAGTCAGGACAAGTCCTTTCTAGCAGCTCTTACCCAGATGTGGCAACAGTATTCCATCATTGGGCGTACCTGGCTCTTATATAGATAGAGAATTGCATCAGCAGTGAGATATCTACTGGATCGATAAAAGCATCCGACCATTTTTCCAGCGGCCTTGGCAACAGATTTGATGTATGTGTTCCATTTAAGATCAGGTCAAGCCAAGAAGCTTGTATAAACTTGGTCTCCCCAAGACGAGAGCCATTCATTTTAATTGATGCCAGATGGGGATCAGAACGTTGATGATGTAAAGAGAAAATCTTGGTTTTAGATGCATTAAAAGTAACCAGCCACTCCTTATTCCAATTGTACAACATGATCAAAATCAGAGGAGAGAGAATCGGAGAGAACTTGGTCGTTTACTGTCTTAGATGTGCTACCATAAATGGTAGGGTCGTCAGCAAAAATTTCTACGAATGATGTAAGGATGTGTTTTGGAAAATCATTAATGTAGATCAGGAAAAGAGTTGGACCCGGGATGGACCCCTGAGAAACTCCAGCATTAATACTGTGAGCTTCTGATTTTTGCCCATTAACTACCAGTCGTATGAATCTATCAGGAAAAAATGATTTAATAATTGAGAAGACATTTCCAGCTATACCATAGCTGGAGATCTTGTGAAGTAAAACTTTATGCCATACGCTATCAAAGGCTTGGATATGCCAAGAGACATTGCCTAATAAAGGTTGCTACTCATATGAGATATAACTGTAAGCATATCTTCTGCAGATCTAACAGAACGGAAACAATATTGTGTGTCACTAAGAAGGTTGTTTTCGCTGAGATTCTTGGTTACTGCTCTATTTATCAGATTCCAGTAACTTACTCATGATGCACAGGAGGCTTATTGGCCTGTACAGAGAGAGGGATGAGCGATCACCTGTATTCTTAAATATAGGGGACCCTGATGAGATTTACCAGGGTGATGGCAAGCAATTCTCCTTAAGACAACGTTTAAATAGTTTTGTAATTTTGGGCGCTAGTCCTGGTTGAAGTTTTTTGAGTACTATAATTAGTATACCGTCAGGGCCGGTTGCTTTACTGGAATCAGGATTTTTGATTTGCTTGGCAACATTACGTACAGATATTTGTATATCACATACCGTGTTTTCTGATACAGGCGGATATATTGGGGGTTGGCGGCCTTGGTCGCAAAAAGTAGAATTAGCTGCAAAGTTCTTGGCAAAGAGTTTGGCTTTGTCTTATGTTGACGATATTACCTCAGGTCCATTGATGATAGTTGGGATACAGCACGCCTCTGTTCAGGATTCTGTTTGCTATTTGCCAAAACTTGTGGGAACGAAGCCACTGCTCAGCTACTTTGGACTTAACGGACTGAGCATACAACTCTCTTGCGTTCTTTATTACTTTCTTACAATGGTTGCTGGCAGTTCTGAAAGTGGCTTTAGTTTCCATACATCTATTACGTTGTAAACAGTGGAAAAAGTGGTTTATGTGCGCAATGGCAGCAGCACAATCTGGAGAGAACTATGGCTTGCTATTAGATTTTTGCTGGAACTTTCTCGAGGGTACGAAACGGTCTATACCTACAATTAACCATTCCGTCAGGTCTGATACTATAGAGGACATATCCTTTTTAAACATTAAACACAGAGGTAGATCCGATATAAATGTACAGAATCTATCCCAATCAGCCATAATGTATCGATATACTGTACGATGGAGAGGTACGCCTGTGGACTTATTACATTTCATTTTTATCTGAATTGATACAACTGAGTGGTCGAAAGATCCAAGAGGAGACAGAACGGAAACTGAACATAGTTCAGGGCAAGTTGTGAGAAAAAAGGTCTAGGAGACTCGCATACTGGACGTCATTGTCGGGCACACGGGTAGGTTTGTGAACAATCTGAGTGAGGTCATAAACAATAGAGAAATCATAACAGAACATCCCCTCATCATCGGTCTTGTTTGAGTGGGTCAACCATTCTACACTGTCAACATTGAAGTCTCCACATACATTAGCTGAAGGATAAGCAGATAAAACTTGGTCAATTTTCTCAGATATGCTTTTAAAGATAGTAACTCCGCTGTTGGGGGGCAGATGAGATTAAATATAAATGCAGTAGTGTGAGCTAGTGCAACCCGGAAGCACATATAGGGTAAGTTAGGATTTTCACTCGAAATGTCCCTACCACATGGAAAGCCATATTTAATATCGGCACATATTCCATGCCCATGGCGATCTTGGGGGTCAGATTTAGAAGTTAAGTTTAATTACGAGCTCATTAAGGAAAATAGTCTGTCCAATGCCAGTTTCGGTTGAAAATAAAAGGATCTTGTTTACGAGAACTGTAATATTAATATTGTTCACATGAATCTTGTTTTCACATTTTATGGTGTTTCATATGTTTCGTTAGATCTTCTTTACGAAAACATGAATATACACATTTTTCACAAGAATATGGGTTTCCCCTAACGTGAGATCTCATGTGGTTCGTTAGATTTTGTTTCTGTGCACATGAATAATCACATAGTTCACAAGAATATGGTTTTTCTCCAGTGTGAATTCTTTTATGTTTCTCTAGATTTGATTTATCTGAACACGAATATTCACATAGTTCACAAGAATATGGTTTTTCTGCAGAGTGAATTTTTATATGTCTCTGTAGATTTGAACTATGTGAACATGAATATTAACATAGTTCACAAGAATATGGCTTTTCTGCAGAGTGAATTTTCATATGTCTCTGTAGATTTGATTTATCTGAACACGAATATTCACATAGTTCACAAGAATATGGCTTTTCTGCAGAGTGACTTTTTATATGTCTCTGTAGATTTGATTTATCTGAACATGAATATTCACATAGTTCACAAGAATATGGCTTTTCTGCAGAGTGACTTTTATATGTCTCTGTAGATTTGATTTATCTGAACATGAATATTCACATAGTTCACAAGAATATGGCTTTTCTGCAGAGTGACTTTTTATATGTCTCTGTAGATTTGATTTATCTGAACATGAATATTCACATAGTTCACAAGAATATGGCTTTTCTGCAGAGTGACTTTTTATATGTCTCTGTAGATTTGATTTATCTGAACATGAATATTCACATAGTTCACAAGAATATGGCTTTTCTGCAGAGTGACTTTTTATATGTCTCTGTAGATTTGATGCATCTGAACATGAATATTCACATAGTTCACAAGAATATGGCTTTTCTGCAGAGTGACTTTTTATATGTCTCTGTAGATTTGATGCATCTGAACATGAATATTCACATAGTTCACAAGAATATGGCTTTTCTGCAGAGTGACTTTTTATATGTCTCTGTAAATTTGATGCATCTGAACATGAATATTCACATAGTTCACAAGAATATGGCTTTTCTGCAGAGTGACTTTTTATATGTCTCTGTAGATTTGATGCATCTGAAAATGAATATTCACATAGTTCACAAGGATATGGTTTTACTCCAGAGTGAGTTCTTATGTGTTTCTCTAGATCTAATTTGTATAAACATGAATATTGACATTTTTCACAAGAATATGGTTTTCCTCCAGTGTTAGTTTGCACATGTTTCGCTACATTTTGTTTTTCTGAAAATGAATGTTGATATTGTTCACGAGAATATGGAGTTTTTCTAGTGTGAGTACTCATATCAATCACTAGACTTGGTTCCTCAGAACGTGAATATTGAAATTGTCCACGAGAATATGGCTTTTCTCCAGTGTGAGTACTCATATCCATCACTAAATTTGGTTCCTCAGAACGTGAATATTGAAATTGTTCATGAGAATATGGCTTTTCTCCAGTGTGAGTACTCATATCCATCACTAAATTTGGTTCCTCAGAACGTGAATATTGAAATTGTTCATGAGAATATGGCTTTTCTCCAGTGTGAGTACTCATATCCATCACTAAATTTGGTTCCTCAGAACGTGAATATTGAAATTGTTCACGAGAATATTGCTTTTCTCCAGTGTGAGTAGTCATATCCATCACTAAATTTGGTTCCTCAGAACGTGAATATGTAAATTGCCCACGAGAATATGGCTTTTCTACAGTGTGAGTACTCATATCCATCATGAGATTTGGTTCCTCAGAACGTGCATATTGAAATTGTTCACGAGAATATGGTTTTTCTCCAGTGTGAGTACTCATATCTATCACTAGATTTGGTTCTTCAGAACATGAATATTGGCACTGTTCACGAGAATATGGCTGTTCACCAGTCTAAGTACTTACATGCATCATTAGATTTGGTTTATCAGTACGGGAATATTCACATTGTTCATGAGAATGTTGCTTTTCTCTAGTGCGAGTACTCATATGTTTTACTGAATTTGATTCATCATTAACAATTTCACACTAATCGTCAGTGTGGTTTCTCATATGCCGCATTAAATGAAATCGATCCACATATACAAGATGAAGGATTTTCTCTTATGTGACGCATAATATGTTGCAGTAGATGTTATTTTCGAGAAGAGGAAAATTCACATATTAAGCAAAAAGATTGTGTATATTTACCGTTTACTTGCTTGTTTCAGTAAGTATTATTTGGAGAAACAAGAATAACAATTTTGTTACAAAAAATTATTCAGATTTTTTTCTGATAAATATAAGTATTTTAGATATTTTTAATTATAGGTAATAGTTTATATCTTCCAAATATGAATATGATTTTCTCTGTAGCAAATATTAAAGCGTTCATCGGGAACATCTGCAAAGAAAAATTAATTAAATTTATTATTTATTGAGGTTATTTTTTAAAAGATTAGTATTAAATAATTTTTATTTTTTATCCTTATGTAATTCGCACAACTCTTTGGGAAAATTATTTAAAGATTTCGCTTTATATTGATACAATCATAACTATGATCAATATCTTTTATATTAATACATTCACACCTATGATGAATATCTTTTATATTGATACAATCATGACTATGATGAATATCTTTTATATTGATACATTCACACCTATGATGAATATCTTTTATATTGATACAATCATGACTATGATGAATATCTTTTATATTGATACAATCATAACTATGATGAATATCTTTTATATTGATACAATCATAACTATGATGAATATCTTTTATATTGATACAATCATAACTATGATGAATATCTTTTATATTGATACAATCATAACTATGATGAATATCTTTTATATTGATACAATCATAACTATGATGAATATCTTTTATATTGATACAATCATAACTATGATGAATATCTTTTATATTGATACAATCATAACTATGATGAATATCTTTTATATTGATACAATCATGACTATGATGAATATCTTTTATATTGATACAATCATGACTATGATGAATATCTTTTATATTGATACAATCATGACTATGATGAATATCTTTTATATTGATACAATCATGACTATGATGAATATCTTTTATATTGATACAATCATAACTATGATGAATATCTTTTATATTGATACAATCATAACAATGATGAATATCTTTTATATTGATACCATCATGACAATGATGAATATCTTTTATATTGATACCATCATGACAATGATGAATATCTTTTATATTGATACCATCATAACTATGATGAATATCTTTTATATTGATACAATCATAACTATGATGAATATCTTTTATATTGATACAATCATAACTATGATGAATATCTTTTATATTGATACAATCATAACTATGACGAATATCTTTTATATTGATACCATCATGACTATGATGAATATCTTTTATATTGATACAATCATAACTATGACGAATATCTTTTATATTGATACCATCATGACTATGATGAATATCTTTTATATTGATACAATCATAACTATGATGAATATCTTTTATATTGATACAATCATAACTATGATGAATATCTTTTATATTGATACAATCAAAACTATGATGAAAATCTTTTATATTGATACAATCATAACTATGATGAATATCTTTTATGTTGATACAATCATAACTATGATGAATATCTTTTATGTTGATACAATCATAACTATGATGAATATCTTTTATATTGATACAATCATGACTATGATGAATATCTTTTATATTGATACAATCATAACTATGATGAATATCTTTTATATTGATACAATCATAACTATGATGAATATCTTTTATATTGATACAATCATGACTATGATGAATATCTTTTATATTGATACAATCATAACTATGATGAATATCTTTTATATTGATACAATCATAACTATGATGATTATCTTTTATATTGATACAATCATAACTATGATGAATATCTTTTATATTGATACAATCTTGACTATGATGAATATCTTTTATATTGATACAATCATGACTATGATGAATATCTTTTATATTGATACAATCATAACTATGATGAATATCTTTTATATTGATACAATCATAACTATGATGAATATCTTTTATATTGATACAATCATAACTATGATGAATATCTTTTATATTGATACAATCATGACTATGATGAATATCTTTTATATTGATACAATCATAACTATGATGAATATCTTTTATATTGATACAATCATAACTATGCTAAATATCTTTTATATTGATACAATCATAACTATGGTGAATATCTTTTCTATTGATACAATCATAACTATGATGAATATTTTGGATATTGATACCATCATAACTATGATGAATATCTTTTATATTGATACAATCATGGCTATGATGAATATCTTTTATATTGATACAATCATAACTATGATGAATATCTTTTATATTGATACAATCATAACTATGTGAATATCTTTTATATTTATACAATCATGGCTATGATTTTTATCTTTTATATTGATACAATCATAACTATGATGATTATCTTTTATAATGATACAATCAAAACTATGATGAATATCTTTTATATTGATACAATCATAACTATGATGAATATCCTTTATATTGATACAATCATGACTATGATTAATATCCTTTATATTGATACAATAATTAATTAGGATATGTTCAAGCATGAATTATAATTGTTATATTATATTTATTATTGGAAATGTTTAAACATGGTTATGAAGAACACACACACACACATATATATATATATATATATATATATATGGCAAGAGAAATTGAAATTAAGAAGATAATATTTGAATTATAAATTTTAAATTAGGCGAAGACCAATAATACAAAATATAAAATAATGTAAAATTAAGATAGAAACCCAGGGAATTTTGATAAATTAGTAAATATAAAATATAAAAAAGCATCTACAGAAGTTATATATTAGATTAATCATTGTAAAAAACAAAATTAAACAGTTATAAAACATATATATATATATATATATATATATATATATATATATTACAATATACAAATGCGAGCCTGAAAAGTAATATGGTTACTCTAAAACGTGGAAAAGTAAAAGACTAGTTATTATTATTGGAAGAGAAAAGGACAGTATATTCTATTAAAAATTATAATAAATTTATAACTTAAAATATTGCAGCTTAAAGAAATTATTATATAATGTTATAAATTAAATTTTTAAAAATTAATTATTTTAATATTTTAGGCAATTCTGCAGTATGCGGTGGACAGCCATGTTTTTGTGCGTTTCACTAATCTGGCGCCTGATTGCGCTGCTCGGTCTAACTAGTACTACAATTTATCTCCAATTTAAAAAATGTTTCGAAAAAAAATCCAATGTTGCTCTTCATCGAAAAATGTTTCATTTAAATTAATAATTTATTGTTGACTCTTCAAAGTTGATTTAATTCGAAAAATGTTTCATTTAAATTATTAACTTGTTATTGACCTTTCAATGTTGTTTTAATTCAAAAAATATTTAATTTCTTTTGAATTAATCTGTTCAGAAAAAACCCCCAAATAGCCAAAAGAAAGTTGAACTTTATAAAAATCCAATGTTGCTTTCATTACTTAATTGTTTTATTAAAATTATATTTTCTTACGCAGACTTTTAAATAATTATTTAGCGCTTCTACACTATTAAGAAAAAAATTTGTTGTCGATAAATGGAGTAGTCAGATTAAATAAACAATGTCTTTTACTGATTTTTTTAAATGTTAGTTCTAATAAATTACAATGATGGCTTTTAAATAATGCAGTCGAAATTACTTGAATATTACTGCATTATTAAACAAAACAACTTTAATTCCCAGGTTGCTCACACCATTCCAGAAGTGAGAACGTGTCGAGTGCTCGAGGATGAATTTGGAGATGTGCCAAGAAGATGAGTCAACGTTTTTCAAAAGACGGACCCCACAGGATGAAACCCGGGGCTATCATTATGATCTAAACTCAGTCAATGCAGTGGAACCACTTGGCTCACCGCCTCCAAAGAAGGCAAGGGTGCAGCCCTCCACTGGCAAGGTCATGCTCACAGTCTTCTGGGACCAGGACGGAGTAGTGATGACAGATTTCCTGGCAAAGGGTACCACAGTTACAGGAGCCCATTATGCTTCACTTTTGAGGAAATTAAGGGAAGCTATCAGAATCAAAGGCGGAGCAAGATCAGCAAAGTTACCCTCCTCCTACAAGAAAATGTTCCGGTCCACAACTCGCATGTCGCCAGATCAGAAGAACGGGCGTGTGGTTATGAAATCCCCCCATCCTCCCTACTCTCTATCATTAAACATTATTAAACAAAACAACTTTAATCGTGTTAACAAGTGCAAAATTGCCACCATCTTGTTTAAATCAAAACGGAAAATCATCCCCTTTTGAGCTCACCTGTGTTTTATGACCGTTTTTATCCAAATTTATTTTTTATAATATTATTTTCTACCTTACCGATTTTCGTAATTATTGGATATAATAATATAAAAATACGATGAATGCGTAGATACTATTAGTTTCATGTTAAATTCAGTTTTATAATTTCCGAGAGTTCGTCCAAATAGTGTAGAAGCGCCATAATTCGAATGTGTTGTTTCGTAAGCGATGTTTTAATGTCCAACGTAAAAAAAGCTATGTGTTAATGTCCAACGTACAAAAAAAGCTATGTTTTAATGTCCAACGTACAAAAAACAAGCTATGTTTTAATGTCCAACGTACAAAAAACAAGCTATGTTTTAATGTCCAACGTACAAAAAAAGCTATGTTTTAATGTCCAACGTACAAAAAAGCTATGTTTTAATGTCCAACGTACAAAAAAAGCTATGTTTTAATGTCCAACGTACAAAAAAAGCTATGTTTTAATGTCCAACGTACAAAAAAGCTATGTTTTAATGTCCAACGTACAAAAAAAAGCTATGTTTTCATGTCCAACGTACAAAACAAACTATGTTTTAATGTCCAACGTACAAAAAAGCTATGTTTTCATGTCCAACGTACAAAAAAAACTATGTTTTCATGTCCAACGTACAAAAAAAAACTATGTTTTTATGTCCAACGTACAAAAAAGCTATGTTTTAATGTCCAACGTACAAAAAAAGCTATGTTTTAATGTCCAACGTACAAAAAACAAGCTATGTTTTAATGTCCAACGTACAAATAACAACGTACAAATAAAAGCTATGTTTCAATGTCCAACGTACAAAAAAAGCTATGTTTAATGTCCAACGTACAAAAAAAGCTATGTTTTAATGTCCAACGTACAAAAAAGCTATGTTTTAATGTCCAACATACAAAAAAAGCTATGTGTTAATGTCCAACGTACAAAAAAAGCTATGTTTTAATGTCCAACGTAAAAAAAGCTAAGTTTTAATGTCCAACGTACAAAAAAGCTAAGTTTTAATGTCCAACGTAAAAAAAGCTATGTTTTAATGTCCAACGTACAAAAAAGCTATGTTTTAATGTCCAACGTACAAAAAAGCTAAGTTTAATTGACCTACGTACAAAAAAAGCTATGTTTTAATGTCCAACGTACAAAAAAAGCTATGTTTTAATGTCCAACGTACAAAAAAAAGCTATGTTTTAATGTCCAACGTACAAAAAAAAAGCTATGTTTTAATGTCCAACGTACAAAAAAAGCTATGTTTTCATGTCCAACGTACAAAAAAAAACTATGTTTTCATGTCCAACGTACAAAAAAAACTATGTTTTTATGTCTAACGTACAAAAAAGCTATGTTTTAATGTCCAACGTACAAAAAAAGCTATGTTTTAATGTCCAACGTACAAAAAACAAGCTATGTTTTAATGTCCAACGTACAAATAACAACGTACAAATAAAAGCTATGTTTCAATGTCCAACGTACAAAAAAAGCTATGTTTAATGTCCAACGTACAAAAAAAGCTATGTTTTAATGTCCAACGTACAAAAAAGCTATGTTTTAATGTCCAACATACAAAAAAAGCTATGTGTTAATGTCCAACGTACAAAAAAAGCTATGTTTTAATGTCCAACGTAAAAAAAGCTAAGTTTTAATGTCCAACGTACAAAAAAGCTAAGTTTTAATGTCCAACGTAAAAAAAAAGCTATGTTTTAATGTCCAACGTACAAAAAAGCTATGTTTTAATGTCCAACGTACAAAAAAGCTAAGTTTTAATGACCTACGTACAAAAAAAGCTATGTTTTAATGTCCAACGTACAAAAAAAAGCTATGTTTTAATGTCCAACGTACAAAAAAAAAGCTATGTTTTAATGTCCTACGTACAAAAAAAAGCTATGTTTTAATGTCCAACGTACAAAAAAAGCTATGTTTTAATGTCCAACGTACAAAAAAAGCTATGTTTTAATGTCCAACGTACAAAAAAAGCTATGTTTTAATGTCCAACGTACAAAAAAATCTATGTTTTAATGTCCAACGTACAAATAAAAGCTATGTTTTAATGTCCAACGTACAAAAAAAGCTATGTTTTAATGTCCAACATACAAAACAAAGCTATGTTTTAATGTCCAACGTACAAAAAAAGCTATGTTTTAATGTCCAACGTACAAAAAAAAAAAAAAAAAAAAAAGGGACAAGATGCTGTTTCGGTGAAAAGAAGGGGACATTTTCTGAGAAATCTAAAGTGATTTACTGGAAACGTATATTTTGTTTGTCAACCATTTCTTAAGGAACTTTTTCTCTTCCCTGCAACCCCTATCTCACAGAAGATATGTTGCGAGCTTGTCTCTCATGTATCGTTATTTTCATGGAAAGTGTTCGACTTAGCTTCACTCTATGGTCCCCCCTCGCCAAACTTTCACAAGAAACACTCGTCTAGCTGAAAACACTATCAATAAGTCCCCCCACTCTTTATCTGTGCCTAAATCTAAACGTAGTTTCCATGAACAAAGCTTCTTTCTTAGAACTGCACGCCTATGGAATTGTCTTCCGTTTTCCTGCTTTCTGGCTGACTACAATATGGTTGTGTTCAAGTCTAACATAAACAAGTTCTTGATGAGCCGTTCCACTTGTTAGTACCTTTACCGAATTTCCATTACTAACGATTACTATATTGTCCAATTTCTACTGTCCACTCTTTAACCCTTATCCTCGAGTGGCCTCTTGGCCTTGATGAGTGGTCATGCCGATGTAAAAAAAGAGCAATTTTAAATAAATAAATAAAGAGTAAAACGAAATTTTAATTTCTATTTCATTTTTAAAACAACAGAGAAACATATTTTTGCTTTCAACAAGTTTTAATTTCTATTCTGCTTTGGTATTTTTTTTTTACTGGATCATTTTTTTTTTTTTGTAATTCTTGAAATATATACTTATTTTGACATGATAAGTAATTACGTATTCCTGTTTTCGTCTGAAACGCGTTATTATGAAAGATCATTAATTTAAACAGGTGCAGAGATATAAATGGGAAATCGCAAGGTTTTTTTTATTGTGCTCGAAATACAAAAAAAAAGCATTTCAAATTTAGCCTCATTTCTTTTTTTCACACTTGTACAGTTCATGATAAGTAATTACGTATTCCTGTTTTCATCTGAAACGCGTTATTATGAAAGATCATTTTTTTTGGTAATTCTTGAAATATATACTTATTTTGACATGACAAGGCACAGAGATAGAAACGGGAAATCGCAAAAGGCTTGCAAGAAGAAAATAATTTATTATTATAGAAATTTTCATTTTGTAAATTTTATTTCACAATAAAATAAATCTTTCTTTTTTTTAATTGGGCTCGAAATACAAAAAAAAGGACATTTCAAATTTAGCCTCATTTCTTTTTTCGCACTTGTACAGTTTAATGAAGACATTAAAAAAATGAAAATATAAAAAAAAAAGGTTCTATCGTACGTATCCGGTTTCGACAAAAGATCTCGATAAAAAAAAATCACTTAATTTGATCGAGTAGTTTTTTTTTTTTTTTTTTTTTTACTACAGCGGAAAACACGTTTTTGTGACAGGGCGTTGAAGGTGGTCATCTTGGAATTGTTTTGAAGCCGCCACGGGGAGATAACTCAAATTAAAGCGTCTACACTCCCTCCCCATCTTTAATACTAGCTTTTCCTCCAAAAAATCAAACCTTTTGCTCGGTATCATAAATTGTTTAAAAAATTGTAGAAAAAAAAAATAATAAAAACCACTTGATGTAATAAAGTGATTTTTTTTCGAAGAACTTCATTCCATAACGGATGCGTACCATTTCAACTTGTTTTTCGTTTTTTAATATCTTGGTTAAACTGTACAAGTACCGAATTTTTTTTTTTTTTTTTTTTTTTTTTACCGAAGAAAATAAATGTTTTATGAGCGATCGGGTAGCGGACATCTTTTTTTTTTTTCGCTTAGGAGAAGGGAGCTCCAGGGGGAGATAACTCCAATCACCAAAGTTTGTCAAAATTTGACGAGATTACTTTTAAACATGAGTAGAAAAAATACTTAGATAATTATTTGGTAACCAATTATTTTTTAGATAAATATTTACTTACTTTACATTTTTTTCTGTTTTTTTTTTTTTTTACTTTTTTTTCATTTTATCCTTTGTTAATCTTTTTTTTTCATTTAAAGGCAGCCCCTCCTCATCCTCCTCGTGTACGTAAACAGGCAATTGCGAAGATAGATCGATTTCATTAAAATGTGATTGTTCTCCGTGAAAAAAAAAACAAAAAAAAAAAACAAAAAAAAACAGAAAAACTACTTGATCAAATTAAGTGAAATTTTTTTCGGAGAACTTCATTCCATAACGAGTACGTACAATATAACTTTTTTCAATATTTTCATTTTTTTTTTAATGTCTTGATTAGTGTACAAGTACCAAAACTAAATTTCGAAGTGAATAAAAGTTTAATCAACACATTTAAAAAATGAAAACATCGAAACATGTTATATTGTACGTATCTGTTTTGGACTGAGGATCTCCGAAAGAAAATTTCACTTAATTTGATCGATTTTTTGTGTGTGTTTTTTCGCTGTAAAAAAATTACAACGGAAAAACACATTTTTATGAGAGAGCATCGAAGTCAGTCATTATGGAATTTTTTAACACGAGGACATAACTCAATGTAAATCACAGAGATTCCCTCTCCATCTTTAATACTAGCTTTTCTGCCGAAAAATCGAACCTTGTTTTTTCGCTGTAAAAAAAAACTGCTTGATAAAATTAAGTCATTTTTTTTTTCAGAGAACATTGTTCGATACCAGATACGTACAATGTAACCTTTATGGATATTTTCATTTTTTAATATCTTGATTAAATTGTACAATACCCTTTATTCCATAACGAGTACGTAAAATATATATATATTTTTCAATATTTTCATTTTTTAATATCTTGATTAAATTGTACAAATACCCTTTATTCTCTAACGAGTACGTACACATATATATATTTTTTTCAATATTTTCATTTTTTTAATGGCTTGATTTAACTGTACAAGTATCTTACTTTTCGACATCATCGTTTTTTTGTTTTTTTAAAAAGTTTTTGGATATTACTGCGACATGATAATAAAGTAGATACCATTGGTTTTACTTATAATTTAATATTGCCATTTCCAAAGTATAAAAAAGTATATATATATATATATATATATATATATATATATATATATATATATATATATATATATATATATATACTTTATAATTAGATGAAAAACAGAAACAATTTCCTTTTTAAACTCATGCAGTTTACGAACCGGGTTATATCTTTTTTATATAAAAGTTCCAGATTAAATTCAAACTTATAATATTTATGTTATTTAAATTTGGTATGGTGAAAGTACGAAATATTATAAATGAAGGCCCGTCCTCTTCTGGTTGGGTTTTTAATTAATAAGATTATTTGGCGAAGGTTAACAATCCTGCCACTTTTCAAAAATCGCAAAAAAAAAAAAAAAAAAAAAAAAAAAAAAAACATGGCGGACGACTTACACACGACACTGAAAGTAATTAACGCTCCCTCTGACATGTGACCGGGAGTCATGGGGCACGTGTGTTTTGACGTTACATACTTGAATGAACATTCACCTAACAATTTAATGAAACACATTTTGTTTTTTGGAGTTTTTTTAAAGTTCGTATTTCTCGCGTTGGTGAATCTTCACTAATACCAAATGTCTTTTTGGTCAAGAATAAAAGTATGGTGAAAAAATGTAAACAAATAAATTAGAATAAAGTTGGTACTTGTGCAGTTTTGCCACCGCGAGTGTACGAACCATTCTTCGCTTTCACCTAACAATTTAAAGAAAAATATTTGGGGTTGTATTACTGTACACAGATTCGAAAACGTTGTCAAACAACAAATATGTAAGAAGTAAATGTCATCAAAGGCAATGTAAGCTACCAAACTGGATATATTTTGTATGTTTTTATTCAATGTAACATATTTATTCAGCTCAACAAATATACAGTTTTTACCGATGTATTGGAAAATTCAAAATGGCGCCCGACTCTCTCTTTAACAAAGTGTAATAAATAATTAAAAGAAAACTAGACAAAATACTGCTAGAAACTCGCTCAATATATGTTACCATGACATAGGTTGACTCGGTGGGTTTTTAATAGTATTGTGTCTAGTTTTTTTTTAAATTATTTATAACACCTTTTCCCAAACTTACAGTGTTAAAGAGAGAGTCGGCCGCCATTTTAAATTTTCCAATACATCGGTAAACACTGCATGTTTTTCGAGCGTAATAAACATGTTACATTGAATAAAAACACAAAAAATATATCCAGTTTGGTAGAAAAGTAACTTATTTTGCCTTTGATGATATTTGTTACATATTTGTTTTCTGACAACTTTTTCGAATCTATGTGTAAAGTAATACAAACCCAATGTTTTTTTTTTTTTTTTTTTTATATAGTTCGTATTTCTCGCGTTGGCGAAACTGTAAACTGTACCAAAAAACGAAAACACGTTTTCTTTATAAGTAAAAAGCATTGGACAATTCATCGGGTCTGACTGAAATAATTTATTAAGGCAACACTTTTATTTTTAGACATTTTACTTTTACATGTGTTAAAAACACATTAAAGTTCCTAATTGCGTTGTTCGTTATCATTTGATGGGCTTTTTTCTTTCCGCACCAAACACGTAACATTTTCCGTGTGTAAAGTTAAAACAAATACACATATGCCCCCTAACTTCCGGTCAGGTGTCAGAGGGAGCGTTAATTACTTTCAGTTTCATGCGTCCGCCATGTTTTTTTATGTTGTTTTTTTTTTTTGTGTTTTTTTTTTTTTAGTGATTTCTTAAATGTGGCAGGATTGTTAACCCCCGCCCATTGCTTCACTTTACGATTAAATAAATTCATTCGTAGTATTTTCTTAATTTATAGAAAAGTAAAGTTATGCTTTATTTTAGTTTGGTATCGCCGTTGTTCTGCGAGACTGTGAACATGGCAGTGTATGCGAAAAAATCGTCCCCGGCAATGTTTTAAGTCAAACGTCAATGTAATTGAAAAAAAAAATAATTAAAGAAAGTACCTTTACATACGTGAATGAACATTCACCTAACAATTTAATGAAACATATTTTGTTTTTTGGAGTTTTTTTAAAGTTCGTATTTTTTTTTGGTCAAGAATAAAAGTATGGTGAAAAAATGTAAACAAACAAATTCGAATAAAGTTGGTACTTGTGCAGTTTTGACACCGCGAGTGTACGAACCATTCTTCGATTTCAACTAACAATTTAAAGAAAAATATTTGGGTTTGTATTACTGTACACAAATTCGAAAAAGTTGTCAAAAAACAAATATGTAACAAGTAAATGTTATCAAAGGCAAGGTAAGCTCATTTTCTACTAAACTGGATATATGTGTTGTGTTTTTATTCAATGTAAGATGTTTATTCAGCTCGAAAAATATACAGTTTTTACCGATGTATTGGAAAATTCAAAATGGCGCCCGACTCTCTCTTTAACAAAGTGTAATAAATAATTAAAAAAAACTAGACAAAATACTGCTAGAAACTCGCTCAATATATGTTACCATGACATAGGTTGACATATATTCGGTGGGTTTTTAATAGTATTGTGTATAGTTTTTATTTATTTATTTATTTATAACACCTTTTCCCAAACTTACAGTGTTAAAGAGAGAGTCGGTCGCCATTTTAAATTTTCCAATACATCGGTAAACACTGCAGGTTTTTCGAGCGTAATAAACATGTTACATTGAATAAAAACACAAAAAATATATCCAGTTTGGTAGAAAAATAACTTATTTTGCCTTTGATGATATTTGTTACATATTTGTTTTCTGACAACTTTTTCGAATCTATGTGTACAGTAATACAAACCCACATTTTTTTTGTTTGTTTTTATAATTCGTATTTCTCGCGTTGGCAAAACTGTAAAGTGTACCAAAAAACGAAAACACGTTTTCTTTATAAGTAAAAAACATTGGACAATTCATCGGGTCTGACTGAAATAATTTATTAAGGCAACACTTTTATTTTTAGACAGGATATTTTACTTTTACATGTGTTAAAAACACATTAAAGTTCCTAATTGCGTTGTTCGTTATCATTTGATGGGCTTTTTTCTTTCCGCACCAAACACGTAACATTTTCCGTGTGTAAAGTTAAAACAAATACACATATGCCCCCTAACTTCCGGTCAGGTGTCAGAGGGAGCGTTAATTACTTTCAGTTTCATGCGTAGGTCATCCGCCATGTTTTTTTTTTTGTTTTGTTTTTAGCGATTTTTTAAAAGTGTCAGGATTGTTAACCCCCGCCCATTATTTCACTTTACGATTAAATAAATTCATTCGTAGTATTTTCTTAATTTATAGAAAAGTAAAGTTATGCTTTATTTTAGTTTGGTATCGCCGTTGTTCTGCGAGACTGTGAACATGGCAGTGTATGCGAAAAAATCGTCCCCGGCAATGTTTTATGTCAAACGTCAATGTAATTAAAAAAAATAATTAAAGAAAGTACCTCGTTTTTTATTAAAAATAACTTTTAATAAATAAATAAAAAAAAAGAAAAACGAGGTTTTTTTTTCAATATACTTATTTTTGATAATATAAATGTTTTAATTTATTAAACAAAATGTGTTTTTTTTTGGGGTTTTTTTTTTTTACATTTCTCGAGTATTTTGAAAAATATTTTTAAAAATCGTACATGATTAGCGCAGTGACAAATGTAAAAATGTTTTCATATATATGACTAAATCTCATTTCCAAAAATAAAAAAATAAGGGCCGATTGGAAAAATTTCATTTCTCCTCCTCCCTCCCCCCCCCCAAACAATTGGAAAAATATTTTCCAAAAACCCGGGGACAATTTTTCATCATATAATTTGGTTAAATTAATTTGAACATTTTATATAAAAAGTCTTTTTTATGTTTGTAAAAGTTTGTTTTAAAGTTCAAATAAATCCGTAATGTAAGTGAAAAAAAAAAAAAAAAAAAAAAAAAACATCTCGTTTTTTTTTTGTTTATTAAAATAATAATAATAATAATAATAATAATAAAAACATTGGTGTTTGACTTAAAACATTGCGGTGGACGATTTTTTCGCATAGACCGCCATGTTCACAGTCTCGCAGAACAACGGGGATGAGTAAATCTATTTTTTCATAAACAGTGTTTTTCCAAACTAAAAAAATTCAGCATATATATATATATATATATATATATATATATATATATATATATATATATATATATATATATATATATACACAGTAATAATGCCCTATTTCATATAATATATTCCTGAATAATTTGTATTTCATATAGCGCCGCCATTACTTTCTCTAACAACAAAAAAAAAAAAAACGTTTTCTTTATACTATTTTTAGTTGTGAATTTCAAATTAAATCCAATTTTTACCTTACAATTAATTATTGTTAGTAAAAAGGTCTTGTTATTTGGAATGAAAAATATGTTCCCGTCGACATTCGCAAAGTGAGGTAAAATTTGATATTAGAAATTTCAAGTTAAATCCAATTTTTACCGTATTTTTTTGATTATAACAATAAAAAGTCATGTTAGAGTTTCAGTTCTTTTTATATGAGGATTACTTGTTGGTTATGAATTTGGAAATTAAATAAATTCATTGTACAAATCCTTTGAAAGTTAAATATTAGTTTCTGGGTCTATTTCAAAGAGAATCGGTAAGGTAAATTCCCACGAAATTGAATGAAATAAAAACATCTTGAGTGTACGAAAATAGGGTTCTAGTGCACTTATTCATCCTTGCTGAAATAATAACGTTATTATTTAAAAATGCAATTCTTAACATGGAGGGTGTTTTGTAACTATTTTGATTCTACGGAAGCCGAAAATGTCAGTAAGTTAAATGGCTGTCTGAAAATGACGTCAGCTTATTGGACCGAAGTAGGGAGTAATGTTTTTATTCCATTTCTACATTCCCATCGTGAACTTTTGTATAATTTTTACCATTTCTTAATTTAATTCTTTTTCTGTGTTCCCTTTTTAAATCAAAAAGAAAAACTATTTTTTAAAGATTTTATAAAAGTTATGTTACGCAAAAAGTTTCACGTTCATTCAAACAAAGAAAATATTAAAACTTACATATAAAAATTATGCGAAACATGTAATCTAAAAAAAAAAAATTTGCAATATTTTTTTGTGTAGAAATATTAAATAAACTATGCTTAATTCAATGATAATATCGCTAGTTCGAGGAAATCATTTTTATGGTATTCATTAATATTGACTTTAAGGGGGTTCCCCCCCTATAGCATACTATTTTTATATGGATAAAAGAACCCGTACGCCATATAGTATATTCTTAAATAGTTTTAATATAAATATAAAAACTTGTATCCCATATAGAATATTCGTGGAAAAATGGTTTAATTAATTTAAATAATAAAACTGATTTTATATTAACTTTTAATGTTTTAATATAAATAAAAAACCGAACCCCCGTATAACATATTCCTTAATGTTTTACTGAAAATAAAATATAGCATATTCCTTGAAAAATGTTTTCCTTAATGTAAATAACAATAAAAATGCTTATATATAACATTTATAAACCAAACCAATTGGTAAAATTAAAAAAACAAAAAACAAATGTATAACAAACAAATATTACCAAAGGCAAGATAAATCATTGTTATCTCCCTGAATAAGTTTCGTGCGATTGAACATATTTTAAGGCGTCTATTTAATCTGAAACTCAAGTCGTACCGATGTAATAAGTTAGAACGAGATGTCCAACATACAAATAGTTAACTAGGAAGTCTCGATAATCGCTTAAATCATGAAAACAAAATCATGAAATCAAAATACTGATAGAAATATATCCAATAAATGTCACGGTGACATTGGATCAATGACTTTCAGTATTTAGTTTATTTGTCGGGTTATAAGCCAGTAATGACACTTCGGTGCTAATGCAGAGAGTGATCCGCGCTATTTTTTAAATCGTATTTCCACATGTAATTAAAGTTTTATGATATGTTTTTTAAATTCAATTGTAAGGTTAAAGTACAGAATATGTACAAAACACCCTCCCTTCTCCATGTTAAGAATGTTTTTTTAAATAATAACGTTATTATTTCAGCACGGATCACTCTCTGCATTAGTACCGACACTTGAGTATTTAGTTTGTTCGTCGGGTTATAAGCCAGTAATGACACTTAAAAAAAAACACGGCATGTTCTTATTGGTCATATTTTCTTTTTAACTCTGCAACTTAGCACTATTTTTTTTAAAAATATGTTTAAAATAGAAAACTTATCCATATACGTAGAATAGTAACTTATCTTGTATTTGGTAATAGTTATTTATTTTTAATTAAAAAATTTATTTTTCGTTTGTTCGCTTCTCTTCTAAAACCTTTTTATGAACATTTTTTTCAGCTTAAATTTTATAATTATTTTTTTTAACACTCCATATGAGGTATATTCGTAAATGAATATGGATATATGAAGGCACCATAACAATTCTGAGTATTTTTAGTGGGTATTTGATTCACATAGTATTTGATTCACATAGTATTTTATTAACATAGTATTTGATTCACATCGTACAGATTACATGAACTCAAATTTCCTTCTATGAAGTTTGTATGAAGTGTGGAATGATCGGAATGTGCAACATTTGATTTGTGGTTCACAACGTTGTGTTGTTGCAGTAGAATTGCGTTGGACGGTTGTTATCATAGATTATTATTTGATTTAGTGTCAGAAAACATTTTTTTTTACAAAAAAGACAAATAACAATTGTCTTTTATAATAATAATAATAATAATTACAATGTTTTTTTTTATGGAGTAATTTGAGTTATTTTTTTTAGATAGACTAAGTAGGTTAAATTCAATTTCATGGTATCTGTTTAATTAATTATAGATTAAACTACAAAATAGTTTTTAAGCCCCCCGCTTCCTATGTTAGCGTAGGTTTCTAAGTTACGTAATTATTTTCGCACGCTTCGTATTTAGTTAAATACTAAACAGTTAATTGGTAATTTAATTTGAAAGAAGTAAAAGGATTGTTATTATTTATTCAATTTCGGATCGATTCATAACAGTAACTGATTTTGAGGTACTCATGCAGAGAGTGATCCGTGCTGAAATAATAAAGTTATTGTTTAAAAAGCCATTCTTAACATGGGGAGGGTGTTTTCTACCTATTATGTACTTTAACCTTACAATTGAATAAAAAAAACATATCATAAAACTTTAATTAAACGTGGAAATACGATTTAAAAAATAGCGCGGATCAGTAAGTGCATTGGCACCGATTTTTATTTTCCTAACTAAACTGAAAATAAAAAAGAATATTCTGAAAAGTAAATTGCTTGAATAAAACCAGAAAAAATGCTTAATTGAACATTCACGTAGACATTTTTGAGGCACCGGGTTAAAATAGAGAACGTGTCAGTGAACGTCACAGTCGGCAGTCATTTTGAGTGAAAAACTACGCATTTACCAATTAATTTCGTTATGGCAATAAAATAAAAAATAATCTGATTTAAAAGCATTAAATTATCAATTGTTAGAAATAAAATATCGAAAAATAAAAACTTACTTCGATTCAATACAATACGCCGTCAAAATTGGATGATTTCTTTTTTGTTTCTCTTCAAAACGTACAAGTCGGTTATTTGGGATTTCTTTAGTAAATTCATACAAGTTCGATTCCGTGTGTCCAATTAATTAAGAAACACAAGAATAAATGAAGATGAAAAAAGCTTAAATGTTTAAATAAAAAACACGATTGAAATGTGGGTTAAAAAACTGACTGAACGAACATTAAAATATAAAATGAAAAAAGTTTTTAAAAAATATGGGATTAAAAAACATTAAAAAATAGTAAAATGAAAAAAGTATGATATTAGAAAAGATTAAAAAATAAAATAAATATAAAAGTAAATAAAAAGTATTGAAAAAAATTAAAAGATAATAAAAAAAAACGATAAAAATTTATAATGAAAATTTGTCAATTCTTAAACGTTCGTTAATTATGTGTGAATAAACGTTTTCCGATGATGTTTGCAACGTATTTTCCATTAATATGACTAAAATAATAAAAGGTAAAAAAGAAAAAAAAACCCGTTAATGACCAACAACAACACTATCACGAAATTTGCCTTTGCACTGAAAGTCAGCACAACCGAAAGATAAGATAGGCAAGTACGATTGGCAATGTTTAATTTATGTGAAAATGGCACCAGTAAATAGGATTGCTGGACTTTAATAAATGTTTGTAGCTAAATTTTGCAGGAAAAAAGGCCAAGTTAAAAACGTTTAAAAGAAATAAAACCAGAAAAATACTAAATTGAATTTTTTTTTAACCATACTAACTTATCCTGTCATAAGATACGCTTACATATATTTTAATTTATGCAAATTTAATATCCATTATTCTTACAGCGCCATTTTTATGGTGATTATTATAATAAGCCTAATCCATACTACTTGGCAGGTATACAGTACTGATTTCAAACGATAATAAAAAATGACATGGGTGCCATCAGCTTGAATAGAAAGCAAAACATTTAACGGTCCAACTCCAGTCGATATCATTCAAACGATCGTCAAATGGATAAGAAATAGTTAAATATGAAACGACTTTAACGTTTAAATGTATATTTACGCATACATGAAAAGACAATTTAATTTGATTTATACATTCGAATTGTCAATAATTATTTTCAATTTTAACATCTTAGCAATTATTTTTACCGACTAAATACTAAATCGAATTTGTTTCACAAGTTCAAATCACCTATATAAAAATGTGAAGTCTGTATACCAAACATTGACAGAAGCGTTTTGTAGAGAAGTTCCGCACACAGTCAGAAGACTGACGGGCTAAGCAGGATTATTATTAAAATACTTATTGAATTCAAGAGGTGATATCATTTGTAAAAATAGAAAGAGAATCTAATCAAGAAGAAAGATATATTTAGGATGAAAATAAATTGATGTTCTTACAACCAAGATTTTAGGTCGTACGAATCTTTATTTGCAAATTTTCAAAGGATTCGTCAAATCACAATCAAACAGATAAGTTGTGTTGCTTCAGTTGTAAATGATGTTAAAACTTCAGAGGATTTTTATTCTTTTTTGTTATGTTGTCGTACGCTCATCACTAGACCATCAAATATATTCGACACGTGTATATATATATATATATATATATATATATATATATATATATATATGGTGATTGCAACGTCTTGTCAGACGAGTGCTACTCCATCAGACACTTAAAGTTCATGAACCCAAAAATTACTTTTTTTTAGTCCTACCGGTGAATTCACACGCTCAAGCAGGCATGACACTGAAGACGGTCATTGAGATCAATTATTACATGTTTCCAGCATTTCAAGCCTTCACGCGTCACAACTTTTCCATCGCCACATGACCATTTCTTATAGACAAATGCCTGAGCGAGTATCTATATACAGATGATGTTACAGAGTCTTAGCTTTGTATCACAGCTCAGTCACTCTCTCTCTCTGTTCAAAATGTTGAGATCCAGCAACAAGCAAGAGCAATATAGCCAGCAACAAGTTAGGCTGAAGACCAGCTTAATGCGTGTACTGGTCTCCTGCTTTATGGGGTTTTAAATCAGAGATTTGCTTCTTCCAGAAAGGTTGCCTTCACCACGGCTTACGGGAGCCCTCTCCACCCAACACACACATTTATACACACTAACACACACAGTTTATATATATATATATATATATATATATATATATGTATATATATATATATATATATATATATATAATAATTTAGTAATTAATATTTTATGACGTGAAATGGTTAAATTTCAAATGTAGACTTTTTTTATTATATTTATTAAGACAAAGCATACATTTCAATAAGTATATCTCCTTAACCTATAAATTTTCAATACCCACCCTCTCCTCAGAGGAAAAAAAATCTTAGCAAATATTATAAATGGTTTATACCTAATTTGCTAAATGCAATAAACATAGAAAATCATAATAAAAAAGTTCTTAAAGTTTACAACTCATACAGTAAGGGAAAAATGATAGAAAATAAAAAGATACCGAATTTCATAACCAAATCGTTTGGTAAATCCTGAAGTGAGAGTCTTTGGTAAAAGGATCGAATGCATATCTTGATTCTTCCACGACACAAGGTAACAATCCGAAGTAGGCATAATTCTTTGGTTTCTTCTTTAGTTGGATGATAAATTCGGTAAATATTTTATCATATAAATTCGCTGAAGATGTTTAATATATATATATATATATATATATATATATATATATATATATATATATATATATATATATACATGCATATACATATATACATGCGTCACCCTTTTAAAATTCATCATTCAATAAAATAAAAAGCTATAGCAAACATCTAAATGACTACTTTAAACACAGTTCCTGATTTCAAAAAAAGAAAAACTAAAAGGTAACTATCTCTATATATTTTTAAATCAAATTTATTATGTAAATTCAAAAATATATATTTTTTCTACTCATTTCTATCTATAACCTATATTAATTTTCTTATAAATTTTAAATCCAAACCTTTTATTTCAATTTTTTCAGATTCATCTGCCTTACTTGTAATGCTAGGTTTATTTATGGTGTCTTTTAAATTCAATAAAAATCCTCCTAAATTTGCTGATGAGGAGACCGTGCTTACCTAAAAAACTATATATAATTGTTCTACATAGCTTCATGTATACCACAAATAAAAAGCACGTATTTCCGAAACGATCGTACAGATAATTGACTTTGTTGTTGTTCCTTCTTATGAAACTGATTTTTAATTTAAGATAAAATTTGATTTTTAAATTAAAAAAAATTTTTTTTAATTTTTAAATTGAAAATCACTTTACTTAATATATATATATATATATGTGTATATATATATATATATATATATATATATATATATATATATATATATATATATATATATATATATATGTTGACATATTTGATCGTCTAGTGATTAGAGTATAAACAAGACATAAAACAAAACAGAATAAAAATTCTCCGAAGTTTTAACATTATTTACAATGAAGAAACATAACTAATCTGTTTGATTTTGATTTGATGAATCCTTGGAATATCCGCAACCAAAGATTATTAATATTTTGTAATTACAGCAATGTTTCACCATTGTTAAGCTGATTGGTACTTTCGACATTTTTCGACATTCTCCTATGCTCGCAGCCATTATGGTCAGTGGATCGTCCTTCCTTCGCTGACTAACGACTGTCGAATCCTCTCTTACTACCAAATCTTGCTTGATTTCTACATGTCTCTCAAACTATCTCGTTACGAACTGTTCCGCTGTATCACAACTCAGCAGTTCGGCTGGACAAGCCAGGATTGAAACTTTACTGCCAAGACGACAGTCGGCGCTTCTCACAGTAACGCTATTCGACTGCTGCTATGACGGCATGTGAATAAACAATTGTCCAAACGCCTAAGCTCTATTTATGTCTTAAGCTCTATTTATTTACACAAAAAGCATTGCTTAATACGTTAGTGGCAGTTTGTTTATCTCTTCTCAGTATGCTCAACCCAAGATAGGAAACATTATAGTCATGCACATAAAGTATTGTTTCGCTGTATCGCAGCTCATCTCTCTACAACATCCCTCTCTCTCAACGACAAACACTCAATAAGACTCTCTAAGTAAAACAACATCCCTCAACAACAAACTTTTAATAAGACTCTTTTAATGAAATCCCTATATAACAATATAACAAAAAGGATAAAAAGTTCTCTGAAGTTTAAGATTATTTAATAATGAAGAAACAAAACTTATCTGTTTGAAAATCAGCAACTATAGATTAGTACAACGTTGTTTCCTAATCTTTAGTTGCAGCTTTTTAAAGGATCCGTCAAGATCAAACAGATCAGATGCAGCAAAGTTTCACCATTGTTAAGCTGATTTTTACTTTTGACATTTTTCCACATATTCGCAGCCATTATGGTCAGTGGATCGTCCTTCCTCAACTGACTAACGACTGTCGAACCCTCTCTGACTACCAACTATTTACTGATTACTACATGTCTCTCAAACTATCTCGTTACGTACTGTTTAGCTGTATCACAACTCAGCAGTGCGGCTATATAAGTCAGGATTTAAACTTTACCACCTAGACGACAGTCGGCGCTTCCCACAGTAACACTATTCGACTGCTGCTATGACGGCATGTGAATTAATGTTTAAACATTGTCCAAACGCCTAAGCTCTATTTATTTCTTAAGCTCTATTTATTTACACAAAGAGCATCGCTTAATACGTTAGTGGCAGTTTGTTTATCACTTCCCAATATGCTCAACCCAAGATAGGAAACATTAAAGTCATCCACATAAAGTATTGTTTCGCTGTATCACAGCTCATCAGTGCAGCTAGACAAGTAAATACCTCGGTGATTCTATGACAGACATGTGAATTAACAACATTTAAACATTGTCCAAACGTTTAAGCCCCATTTGTTTACACACATATTGTGTCTGTCTTCTGACTGTGTACTGAACTTCTTTACAAAACTCTTCTGCCAATGTTGTCGGAATTTATCTTGCTTCCAGATATATTCGACGCGTGAACAAAGCCAGCAAAAAAATAAGAGGATAAAATTAAGAAAGAAATGTGGGTAAAGAAGTTAACACAGGTCTTGTTTGAAATGAAAAACAGGTTTTATTTACAGAAAACAGTTGCAAATTGTTTCCCTTTGCCGGCATTAACAAAAAACGCCAAAATAACGAAGACAAAACACGCTCGCAATATTACAGTAACAAAACAAAAAAAATGCTGGTTCTTCTTCTATATAAAACAATGTTTTAACGGAAGGGTCGTTTGTTAACCCGACTACCACAGAACATATTAAAAGTAAAAGTACTTCCGAAATAAAGCCTTAAATAAAGGAACTCACAAAAATAATGTTCAAAGTTCAAGCACCTTTTAAATTCGTTAAATTAAAGGCTCGCTGCTGCTTGCTCCAAGTCTGTGGAAAGGGTCTGTGAAGCTTGTATCATTTCTTTGAATATGAGTTTCTTTCCCTGAAGACACTCTCTGGAGAACCGCCTCGTCGCGTCTACTGTGTCGTACAGTTCTTCTCCTTGGAGGGAAAGGCTTTAGGATTCACGATCAGCTGATGTGGTGCACGTCCTCCTGCTTAGCTGGCGAATTCGAAAAGGGAGGCCTCTTCTCTTGGACCTCAGCACAACGGAGCTAGCAGGGTTTTATTCAAAATCATGGTAGTTTCATACAAAAAAAGGATACGAAACCAATCCAATAAAACAAATAAATATAAATCATGAGCCAGCATAAAAAATAGTAGTATATACACAGGGAGAGTATACAATTGTTGGTGTAAAAACAGAAACAATTCCAACAATGTTTGGTAAACAGACTTTTAAATTTTTATATACGTGATTTGAACCTGTGGAACAAATTCGATTTAGTATTTCACCGGTACAAATAATTGCTAAGGTGTTAAAGTTGAAAAAAAAATTGACAATTCGCATTTCTTAGTCAAATTAAAGTGTATTTTCATGCATGCGTAAATATACATTTAAACGTTAAAATCGTTTCATTTTTAACCATTGTTTTTTTAATCCATTTCACGATATTTATGATGATATTGACTGGAGTTGGAGCGTTAAACGTTTGGGTTCTATTCAAGCTGATGGCACCCGAGTCATGTCTTTGTTAACTTTTGTAATCACTACTATATATCGGGTACAATATATTAATCAACAGAATATTGGCTCTATAATATTAAATATGAAATCTGCGTGAACTAAAATATCATATTTAAGCGTAGTTTATAGCCGGAACACGCCGGGTGGCATTACAATGTATTATAATATAAAAATCACTATTGAAATTGTCGTTATAAAAATAATGAATATGAAATTTGCATAAATTAAAATATATTTAAACGTATTTTACGACCAGGCAAGTTTGTATGATTAACAAAAATAATTTTGGATTTAGAATTTTTATGACTTGATTTTTTAAACGTTTTTAACTTGGCTTTTTTTTTTTCATAATTTTTCTTGAAAAATTTAGCTACACACATTTATTAAAGTCCAGCAATCCTATTCACTGGTGCCATTTTTACATAAATAAAATAATCGTACCTGCCTATCTCATTTTTCAGTTGTGCCGAGTTCCAGCGCAAAAACAACTTTCGTGGCAGTGTTGTTGTTGTTGCTGTTGTTGGTGGTGGTGGTGACGGTGGTGGTGGCCATTAACATATAACTAACACAGAACAAAGATATCTTAGTTTTATTCGGTTTTTCCCCTTTGATTATTGTAGTTTTATGAAGGGACAATAAGTTAAATTTAGAAGAAAACGTTTCCTCACACGTAATTTACGAACTTTTAAGAATTGACAAATTTTCATTGTAAATTTTTAGCATTTTTTCATCTTTTAATCTTTTTTAATCTCATATTTTTTATCTTTTAATCTTTTTTAATCTCATATTTTTTTCTTTTAATCTTTTTTAAGCTCACATTTTTTTTTTTTCATTTTAATCTTCCTTTGTTCTTTTTGTCTTTTTATTCACGTTTCAATCGCGTTTTTGATTTAAAACATTTTAAAAAGAATTTCCTTAATGATTTGGGCACACGGAATCGAACTTGTATGAATTTACTAAACAAATCCCACGAAACCGACCAAATTTACAGTTTTGAACAGAAACAAAAAAGAAATCCCAGAATTTTCATGACATTTTTTTCGTATTGAATTGCTTAGAAGTAAAGGTAAGTTTTTATTTTTTCGATATTTTATTTTATTTCCTAACTTTAACAATTGACCGCATGAAATCATTGTATTTTTATTTTATTTCCTAACTATTTAAATTTAATGCATTTGAAAAAACATTTTTTTTAAAATTATTCTAAAAAAAAATCTCGATTTCCCCGGATGACAGTGTTGCTTAAAAATTTAAACAGTAAAGAAAATTGGTGAATATGTAGTTTTCTACTCAAAATGGCTGCCACTTACAATTTTACTATTTTAAACCGGTGGCCCAAAATGATTCGCGCTATATTTAAATCGTATTTCCAAGTTTAATTAAAGCTTTATGATGTATTTTTTATTCAATTGGAAGGTTAAAGTATAGAATATGTACAAAACACCCTCCCCATATAAAGAATAGCTTTTTAAATAATAACGTTATTATTTACGTCCGGATCACTCTCTGCACTAGTACCAGTAATTTAATTGGTAAATGTGTTATTTTCCACTCAAAATGGCTGCCGACTGTTTACGCCACTTACACGTTTACTATTTTAAACCGGTCGCCCAAAATTGTGTACATGAATTTATAGAAAGCAATTTACTATTAAGAATATTGTTTTTTATTTAAAAATTTTATTGTCAAAATAAAGTCAGTTTTTTTTATGAATTGATTCGGAATTGAACAAACATTAACAACCATTTTACTTCTTTCAAATAAAATCACAACTGTTTAGTACTTATAGCAAATACGAACCTGCTAAAATAATTACGTTACTAAGAAACCTGCTAAAATAATTACGTTACTAAGAAACCTGCTAAAATAATTACGTTACTAAGAAACCTGCTTAAATAATTACGTTACTAAGAAACCTGCTAAAATAATTACGTTACTAAGAAACCTGCTAAAAAAATTACGTTATTAAGAAACCTGCTAAAATAATTACGTTCCAAATACGTTTACAAATGCTAAACTAATTACGTTATTAAGAACCCTACGCTTGGCATAGGAAGCCGGGGCTTAAACAAAAATATTCAGTAGTTTCATTTTTAATAAACAACAGATGCCAGACAATTGAATTTAACCTAAATATCCTATATAAAAATAAGCCAAGTCTGTAAAAAAAAAAAAAAAAATCCGATTCTACCTAAGTGTTCTAATAATTATTATTAATAAACAATTGTCTTTTTTTTTGTTTTTTTTTTTGCAACAAAACCAGTTTTTCTGCCAGTAAATCGAATAGTAATCGATGATAACAATCGTTTAACGTAATTCTACTGCAACAACACAACGTTGTGAACCACAAATCAAATGTACATTCCGACCATTCAACATTACGCAAAAACTGCATTGAATGAAAATTTGTGTTCCTGTAATCCGTATGATGAGGGTCAAATAGCCAATAAATATATTCAGAATTTTTATAGTGCCTTCATATATATATATATATATATATATATATATATATATATATATATATATAATTCATTTAGGAATAATATACAGTGGCGGCTCGTGCCTTAGATTAGTGGGGGTGCTGCTTCAAAAATTTTACGTATTTTTTTTTAATATTGTGTAAAGGAATTCGAATATATAAATAAATATTTAATCAAATAATAAACAAACATTCACATAAATATTCAAATATATAACAAAGACAAATAATCAATCAGAAATGGATAATACGCAAAAACTTTTTTATTAAAAAGATTTTTTTAAATTATGTACACTTTACAAAATAAAAATAATATATATATTTATTCCTTTTCAGATTAAATAAAAGTTTGCGTTTTTTTTGTTGTTGTTTTTTTTTGGGTTTTTTTTTTGCAAACAAACGAAAAACATTTTTAAAAATAGCTTATTTTTTTATAAAAACAAAAGAAAAACTTTGAAATTTATCTGCCTCCCTACAAGGGTTAATTTAGGAGTTTACTATTTGAAAATAGCGTTTTATTTAATAACAGTTTTATTTACAACATTTATTTTTAAAGATGTATTTATAACAAAACGTATTTGTAAATAAAATGCAAAATAAAAAAGTTTACATTAGTGAGCAAACAAACAAAAATATTTAAAGATACAAAATTTTATTTACAAATCTTTTGACAACTTGCTTTTTATATAAAAAGAACAAACTTGACCATTTAATGACCTTCCCATGCCGGTAAAGATCGACATAAAGTGGAGATTTATTATAAGAAAATAGGATGTCATATATAAGCATTAAAAAACATTGAATTTTAATGTAGCTTTCTTCCCCAAAAAAAACAAAAACAATTAAAATTGTCTCAGTCGGGAAGGATTTCTAATTACTTTTTTTAATGCGTATTATCTGACCCATCTACTAACAAATTAAATGTAAAGTTTAAAAATGCATAATTATAAAAAAAAACTGTTTTTTTTTTTTACTTACAAACACATTTTAATTAAAAAATCTTGTGTAAAAAATCCATTTTTCAGTGTAAAACTTCTAACATTGTCCTTGTCGGAGGCAAATAAATGCTATTTTTTTATATCTAAAACATACACGCTAAAAAGATTTCTAACTAAAATATATTTTCAACGTAAACTGTTTCTTCGCTTTTTTGCTGCTAGGAAAAATGTAAACAGTTGTTTTTGTAAAGTTTAGTTGTTGCAAAATAAATAGCATTTAAAACTACTTTAAAGAAACAAACAAAAAGGCAGGTAGATGGAAAAGTAACTTTATTTTTATGGTAAAATTTATTTATTGTATATTTGGTTTTTACTCTTGGCCGCGTGTTAGCTTCACTGCTAAATTCTCGAATACTTTTAATAAATAAAAATAAACAGTTTCTGCATATTATATATTTCCGTCTGCTACCGACTTAAATCGCAACGCTAAAAGTGTGCGTATTTAAAAAAAAAAATAGCACAATATTTTATGTACAAGAACACGTTATATGCAGATTTTAATAATAATTTAAAAAAATATAAGTAAACCTCCTTTTTTTTCAATAACAATGTTATCATATCTATACAGGCGCACACTCTAAGCAAACAACGAATTTCACGACACGGAACTGCGCCAAGCGACAGTTCTTCAAGCGGCTTTCATCGGCTGCCTAAAGCGTCTAATCCGCGCATGCGTACAAGAGAATTTAATTATGAAAGTGTAACTGTGAATTTCACAGCCCCAAGCAAGTTTTATTATTGTTATTATATGAATTTGGAGATACCGACATTAAAGTTAATGATTTTATAATGTACACATAGAAAAAATAATAATAATAATAATAATAAACAAACGTATTATTTTTAATTTTATCATTAATATTATGTAGAAATAACTTGGGGGTGCTGCAGTCCCACAGCTCCATGCACGAGTCGCCACTGATAATATACCTTATGGAGTGTTTAAAAAATATTTAAACGTTTAAGCTGAAACAAAAAATGTTCATAAAAATGGTATTTAGTAGAGAAGCCAACAAGTGATTTTTTTTTATTAATTGAAACAAATAACAAATAAACATTACCAGAGGCAAGATATGTAACTTTTCTACGTATCAGGATATATATATATATATATATATATATATATATATATATATATATATATATATATATATATATATATTATTTTTTAAATTTTTTAAATTTTTTAAATTTTTTATGTACTTTAAAGTTTTATTCCGTTCGAAAAAAACAAGTAGTGTCGAGTTGCAGAGTTACGAAGAAAACTTTAGCAACAAGAACCTGATGTCTTTGCCGTGTCAGTTCTGGCTTAAAACTCGACAAATAAACAAAATACGGAAAGATATTGACCCGATAGGTAGGTGCCACCGTGGGTGCCCGGAAAACTCGTCTCCGGAAAACTCGTCCCCTTTCGCTAGGTAGGAAAACTGGTCCCTTATTGAATAAATATCGATTGAAAACACATTTTATGATCGTTCTTGAAGGAGATATTGTTTTTTTTAAATAGACTATAGTCCCCCCCTAATATTTAAAAAAAAATATTTTTACTTGTTTAATATTTTTGTTTTTAAAAATAAAATCGATTTTCTAAGTGTCCGTTTTCAACCTAACTGGCTAAGTTCTTAATGGTTTAACTTTTTTTAAAGCGTTTATTATCTTCATACAAAGTTAATTACACATTTTTTTGTTGTTCTTATTTTAACGATGTTTTTTGGAGTCATAAAAACAATAATAAAAAACAAAACCAAAAAATTAAAAAAACAGGGAGCGATTCGATTTTTCGTTACATTTTTTTTTTTTTTGTTATTATTTGGTTTCTCTCATACCACATGCACTCATGCGTTATTTAAAATTATAATTTTATCAATTATCAACATTTATTGTCGTCCTGTCAAATTTTGCAAAAATTAACTAATAAATCAAAAACGAAATATTTTTTTGGCGCGAGAGATGCCATGTGCTAACAATCTCTCGTTAACTCATTTTTAATTTTTTTAATTTTTACTTAAAAATTCTAAAATCAATCATTAAGAGAAAAAGTAATCACTAAATAAATTTATTAATCAATTTTATTGAAAACTCCGCTATCGTTTATCAAGAATCTTTTTAATTTCATTTTTTGTTGTTTTTTTCGGAGGGAGATATAGTTTTTACCCCCCCCCCCACTCTCTCTCTCTCTCTCTCTCTCTCTCTAAATTATATTTAAAAAAATATTAAAATTTATTATTTTCTTTTTAAGTAATTTCTTTAATTTCTATTTTTTAGCGATTATCAAGACCCCTAAGATGTTATATACCGGACATTATTTCTCGTTCGCACGTAACACTCGACATGTTTTTTGTTTGTTTTCTGTGTTTTTTTTCTTTAACAAATAAACGATTCCAAATAAATTTAATAAACAACATAGTCGGCGAGGTAGAAAAATCGATTTTACCCTTTTATAAACAACAGTATATAGGCAAATTCTTTTTTATATTAATATAAAAAAATATGCGGTCTCGTTTATGAACATAATAAACGCTTTAAAATAAGTGAAACCACTAAGAACTTAGCCAGTTAGGTAGAAAACGGACACTTAGAAAATCGATTTTATTAAAAAAAAAAAAAAAAAAAAAAAACATTAAACAAGTAAAAATATTAGGGGGGAGGCTATAGTTTATTTAAAAAAAACAATATCTCCTTCAAGGACGATCATAAAATGTGTTTTCAATCTATATTTATTCAATAAGGGACCAGTTTTCCTACCTAGCGAAAGGGGACGAGTTTTCCCGAGACGAGTTTTCCCGAGACGAGTTTTCCCGAGACGAGTTTTCCCGAGACGAGTTTTCCCGGGACGAGTTTTCCTAAATTCAATTTTACTATTATATAAATTGAAAAAAATATTTGTTAAATTTGTTAATTAAAATAATAACAGTTAATATTAAAAAAACCATTAAACAAGTAAAAATATTTTTTTAAAATATTAGGGGGGATATAGTTTATTTTAAAAAAAGCAATATCAAGGACAATCATAAAATGTGTTTTCAATCGATATTTATTCAATAAGGGACCAGTTTTCCTACCTAGCGAAAGCGGACGAGTTTTCCGGAGACGAGTTTTCCCGGGACAGGTTTTCCTAAATTCAATTTTACTATTATATAAATTGAAAAAAATATTTGTTAAATTAGTAAATTAAAATAATAACAGTTAATATTAAGAAAGCAATTAAAAACCTGAAATAGAAAAATTGAATTTCAAGTAAAATCAATTAATTGCCATGTCGCAATTATGAACATATCCAAAAATGAAGAAGAAAGACTTTGGAAGAAATTCCAAAATCTGGCATCTTGAAGGAATAAATTATTAGAGTGAAAGGCTTTCCAGCATCTAGAGATCTCTGCAATTAAGTGGCAGGATTTCGTTGCTAAACACGCCTGCCGGCTGTATGTACGTCAAGAGGCCACAAGTGCGATGAGTTTGTCAGAGAATATCCCATTAAAATGATATGATTGTGTCCGTTAAAGGAAAAGGGGCAATACAATTTTCTGCAATTAAAAAAGTACATAGAGTTTATAAAATATAGATTTTACTATAATAAACTTGTATTTTTCTGCAATTAAAAATAAATTATCACGTTTATAAAAATGTAGATTTTTTTATTTAAAAAAGCTTGTATTTTCTGCAATTAAAAATAAAATATACAGTTTATAAAAATGTAGATTTTTTATTAAAAAAAAGCTTGTATTTTCTGCAATTAAAAATAAATATACAGTTTATAAATAAATAGATGTTCCTACTAAAAACATGTTTCGTTATGCAATAAAAACAACTGCAAACAAAACATTAAAACTACTTTAAAATGCAAAAAAAATGAACCAGTAAATTAAATTTTTTATCTAAAGTAAATTTTATTCGCAACGGTAACATTTATTTATTGTATATTTGTTTTGTATTTTTTTTCTTAATTATTTGTTTGCTTCTCTGCTAAATATAAAAATATGGATTTTACTATAAAAATTAACTTTTATTTATTAATTTTTATTTATTGCGGACGTCTTAGTTTTTCTACGACGTTTCAGCCAACTATTCCTCTGGCCTTCGTCAGGTGGTAACCGCGACGGATAGGAACTCTGAATTTCCTGACTGCATTCTCTGCAATTACTGTCTGCCGTAGTTGTTGTCGGCTAACCCGTTTTGGCCAAGTAAGCCTCTGGCCGGATTTGCATAGGATTGAAACCGCTATCTTAAGACAATTCTCACCTAGAACCGTAAAGATTTAACGTCTCTATCAACTGCGCCACGGGCCCTGGGTTAAACCTGGTAGGACAACAACAACTACGGCAGGCAGTAATTGCAGAGAATGCAGTCAGGAAATTCAGACGAAGGCCAGAGAAATAAAAATTAATAAATAAAAGTTAAATAAATAAAAATTAATAAATAAAAGTTAAATGAGTACAAATTAATATATAAAAGTTAAATAAATGAAAATTAATAAATAAATGTTAAATAAATAAAAATTGATAAATAAAAGTTAAATAAATAAAAATTAATAAATAAAAGTTAAATAAATAAAAATTAATAAATAAAATTGAATAAATAAAAATTAATAAATAAAAAATAAATAAATATAAATTTGTATATAAAAGTTAAATAAAAATTACTAAATAAAAGTAAACTAAATAAAAATTAATAAATAAAAGTTAATTAAATAAAAATTAATAAATAAAAGTTACATAAATAAAATTAATAAATAAAATTTAAATAAATAAAAATTAATAAATAATATTTAAATACATAAAAATTAATAAATAAAAGTTTAATAAATAAAAATTAATAAATAAAATTAAATAAATAAAAATTAATAAATAAAAGTTAAATAAATAGAAATTAATAAATAAAAGTTAAATAAATAAAGATTAATCAATAAAAGTTAAATAAATAAAGATTAATAAAAAGAAGTTAAATAAATAAAGATTAATAAATAAAAGTTAAATAAATAAAAATTAATAAATAAAAGTTAAATGAATAAAAATTAATTAATAAAAGTTAAACAAATAAAAATTAATAAATAAATGTTTAATAAATAAAAATTAATAAATAAATGTTTAATAAAAAAATTAATAAATAAAAATTAAATAAATAAAAATTTATAAATAAAAGTTAAATAAATAAAAATTAATAAATAAAAGTTAAATAAATAAATATTAATAAATAACAGTTAAATAAATAAAATTAAATAAATAAAAATTAATAAATAAAAGTTAAATAAATAAAAATTAATAAATAAAAGTTAAATAAATAAATATTTATAAATAACAGTTAAATAAATAAAATTAAATAAATAAAAAGTAATAAATAAATGTTAAATAAATAAAAATCAATAAATAAAAGTTAAATAAATAAAAATTAATAAATAAAATTGAATAAATAAAAATTAATACGTAAAAGTTAAATAAATATAAATTTATATATAAAAGTTAAATAAATAAAAATTAATAAATAAAAGTTAAATAAATAAAAATTAACAAATAAAAGTTAAATAAATAAAAATTAATAAATAAAAGTTACATAAATAAAATTAATAAATAAAATTTAAATAAATAAAAAATTAGTAAATAAAAGTTTAATAAAAAAAAATTAATCAATAAAATTAAATAAATAAAAATTAATAAATAAAAGTAAAATAAATAGAAATTAATAAATAAAAGTTAAATAAATAAAGATTAATAAATAAAAGTTAAATAAATAGAGATTAATAAATAGAAGCTAAATAAATAAAGATTAATAAATAAAAGTTAAATACATAAAAATTAATAAATAAAAGTTAAATGAATAAAAATTAATTAATAAAAGTTAAACAAATAAAAATTAATAAATAAATGTTTAATAAATAAAAATTAATAAATAAATGTTTAATAAATAAAAATTAATAAATAAAAGTTAAATAAATAAAAATTAATAAATAAAAGTTAAATAAATAAAAATTAATAAATAAAAGTTAAATAAATAAATATTAATAAATAACAGTTAAATAAATAAAATTAAATAAATAAAAATTAATAAATAAATGTTAAATAAATAAAAATCAATAAATAAAAGTTAAATAAATAAAAAATAATAAATAAAAGTTAAATAAATAAACATCAATAAATAATACTCATCTCAATGAATTCCAATTAAAATAATATAAAGTTTTATTGTCCTGCAATTAAAACTAAAATCTACAAAAATCTTTCTTAACATGACGGGGACAATTTTTTAATATTCTGTACGTTAATCTTATTTTAATAAACAAAAATTACGACAATAATTTAATTAAGTAATTTATTTTTAAAAAGACCAGTCTGTATTCTGTACTATTTTACTTATTGTTTTTTTTTTTAAATGAGCGAAGGGGGTCAAAATGTTAATACATTTTGGCCATCGCTCATTCATTTTTGCACGTACCTGGAAAAAACATTTATTTGAGATACGGCATTAATCTGAGCTGTTAATACAAATAAATTTAAAAAATTTTAACCCGAGAAAAATTCAATTTATGAAATCATAGATTTTATTAATAAAAAATTGTTATTTAACTTTTTTATTAAATCTGCAAAAAACATTAACATGACGTGTATGGAACATTTTTGTTTAACATTTTAATAAACAAAATACGATCTAACAACCTAGTTTTATTGAATATATATATATATATATATATATATATATTTATATATATATAATGTGTGTGTATATAAAGTATATAATATAAAACTGGCGTAAAGTACGTAAAAGTATATGGTAATTAGCGTCTTCTCTTCCAAGTTTTGGGATTTTGATCATGCCCAAACGTATTTTATTTCCATTTTGGTAGATTGATAGGTGCTATTTCTTCCGATGAGTTCAAGGCAAATAGATTCCTTGATTGATATAATCATTAACTGAATGATTTTGTACTAGAGAACATATATTTTAAGAATTGTAAATGTCAACTGAATTGAAGTAATAAATTGTAAAATGGTAAAAATTATGGAGTTTGTAATATATACTTCATTATATACTTTGTAATTACATTTAGCTTCTTAAATAAGGATTTGTATATATAAAAAAGAGATATAAGTGAATAAAAATATTTCCATATATATATAAATATATTTATATACATATATATATATATATATATATATATATATATATATATATATATATATATATAATCCGTAGAAATATATTTTCTTATGATATATACCAAACCTTATTTAAGAAGCTTAATATATTACATAGGAATATAGTGAATTAATGACAAAAATATATTCCAAAATTCATTATGGTGACCATCTTATAATTTATTCCTTTAATTCAGTTGACACTCAACAATTCTTGACAGCATCTGTTTTGTATCGCAAAATTAATCACTCAATTATTGTATCAATCAGTGAATCTATTATGCCCCTAACTCGTCAGAAGAAATAACAACAATCAATCCGTCAAAAAAAAAAGTGTGATTTGACATGAAGAGGAAGAAAGACGACAAATCTTAAGGAAGCAAAATGGAAACAAGTTATAATCATACAAACAATGTGTTTTTCAATCATACACTTTTCCCAAAAATTAATTTGAAATAAAGAATACATTTTAAACCATAATAATTTTGATAATTTGAAATCTTTATTTTTTTAATAAGATCTTCTGGATAACCATTTTTACTGAATATTTTCCTGGTCTTATCTCTTTCCAGAGTAAAGTCTGCTAGGTGAATAACTCCTGGGAGCTCTATGAATCAAATTATGAATTAAACCAGGCTTTCGTTATTTGGGTAGAAAACGTTCACAAAAGTTTGTTTCATGTAAATGATAGCGACAGTCAAAGGAATGATCAAATCTCAGTTTGAAATTCTCATTCAAAGTAAAACGTATTAACGTGTCATAACGAATACCATGTAAACGGAGGAAATTTTATTCAAATAATCAAAACGTAAAAGAATGAATCAATTCAGAGTCTGGATGTTAATTAAATATTTTACCATTTAAGATAAAACAAACTGAATGCAAATACTAAAAAATTGAATTTCATTTATTTTTTATTTGCAGATATTCATGGTTGAACAATTTTGCTGAAGTTGAACTGATCATTATTTTTATAAACATTAACTGCTCAACAGATTTATTTTAACTGATCATTCTTTTTCTAAGCATTTACTGATGAAAAGATGTATTTGAACTGATCATTATTTTTATGAACATGTACTGGTGAAAGAATGTATTTGAACTGATCATTATTTTTATGAACATTTATTGGTGAACAGATTTATTTGAACTGATAGTTATTTTTCTAAACATTTACTGGTGAAAGAATGTATTTGAACTGATCATTATTTTTATAAACATTTACTTGTGACAAGATATATTTGAACTGATCATTATTTTTATAAACATTTACTTATGAAAAGCTAAGATGTATTCTTGTGAAATATGTGAATATTCTTGTTTTGCTGAATCAGATTTAACAACACATATGAGAAGTCACAGAGCAGACAATTTATATTCTTGTGAAATATGTGAATATAATTGTTCTGATGAATCAGATTTAATAACACATACTAGAACTCACAGTGCAGAAAATTTATATTCTTGTGAAATATGTGAATATAATTGTTCTGATGAATCAGATTTAATAACACATACTAGAACTCACAGTGCAGAAAATTTATATTCTTGTGAAATATGTGAATATAATTGTTCTGATGAATCAGATTTAATAACACATACTAGAACTCACAGTGCAGAAAATTTATATTCTTGTGAAATATGTGAATATTCTTGTTCTCATGAATCAGATTTAATAACACATACTAGAACTCACAGTGCAGAAAATTTATATTCTTGTGAAATATGTGAATATAATTGTTCTGATGAATCAGATTTAATAACACATGCTAGAACTCACAGTGCAGAAAATTCATATTCTTGTGAAATATGTGAATATTATTGTTCAAATAAAACAAATTTAGTAATACATATAATAACTCACAGTGCAGAAGACGCATATTCACGTGAAATACGTGAATATACTTGTTCTGATGAATCAAACAATAAAGAAAAGCCATATTCCTGTAAAATATGTGATTATTCTTGTTCTAATAAATCAAATTTAATTACACATATGAGAACTCACAGTGGTGAAAAGCCATATTCTTGTAAAATATGTGATTATTCTTTTGCTCAAAAGACAAATTTAGTGACACATACGAGAACTCACAGTGGTGAAACGCCATATTCTTGTAAAATATGTGATTATTCTAGTGCTCAAAAATCAGATTTAGTGAAACATATGAGAACTCACAGTGGTGAAAAGCCATATTCTTGTAAAATATGTGATTATTCTTTTGCTCAAAAGTCACATTTAGTGACACATATGAGAACTCACAGTGGTGAAAAGCCATATTCTTGTAAAATATGTGATTATTCTTGTTCTCAAAAGTCGAGTTTAGTGACACATATGAGAACTCACAGTGGTGAAAATCCATATTCTTGTAAAATATGTGATTATTCTTGTTCTAATAAGTCAAATTTAATGAGGCATATGAGAACTCACAGTGGTTAAAAAGCCATATTCTTGTAAAATATGTGATTATTCTTGTTCTCAAAATCAAATTTAGTGACACATATGAGAACTCACAGTGGTGAAAAGCCATATTCTTGTAAAATATGTGATTATTCTTGTTCTAATAAATCAAATTTTATGAAACATATGGGGACTCACAGTGGGGAAAAGACATAGTCTTGTATATCGTGAATATTCTATTTCTAAAAACCCAACCTTAGTGAGACATGAGGACTTGCACTTCTACAAGTCGATCAAATCAAAAATAATTTTACGACATAAAGAATAATGAAAACTTTTCCCAAAATAATTGAAATAAGATCCAAAGCAGAGTTCATGCACTCTACAATAAAACAACTAAGAGTAACACCATGGATAACTGGATAAATAAATTAAAAAAACATAAAAGCTTTTCCCACAAATTGATTCAGCATTAAATTTAATGAAATAATTACATAAAAATAACCAATTTAACCTAACTTTTTATTATCTAAGGAGATGTTTTCAGAAAGAAACATATTAATTTTACATATTCAAAACCATATAAGTTTAACATGTCCAAAAACGTATTAGTTTAACTTATCCAAAAATATTAGTTTAACATATTAAAGCATGGTAGCTTAACATATTCATCAGATATTAGTTTAACATATGCAAAAAACACATTAGTTTAACATATCCTAAAAATATTATTTTTACATATCCTAAAAACATATTAGTTTTACATATCCTAAAAACATATTAGTTTTGCATATTCAAAAACATATAGGTTTAACATATTCGAAAACATTTTTTTAAATATATTAAACTAATATGTTTTTTGAATATGTTAAACTAATATGTTTTTGGAATATGTGAAACTAAATTTTTTTTGGAATATATTAAACTAATATGTTTTTGGAATATGTTAAACTAATATGTTTTTGGAATATGTTAAACTAATATGCTTTCGGAATATGTTGAACTAATATACTTTTGGAATATGATAACCTAATATGATTTTTGAATATGTTAAAGTAATATGTTTGGAATATACAAAAACATATTAGTTTAACATATTTCAAAAACATATTAGTTTAACATATCCCAAAGAAGTGCACTGCAATGATGTCCGAAGAATACATAAAACATTCATTTCCGAAATTTGTTAAAATATATAAAAACCGATATTTTTTTAAGTTATAGATATTTTTAGTAAAATCAACTTTCTTAATAAAGGATAATCTTAAAATACTTCCATACAAGAATACACTTCATTCGTACATACAAACCATCAATAGGATTATGCAATAAGACAGTCAAACAAATGTTATAAAAATGTCTGCTGCGAACTAAAACAAAACAGTCGGCTAAAAAACACCAATAATATCTGTTGCAGAAAACTGGCCATTTATGCAAACCTTCATCAATAATTTCTATTAAAAAACGGGAACTATATCACTACCAACACCAATAATTCTATCCAATAAAACTTATCATACATGACAACCAACACCAATAATTTCAGTTGCAAAAAACTGGACGTATATGACAACCAATACCAATAATTTTAAAGATGCAAAATAAAACTGGGCGCAGATGACGACCAACACCAATCATTTCTATTGCAAAAAATCAATTTCTTTTTTATTTATTAGATTTTCAATTGTTTCTTTACTTTAAGTAATCACCGGACGGCAAAGTCCACTTCCAACTATGCATCATGGGTTTCTTCTAAAGCTCACAACAATGATTCAGTCCTTTTTATAGATGCATGTCGAATGGTATATAGCATTTCTCGGATGTATATGACAAGTAACACAAATAATTTCAAGATGCAAAAAACCGGACGCATATGACAAGCAACACCAATAATTTCAAGATGCAAAAAACCGGACGCATATGACAAGCAACACCAATAATTTCAAGATGCAAAAAACCGGACGCATATGAAAAGCAACACCAATAATTTCAAGATGCAAAAAACTGGACGCATATGATAAGCAACTCCAATAATTTCGAGACGCAAAAAACTGGACGCATATGACAAGCAACACCAATAATTTCAAGATGCAAAAAACTGGACGCATATGGCAACCAACACCAATAATTTCAAGATGCAAAAAACTGGACGCATATGACAAGCAACACCAATAATTTCAAGATGCAAAAAACTGGACGCATATGATAAGCAACTCCAATAATTTCGAGATGCAAAAAACTGGACGCATATGACAAGCAACACCAATAATTTCAAGATGCAAAAAACCGAACGCATATGACAAGCAACACCAATAATTTCAAGATGCAAAAAACTGGACGCATATGACAACCAACACAAATAATTTCAAGATGCAAAACACAGGACGTATATGACAACCAACAAAAATAATTTCAAGATGCAAAAAATCAATTTCTTTTGTTTTATATATTTTTCATTCCCAATTTTTAATTATAATTTTAACAGTTTCTTTTCTTTAATAAATTAACAGATTGGAAATAAAATTATACATTTTTACCAACGTCTGACTCATTAAATGCTTCAAACATTTTATATATTTTTCATTCCCAATTTTAATTAGATTTTCAACTGTTTCTTTTCTTTAATTAAAAGATTGGAAATAAAATTATTTCTTTAAATATATTTGTGTTCTTTTATTCATTCAAGATTGAAAGTCACAGATAAATAAACATTACATTTGAAAATTCAGTATAGAAATGATTATTAAAATTTCTCAGTTGTATCTTTGTGAAACATGAACAAGTTTATGACACGTGTAAAATGTGCAGATGTAAACTTTCTAAACCCGTAAACTGTATTTCGTTATTTTTATCAGATTATCATTTTACCATTCTATGTCCAGTATCAAAAGTTGTAATTCGATGCAAGTCAATCATTGGAAGCTTTCATTTCCGTACGACAGAGGTTTTTGTATCTTAGAGTTTTTTCACTTTCACGGTAAAGTCTAGAGTCCTCTGTTCAGGTCAGGGATTATGTAGTTCACACAGTGGCGTATCAAGGGCGGGGCGGGGATCGGTCCGCCCCGGGCAAGACGTTCAAGAGGGCAGCATATGGAGAGGGTAAAACGAAAAAATAAAAATAAATGAAAGCTAAGAAAAAAATCTGAAATTTTATGCCTAAAAAGGTTGTAAAACATCGGGACTTGTAGAGATATCGACATCAGAAAAATGTGTCCCTATTTTATAAGCGGTAAACGTCAGGGGCGGCATTTTAAGAAGTAAAAATATACAATAGAAAAAATAAAAGCTAATAAAAAATCGGATTTTTTTACCGAAAAGTTTGTAAAAACTCGGAACTTTTGAAGGTATCGAAAGCAGAAATAGGTGTCCCTATTTTACGAGCAGCCCATGTCAGGGGGCGCCGCATTTTGAGGGGGTAAAAATAGAAAATAGAAAAAAATAAAAGGAAAAGTTAACAAAATATCTGAAATTTTATACCGAAAAGTTTGTTTTTTTTTAAATCGTAACTTTTGGACGTATTTGAATCGGAAACATGTTTCCCTATTTTACGAACGGCACATATCAGGTGGCGGCAGTTTGTAAGGATAAAATAGAAAATTTAAAAAAAATACAAATAAATCCTAACAAACAAATTTGAAATTTCATACCGAAAAGGTTGTAAAAACTCGGAACTTTTTGAGGTATCGGAATCGAAGAAATGTCTCTAATTTTCGATTCAAAAACCGATTGTTTGAAATTTATAATTTGATTCTTATTTTTTACATGGTAGTCACCACTTATGAAGACCCGTAAGGCATAAAGGTTATTATGCATACATTAATCAATGGGATAATATCGTATTAATCGTTAGTAATGGAGATTTGATCAAATGTCTTACTTAAAGGGGCGGTTTATCAGGAATTTATTTATATTGGACTTGAAGACATCTAAGTTGTAGTCAGATAGGAAACAGGCAAACGAAAGAGAGTTCCACAGGCGTGGACTTCTAAGAAAGAAGCTTTGTTTATGGAATCTGCGCTTTGATTTAGGCAGAGATAAAGAGTGGGAAAAACTTTTGACGGTGGTTTCAGATGGACGGGTGTTTTTCGTGAAAAATTGGCGAGAGAGGACGAGAGATTGGAGCTCAGACGAGCACCTTCCACGGAAGTAACGATAAAACAAAGACAGGCTCGCGACATCTCTTCTTTGCGAGAGAGGTTGCAGGGAAGAGAAAGGGGCACCCCCACTAGGCTACGAAGTCTATTTTGTACTCAAGGCAGCATAAGCTGTTTTTAGTAGCTCCTGCCCAGATGTGGCAGCAGATATCCATCCTTGGACGTACTTGGCTTTTATATAGATAGATAGAGAATTGCATCAGCAGTGAGATATCTACTGGAGCGGTAAAAGGATCCCACCATTTGTAGTACTTACTAACACAACAAACGCCCTCGTGTTTGTGCCTTGTATAGGCATGCGCGACAACAAAGCTTGGGTTTGTATAAGCGGAAGTCTCGAGGTTGTCAGGAATCTACAGGCGCATGCGCAAGAGAAGGAATTGAGATAGTGGTATAAAGGCCGAGTGAGAAGGTTGTTGTTGTCATTAGACGTTACAGTGACGCGTGCGTTAGCAGGTGATTAAGAGGCGGTTTATTTTTGTGTGTAATGTCGCGCACCTCGGTGAAGGTCATATAAATCATTCACCTCGGTGAAGGTGAAGGCCACAATTTCGACGATTTCATTTTGTCTCTTTTCCTGGACAACTATGGCTGGGGCAAAGTTTGATTTAAAACTGATACCCGAATTCGACGGATCAACTTCTGTTGTCGACTGGGTCGAAAGGGTTGAGCTGACCTGCAACCTCTGTAAAGTAAAGGGGGTGCATACCGTGATTCCCCTGAGATTGGCTGGAGGCGCCCTTGTTACATATCTTTTTTTTCTTTTAAACCACTCTTGCTAGGTGGTCTGGTCAGTTACGGCACCAAATTGAACTTTTGTTACATAGTGTTATCATTGAGGTTCTCACTAGGATTATCATCGAGGGGCACCATTTACGTTTTGTGTATAACATAAAAAGGATTCCGTGTGCGTATGATTGTCTCTAATATAAATGGTTGTGTGTTTGATTATCATAAAGGGACTCGTGTGTGTGACATGTATTTTCAGAACCTACCTCTGCTTCTTCGATGTTGGACCATCTAGAAATTTCTCATCCTGGAGGGAGACTTGATACCTGTTTGACGAAGATTTATCACTCCAAGACGATGAATGCGTTTTATAGTTTTTATTTCACTTTCCCCAGAGGTCCTGTAGAAGGTGGAAGTGAAATCGGCCTGTGTGGGGGTTCTTCTTCTACACACGTCAGCGTTCGTCCCCCCCCTCCCAAGTTTAGAGGGGGAGACAACGGAAAGCCGTCAGTCTTCTTCAAAGCCCAAATCAAATCTCCCAGATCTAGCCAACCTGGCCACGTTACTCATACGTGATCTGGTCAGCTCCTTCGGTTCTGGTAAACGTGTCTACCTCCACGTTTACTCACCTGTCTCTCTCTCTGTCTCTCTCTGTGTAACATTCCTTCCCCTTTTTTTTATCAAAATGCATGGCGAAGGCATACATTTTCTACTTCCCACATTTACTAAGAATGGGATATATATGCTCACCCCACTGGCAAAGAAAACTGTCATACCTTTATTCAATATACTAAGTAAAATAATATCAACAAATAATACCATGTGGCGCTAATCCTTGCGCCCTCGAAGGTCAACAACTCCCTGTGACCCCATGGTCTCTTCATAATTTAAATCAGAATTTCAGGAGCATCCTTTACTCCCGTCGACACTACGCGTGATCGATAAATTCTCGGCAATCAACCGAATAATAAAATCGAGGTTCATCTGTCTCTTCAAAACGGACTATCATCTTCCTTGGCTTTACAGATCAGCTTTTCTTCCCATAGGTAGCACACACACAACAATTTTTTTTCCATCCCAAGCCTTATCCTATTCATCATAAGCCTACTCTTATTACTAGTATTTTGTGGGAAACAAAAAACCTCTTAACATTCCATATGGTGGGTAGCCTTCTATTTTCCTCAGTACTAGCATACATGTTTCATTCATCTTCTCTTGAGCGATTCGTCACATAATGGCCACGTCAGCCATTGCACCCCCTCTGCCCCTTACGGCATGTCAGAGGGCATTTCATTTGCTCCCTGAAGTTGATTACAACTAGATCCGCTCAGGCTGGACAGAATACATTCCGTTTACTGCTATGTCAGAAAAAACTTTTTTTTTCCAAAGTCGGTAAGCGCAACCTGTCTTGAAGACACATAGCTTCACGGAAAACATCGGATTTCCACACATGAAGTACTCAAAGTTGCTCCATGTTGATTCTACTCGAAATCAATAGAAATCACGATAAAAATAAAAATAAAATTCGAATCATTTCTCGAGAATAATGAAATTAATAACTACCCATGTAATTCAACACCTCTCCAAAATTCTAACATGCTTGCCACAGAAATTAAATTCCATTCACCCCCCCACTTTCTTCTTTCATTTCTTCATATAGTTTATTTAACCCTATATTTATCCTTTTTTTCTACCTTACTTATGTGGTCAAAACGTCACTCATGTCGAATAGAACATTTATTCTACATTTCGAAAATTAAAATTAATACCGACTGAACCTTTGACTCTTCCGAAACTTTTTTTTATTATTATTTATTACACTGTTTAAATCTTATTTCTTCCTCTTTTTCCCTATTTTATTATTACTATTATGATTATTAATTAATAAACAACACGTTCTTTCTTTTATTAATCATTCTTTCAATAGACCCCACAAGCAAATATTCCACCTCCCCATTCGGCAATGAAAAAAATACATATCAAAGAACAAGAAAATTCTGCCAATACCGTTTGACAACACATCAATTACATAAAAATAATAAATTTAAAAATACAAAAATATCCTATAAGCAATCACAAAGTCCCATCTCACTAACAACAAAATTCCAAATAACAAAACACAGATTCGTTGAAACCCATTTGACCACGTCATCAACTAGGTCGGCTGCATAGTACATCATCTTTTACCATTCCACAGAATTCAAAATTAAAGAAAAAATCACAGTCGTTTACAAAAGATACCTAGACATTTACAATTAAAATACATAGTCGTTTCTAAAATAAATAAAATAAAACGACTCACTTATAAAGTCTCAGACAATCCTAACACTCGATGGAACTAAAATTGTCCATGTCAGAAAAAAAATTCCTAAGAAAAAAAATCGTATAATTAGTGAAGAAGGAAAAAATCACATTTCAGAACCTATCCATTGTTTTTCATCAAAGGTACATATTGTTTTTCATTAAAAGTTACACTTAGTTCACAGTTTAAAAATGCAACGAAATATTCATAACACATATTTGTGATTGACGTGTTTATCTTTTGGTAAGCTGAAAGGCTCATTCCTGACGCACACTTACTAAAGTCATATGTTCTATTTCTTTTTTTTCTTTCTGATTTACTCACTGGCTGTTATGATTGACACATTTCCAAACAATTTCATTTGTGCGTGTTCCCATTACATTTTCTTACTGTCTCATCGGTCCTTTGCTTTAAACAGAATAAGGCAATTCTTTGTTTTTCCCTTCTAATTTTTACATTAAGTGATATTTTTCTTCGTTCATAACGAGCTAATTCCTAATACGATAAACATTTTTTAAAACTATTTTCTATATATAAAGTTTTACCTCTGTGTGTTTGTGTGTCTTCCTTTTCTTTCTTCGTGAAAAGGTTGTACGTGTGTATTGCTTTTTTTTCTTTTTTTTCTTAATTATTTTTCTAATTCGCCTAGTGTTTTAATGGACCCTACGTTGTGTGTGTGTTGATTTATATTTTTTCTACTGTTCTTTCTTTTTCTTTTTTTTCCATACATTATATTGTTTTTCTTGTCCTTTTTTTTCTTTTTTTCCCCGTGGCAACCGAAGTCCTTTTTTTCTTCTTTTTTTTCTTTTAAACCACCCTTGCTAGGTGGTCTGGTCAGTTACGGCACCAAATTGAACTTTTGTTACATAGTGTTATCATTGAGGTTCTCACTAGGGTTATCATCGAGGGGCACCATTTACGTTTTGTGTATAACATAAAAAGGATTCCGTGTGCGTATGATTGTCTCTAATATAAATGGTTGTGTGTTTGATTATCATAAAGGGACTCGTGTGTGTGACATGTATTTTCAGAACCTACCTCTGCTTCTTCGATGTTGGACCATCTGGAAATTTCTCATCCTGGAGGGAGACTTGATACCTGTTTGACGAAGATTTATCACTCCAAGACGATGAATGCGTTTTATAGTTTTTATTTCACTTTCCCCAGAGGTCCTGCAGAAGGTGGAAGTGAAATCGGCCTGTGTGGGGGTTCTTCTTCTACACAAGTCAGCGTTCGTCTCCCCCTTCCCCAGTTAAGAGGGGGAGACAACGGAAAGCCGTCTGTCTTCTTCAAAGCCCAAACCAAATCTCCCAGATCTAGCCAACCTGACCACGTCACTCATACGTAATCTGGTCAGCTCCTTCGGTTCTGGTAAACGTGTCTACCTCCACGTTTACACACCTGTCTCTCTCTCTCTCTCTCTCTCTCTCTCTCTCTCTCTCTCTCTCTCTCTCTCTCTCTCTCTCTCTCTCTCTCTCTCTCTCTGTAACACCCTAAGTGTATATCAGCAACTTAGTGCTCTGGAGAAGGCTGATATTACCTGTATAAAAAATGCTTTATACAAGGCATTTTCCATGGATCCCTGTACGGCCTACGAAACATTTGCCACTAGAAAGCTCACGCCAGGAGAAACCGTGGACGTCTTCTTCGCGGAGCTGAAGAAACTTGCATTTCTATTTGGCAATGGAGTGTCAGAGCAAACACTGGCGTATGCGTTTGTGGCTGGCCTTCCCACCCATGTTGAGGGCTTCCACCAGCGTATCTGTAACGCCCATGGAACATTTGTTAGATCGCGCTCGAGCCATTATCAGAGATGAGGAGGACCTGAGGAACCGGTTGTAATGATGGCGCAGGCAGCCAAGACTAATGCTGAAAAGAGTCCCAGTTTGAGACCCACGACTAATGGGAGATGTTTCTGCTGTGGCCAGCGAGGCCATATCGCAAGAAATTGTACTAACAAGGGGTGGGGGCGCCCGCCCTGTTTCCAATGTGGTAGTTATGGACATTTATCCCAAAATTGTGCGGGATATGCATCAGGGGGCAGGACCTCAGCACTGTCCTGTTCTCCGGACAAGATTTAATTGAGGCGCAACCGACAATAAATTTGTGCGTGGACCAAGTGCTTTGTTCAGCTCTTCTCGACTCCGGGTGCTCACACACCATCATGTGTGCCAAGTTGTGTCGAAACTGGACAAAGCAGAACATCAAAGTAACCATAATAGGTGGCAATACGCAAGCTTGCTGTGGAGCCGGAACTGTCAAAGTCCACACAGACTCTGGTGTGACCGCAAACATTAATGTGCTGATGATGCGAGGGGATTTGCTGGGATTCGAGATACTGTTGGGATATGATGCTATTAAGGCACTGGGGGGAGTGGTTATCGGAAGAGATGGGACTGTGCGATTTTTGGAAACCCCAGTGTGTGCTGCAGTTCACATTGATCGGCCTGATTTCAAGGTGGACTACGACCCTCACCAAAAAGCATGGACTGCATCTTGGAAGTGGACAGAAGGAAGGGTGCCAACCGAACTCAAGAATAGCATTGCAGAGTACTCGATACCCGACGAGGCCCGTAATGAATGCGAGAAGGAACTTGAGGCATGGATCCAGGATGGATGGCTGATCCCCTACCCCAACAAGCTGGGACCACCCAAGGGTCTGATTCCCTTAATGGCGGTAGTCCAGTATATAAAATCAAAAGTTCGTCCGGTGCTGGACTATCGTGAACTCAATAGATACATTGATACGTACACTGCCGATGTTGACGTGTGCGCCAGCAAGCTGAGAGAATGGCGCCAGAAGGGCTCCAATGTGTCTATAGTAGACTTGCGGTAGGCTTATTTGCAGGTGCGAGTGGATGAGACATTGTGGCCGTTCCAGACAGTGTGGTTCCGGGGTCAGAGATACTGCCTTACCCGGCTTGGCTTTGGGCTGAATGTGGCACCGCAAATCATGAAGACCATCGTAAATGCAGTTTTGTCCCAGGAAAAGACCACTGAGGACGCAACATCGGCCTATGTTGATGATGTGTACGTCAATGAAGACGTACAATCTGCGTCACACGTCAGAGAAAAGTTAGCTCAATTCGGGTTGGAGTGCAAGGATCCCGAACGTCTGAGGGATGGAGCACGGGTATTAGGATTGGACGTTTGCGGGAAAGACGGTACCTTACGATGGAGGCGTGGCAGTGAGATTCCAACCATCCCTGATGTTATTACGCGGCGGACTATTTTTTCCTTGTGTGGGAAACTTATTGGTCACTTACCAGCGTGTGGCTGGCTCCGAGCAGCTGTGGGCGTCATCAAACGCAGGGCAAGTTTAGTAACTACAGGTTGGGATGATGTATCTGATGATGCTCTTCTAACTCTGATGATGACAGAAACCCTTGAGAGAGTTAACAAGGAGGGTCCTGCCCGTGGAGAATGGTGTGTCGATAGGGACACTGTGAATGTGTGGGTTGATGCTAGTTCTTTGGCATTGGGAGTGTTATTGGAGCAACGTGGAAATGTAATTGAAGACGCGTGGTGGCTGCGACCCGTGAATGATGCTCAACACATCAACCTGGCGGAACTGGATGCTGTTGTGAAGGGTTTAAATCTGGCATTGCAATGGCAGTCGAAGAAGTTACACTTGTACACGGATTCTCTCTGCGTCTACCACTGGGTGTCCGACACTCTATCGGGACGAACAAGAGTCCGTACTAAGGCAGCCAGTGAGATGTTAATCCGGCGGAGGCTAAACACCCTGAAGAGTCTGGTATCAGAGTATGACCTGTCGGTGAGTGTAACGCTCGTGGCATCACACTGTAATCGTGCAGACCAACTAACCCGTGTGCCTCACAAATGGTATGAAGCTGTGAAGCCAGGCGTGGAGTTCACTGCTCGATCTTGCGCAGTTGGTGCGATTAGCTCATGCCAAATACAAAGAATTCATGTGCAGAGTGGACATCCAGGTATCAAAAGAACTTTGTATTTTGCGAGGCGTGTTGACCCGGCAGTGACAAGGGCGGATGTCAGGCAGATCATCAATCACTGTGAGGCATGCCAGTCTATCGATCCTGCACCTGAGCAATGGCAGAAGGGGCGATTGGAAGTTGAGCATGTGTGGCAACGATTAGCGATGGATATTACCCATTACAGTGGTAAGCCCTTTCTAACCCTTATCGACTGTGGACCCACTCGTTTTGCGGTGTGGCGGCAAATGACCAGGTAGGACTCAGCGAATGTTGTCCGCCAACTGTCATCTATCTTTTCTGAGCGATATGCGCCGGAAGAGATATTGACGGACAACGATGCTGCTTTTTATAGCCACCAAGTTCGGCAGTTGTTGAATGAGTGGGGTGTCCGACTACGACTGCGATGTGCTCATGTGCCATCAAGGAATGACATTACTGAGAGGAGACATCGCAGCATCAAGAGAATTGCTGCCAGAAAGCAATGCACCATTACGGAGGCCACGTATTGGTATAACATCACACCAAATGATGGGAAGATACTAACAACAGCACCGGCCAATGCCATACACAAATACCGTGTTAGGATAAAGGGCATTGACACTGTCCAACCAATCGACGAGGAGAGTCATAACAAATACAAGGTAAGGGATCCAGTTTTTTGAGTTAGACCCCCTGGAAACCGGTGCACCACCAAGTTCAAGCGAGGACGAATATCTGGAGTGGTCAGCTAGCAGTCGGTCCTTGTTGAGGGAACCCCACGCCATATGCGCGATCTTCGCCCGGCAAGTGAAGTACACCCCACAACTACAGAGAGCGATGAATCATCAGATGATGAGCTGCTAATGAATGAGGTCACCGAGCAAGAGAGTGATAGTTGTAATTCGTCTGATCAGGCAGGATCAGAACCAGAACCAGAACCACACCCAGAATCAGAACTAGAACCTGAATCCGAGAGTGTAAATACCACCCTTCGCAGAAGCCAACGAACTAAGAGGCCACCCCCAGAGTGCACTCTATATGATCATCAGATCAGGGGGGAGTGTAGTACTTACCAACACAACAAACGCTGTCGTGTTTGTGCCTTGTATAGGCATGCGCGACAACAAAACTTGGGTTTGTATAAGCGGAAGTCTCGAGGTTGTCAGGAATCTACAGGCGCATGCGCAAGAGAAGGAATTGAGATAGTGGTATAAAGGCAGGTCGAGTGAGAAGGTTTTTGTTGTCATTTGACGTTACAGTGACGCGTGCGTTAGCAGGAGATTAAGAGGCGGTTTATTTTTGTGTGTCAAGTCGCGCACCTCGGTGAAAGTCATATAAATCGTTCACCTCGGTGAAGGTGAAGGTCATGCCATTTTCCCAGCGAACTTGACAACAGACGATGTACGTGTTCCATTTCAGATCAGGAGTAAAGGTCAATCCCAGAAGCTTGTCAGAACATAAAGCCTTCCCAAGATGAGAGCCATTCATTTCAATTGATGTCAGATGGGGCAGGGCGTTGATTATGTAAAGATAGGTTTGAGATGCATTAAAAGTATCCAGCCATCTATTCCCCCATTGTACCACGCGCTCAAGATCAGAGGAGAGAGAATCAGAGAGAACTTTGTCATTTACGGCCTTTGATGTGTTGCCATAGATGGTCGTGTCGTCAGCATAGATGTCAACGAATGATTTAAGTATGTGTTTTGGGAGATCATTAATGTAGATCAGGAAGAGAGTTGGGCCTAAGATTGACCCCAGAAGGACTTCAGCATTAATACTTTGGGCTTCTGAAAGCAGTTGATCTATATGTACTTAGGCCATCTTATCACTTATGAGGAATACACCCCTCCAAAATACAGGCTATCATAGAGATGCCTCTTCCCGAAAATAAAAAAAGGCATAATGATTTTTGGGACGAACAAATTACCTATATAAATTCATAGCGGAATATTCGGAGGTAACTACACCGCTAAGAAAACTCCTACACAACGATGCACTCTGATCATTTGAAAATCTCAAATAAAGGCTGTAGAGAAATTAAAATATATAATAACAATTTTTTTAATTCTATGATCCTTCTAAAGAAATAAAAGTTACCACTGATGCTGGCAATGACGTGCACGCAGTTCTACAACAAAAACATAATGAAACATGGCTACCCGTTTCATACGCATCACGATCGACAACTCCTGCTGAACAAAACTATTGTCCTATTGAATTGGAAACACTTAGCATAGTGTTCGCCTGTAACAAATTTCACCAATTCATCTATGGAAGAAAATTTTATATTGAAAACGATCATAAACCATTAAGGCAGATTAAAAAAAAAAATCAATCACGAAAAACTCTCCGAGAATACAAAGATTTCTCATGGCACTCCAAAAATATGGATTTAAAGTGTTATATGTCCCAGGTCGAGAATCCGTAATTGATGATGCATTATCGCGTGTATATATATCGGACAGCACACAAGAGATACCTGATATGTTGATGGACAAATATATCCACACGATTCTAAAACAATACGACCAAAAACTTGACGTCCATCGAGATGCGTATAAAATATGCAACGTCAAGTCGGCCAGAAAATAAAGACATACCACTCAAAATAGCGCCGTATATGCCAGTTCGGGATGAAATATCGGTCGTCAAAGGACTAGTACTAAAAGGTACACGAATAGCGGTCCCCACCTCTTTAAGAAAAGAAGTCCTACAAAAGATCCATACGGGACACTTAGGAATAGAGAAATGCATTGCACGAGCAAAGGAAGTCATATATTGGATCAACGTAAATCATCAGATAACAGAAATGATAGGCACATGTGCACACACTGTTTAAAATCATAGAAACCAACAACCGTCAGAATTTCTAATGCACCATGAAATACCAGTAACACCATGGAATACCAGTAACAACATGAAATACCAGTAACACCATGAAATACCAGTAACACCATGGACGAAAGTAGCGACAGACATTTTTTTCATTTATACAATAAAGCATATGTAGTAACAATAGGCTACACAACGAGATACTTTGATATCTTTTACATAAGGGAGGGAAAAGAAGAGGATTTGACTTGGACACTTTACTTGAGGGATACTGGTACCCTGGTGATGACGTGTCCATTTTACTAATGAAGAGAAGAAGTTTACGACAATGAGAGAGATATTACGAGTGTTAAGAGACGAGAGAACGAGACCCAAGATCCCTTAAACCGTTTGTCTAGTGTTAGGACGCTTGTTGTGTATTTATGTGTTTGAATTAAAGAAGATTCATACCTGGTTCCGCTGCTCTGGGAGAGTCTTCATCTTGGTGGAGCTCTCTTGCTGTTTTCGCCGGAATACACAAGATGAAGACAGATGTTGGGTTTTCAACCTTTTATTCTCCCAGGCATGATCTGCAGATGCCGCCATCGATGGTCTCCACTGTGGGTACCTACCACGTCCCACGTCTGGGGCGCGCATCTCCCCCCTTACTTAGGAGAGAACCATTTTAGACTTCTGCTCGGCTCGGCATTTTCTGAGAGACTCAACGTTTCACCAACCTTGCGACGTAGCATCACATGACATTCGGTTAGATGAAACGTCACTTCCTGCAACGTGGATTAACTACAAAAATATCTTTCTGACCTCCTCCCACCCTCTCCCTCTCTCTCTCGATCTACTATCTAATAGAGACACAGAGAGAGAAAATAGAGAGAGAGAGGAGAGATGCTCTTTAACATATCCACAAACCTGATGACTGTAAATCCCGCATAGTAATCAAGAAAATAAAAACACTTTCGCAAAATTTTGTTTTCCACAAATTGTGATCAGCGACAATGGACCTGAGTTCGCATCATCAGAATTTAAAAAAATTGTTTGCTAAAGATTGGGATTTCAAACACATCAGGACAAGTTCGAACTATTCACAATCCAATGGAATAGTAGAAGGAAATATACAAACTATAAAACAGACACTAATAAAGTCATATGAAAGCAACCAAGACCCATATCTAGCAATGTTAGCACTACGGACATCCCCATTAAAATATAAATCGTCATCGCCCAACAACTAATGAATTCGCTCCCAATGAAAATCGAACCAGAAAGGTAAAATTGTTAAGAAAATTAAAAGAGCCTCGTTCGTATTTTTTTGTCAATCCCTTGCCACTGGTGTGTAACACGGCTTACTGCGGCTATATGTGGTGATTCCTATAACTGGTGGAGCTGGTTGACATACACTGCTGAAGCCTCGTGTGAACAGGCTAATCTAACAGGTTCCTCGATTCTGCAACCCTTTGGTTTGTTTAACAGTTCCTTTTGCAGTTCAGGTATTGGTGTGCTGGCAATTAGTAACTCGACGAGGCGTTCATTTAATTCGTCGGCACTGAAATCACATTTCTTTGCCAACAGTCGACATCTGTTGATGAAGATATCTGTTGTTTCATTTGGTCTCTGCTGGTATGTTCCAGTTTACAAACGCGGTGGTTTGCTGCTGGTTCTAACTGCTCTAAAAATGCAGTAAATATTATTTATGGATCGTTGCGATCATCATCCGACATCGACCAACTATTATACCGGCGTAAACCTTCTTCGCCGGTCGTTCCATTCGTTGTCAAAATAGTTTGAATGATTCGGCAATACATGTCGTGCACCAATCAAAACTAGGGACTTGTAATGAAAGTGTGAAGAAAAAAGGTACATACAATTTGTGTGGTGTTGGAAAAAAATTTGTTCAGCGTGTGAGAGATTAAAAAACTCGTTTTTTTTGTTGCTTTTTTTACTCGCTGTTTTACCGTTTTTTTTAATTGTCTGTGACGTCATAAGATTGTGTGTTGTATGATAATACCGCTTGCCACCATGTCATGCTGTGTTGTGCATGAATGTGTAAGAATAAGATTGGAAGACGTGTGTTAGGTTGGTAAGAAGGGAACGAAATAATGGCGCCCCGCTTTATCGATTAATTGCTATGCGCATGCGTGAGTGCATACAAAAGTTAGATCACGAAATCGGAACGAACGAGTCTATATAAAAGTTACTGAAATGAAAGAGCAGCAAAGTGAACGAATCGAAAGCGCTCGTGACAGCAACAACTATTGAACTTTTATTGATATTTTTGATTTTGATATAAAGATATATTTCTTCGTTACTATCTTGTCTTATTAAATCTTATTTCATACAATGGTTCAATTATTCATACATTATATTAATCTAGAAAGTGTTTAAAATTCATTGCCTAAACACAATGGTGCGTGTTGTTGAAGAATGTTTTGGAAAGATGCTGCATTTCTTTACCATTCAATTTTCGAGATTCCACAACGGATATTTTGTCAGATTATACTTCCTTTGCCTTTACCTAAGCATCCACAAAGCAGTTGATCTATTCCACTATAGCTAGTGACAATTTGACAAGATTTCCAATTTGGACGAAAACAACGGAGATATTCATCAGTTATGATTGTATAAGCATGAAAGGTTGCTTCATTTTATCAGAATTTACTCCATTTACCTTTACACAAACCACATTAACAAAACGATATTCATTATAGTTTTGATTGTATCAATATAAAAGATATTCATCATAGCGATGATTGTATCAATATAAAAGATATTCATCATAGTTATTATTGTATCGATATAAAAGATATTCATCATAGTTATGATTGTATCAATATAAAAGATATTCATCATAGTTATGATTGTATCAATATAAAAGATATTCATTATAGTTATGATTGTATCAATACAAAAGATATTCATTATAGTTATGATTGTATCAATATAAAAGATATTCATCATAGTTATGATTGTATCAAGATAAAAAATATTCATCATAGTTATTATTGTATCAAGATAAAAGATATTCATCATAGTTATTATTGTATCAAGATAAAAGATATTCATCATAGTTATGATTGTACCAAGATAAAAGATATTCATCATAGTTATGATTGTATCGATATAAAAGATATTCATCATAGTTATGATTGTATCGATATAAAAGATATAGTTATGATTGTATCAGTATAAAACAGTTATGATTGTATCAATATAAAACATATTCACCATAGTGATGATTGTACCAATATAAGATATTCATCACAGTAATGATTGTATCAATATAAAATACATTAATCGTAGTTATGATTGTATTAATATAAAAGCCAAATCGCTAAATAAGTTTTCTTAAACAGTCCAACTTCCATAATGATTAAAATTAAAAATATTTTAATACAAATAACTTAAAATATATAAAATAAATTTCATTAATTTTTTCTTTGCAGATGTTCCTGCTTGAAAGCTTGTATTGAATATGAACGAGTCTATATTTTCCTTAATATTTCCTCCAGAGAAAATCATATTCGTGTTTGAAGACATAAACTGTCATCTGTGGCAAAACTATATTATATTTATCAGAAGAAAATCGAAATATTTGTCATAAAAATATTGTTCTTCTTGTTTCTCAAAATAATAATTACTGAAAATTCAAGGATACGGTATATGATAAACCACACTGAGGATTGGTGCGAAATTTATTGTTCTGATAAACCAAATCTAGCAATGCATATGAGTATTCACACTGGGGAAAAGCTATATTCTCGTGAACAACATCAATAATCAAGTTCAGAGAAACCAAATCTAGCGATGAATGTGAGTACTTACACTGGATAAAAGAAATGAGTACTCACACTGTGGATAATCAATATTCTCGGGAACAATGTCAATATTCACGTTCTGAGGAACCAAATCTAGCGATGCATATGAGTACTTACACTGGAGAAATGCCATATTCTCCTGGACAATTTCAATATTCACGTTCTGAGGAACCAAATCTAGCGATGCATATGAGTACTCACACTGGAGAAATGCAATATAATCCTGGACAATGTCAATGTTCACGTTCTGAAGAACCAAATCTAGCGATGCATATAAGTACTTACACTGGGGAAAATCCATATTCTCGTGAACAATTTCAATAATCACGTTCTGAGGAACCAAATCTAGTGATGCATATGAGTAATCACACAGGAGAAATGCCATATTCTGAACAATTTCAATATTCACGTTCTGAGGAGCCAAATCTAGCGATGCATATGAGTACTCACACTGGGGAAATGCCATATTCTGCTGGACAATTTCAATATTCACGTTCTGAGGAGCCAAATCTAACGATGCATATAAGTACTCACACTGGGGAAAATTCACATTCTCGAGAACAATGTCAATATTCACGTTCTGCGGAACCAAATCTAGCGATGCATATGAGTACTCACACAGGAAAAATGCCATATTCTTCTGAACAATTTCAATATTCACGTTCTGAGGAAACAAATCTAGCGATGCATATGAGTACGCATACTGGAGAAGAGCCATATTCTCCTGGACAATTTCAATATTCACGTTCTGAGAAACAAAATCTAGCGATACATACGAGAACTCAAACTCGAGATAAGCCATATTCTTGTAAAGAATGTCAATTTTCAACTTCAAATAAATCAGACCTAAGGAGACACATAAAAATTTACTCTCGAGTAAAATCATATTCTTGTGGACTATGTGATTATTCATATACACAGAAACAACATCTAACGTACCACATGAGATTTCACGTAAGGGGAAACCCATATTCTTGTGAAAAATGTGTATTTTCATGTTTTATTAAACAACATCTAACACTACATATGAGACACCATAAAATGTGAAAACCATATTCATGTGAACAATATTAATATTAAAATTCTCGTAAAGAAAATCTTTCTACACATTTCAGAACTCACACGTAGTAAACTTGTAAACAACGCGCCCCTTATTGTTTTTATACATCATATTTACTGAAACATAAAAATTTATTCTGAAAAAAAATGCCCACTGGAAATAACTGAAATGCTTATTTGGCATCCAGTCTCTCTTTATAGGGGGTTGATGGGACCTGCAACGAAGATACTTGCATCATAAAGTCAGCTATTAATCAAAAACTCGTTAATTATAACCATGATATTATTCGTGAATTGACTCCCCTATACGTCACTTATCATCAACAGCTAATAATGTAAAACTATTACACCATCTCCCGCTCGTTCTTGCTCGTTACTATCAATGAAAAGGCTACTGCCATAGCTGGAAATGTAGGGAAGAGATCCGTTATGAAATGTCAAACTACAAGAATTGCAACGACAGAAATAAAGAGTTACTGTTGCTATTCCGGGTTGTAGCATGCAACACACTCCCTCTGGAGCTTAACTAGATATCTTATGCTGCAGGACTTTAAATTATGTGTCTCTCAATTGCAAAAACAAAATTACATATTGAAAATGGAAGCTGCTGAATCGGCTGAATTTTTGTTTCAGATAAAACAATTTATCGCATCTTACAATGCTGAGACCGCTGGAGAAGATATCCTGCAGGCTCATTATCCTAAATTTATTTATTATATTTTAGAAGAGACGCAATTTACACCTGTGGACGAAACTTCCTTAGGTTGACAACGCAGATGACACATAAGAACATACTATGTTTACGTCATTAGCAACTACGTTATCTAAGTGTAGACCGCAATTATATACACATTATTTCGTTATATTTAAAAATTACATTTAGTCCGTCGTCGTAACCTAAAGAGAAAGTAACTAAAATGTCATCCTCACTTTACCGACCACTCTTACGACACTATTCTACACCGAGTACTTTTATATTTTTACATACTTTTCTTGAGTGTTAACCGTCATTAACTGATTACACATTTCTAATACGCATACTCTTACCACTTAAATCCAACAAAAATAATGATTTCTCCGTCTTAAATATCCATCGCCGCTGATTGCATGAGAACTAATCATTCTACAATTCTGACATTCAGTTATTCCACCAAATAAACGAGCACTAATCAACTATAAACACACTACCATTTTTAAGATATTTTCAATGAACTAAACACATGTATTACAAATGAACACTTTTTCCAATGACTTTAAAAAAAAAAATTTTCAATGAAGTTTTGTACAAAAAATTGTTTTACAAATTGTTTTAACAAGTTTTTGTCAAGAAATTGTTTTACAAATGAATCCATTTCTTCATTGACTTTTTATAGGCACCGCCAAAACTGGGGGGGGCAGGTCAGTACTTTTTGACGGACCGTCTTTTTAAAAATCTACCAAAAATCAGGTAATTATCCGATCAATACGAAATTTTCAGCGATTATTAGGAGAAGAATGAACTTTATAACAGTGTACTTATTTTTCATAAACGATATTTATATATATATTTTTTTTTGCTTACAAAACCCCCCCTTGTTTTGAAGTGGGAACAAATATGCTTAAAATAATCATCTGAAACTGAACAAAACATATTGTGTTGTTGTAAGGGACAGAATTATAGATTAAAAAAAAAAAAAATTGTTTGCATACCTTATTTTGACGTCTGAATATCAGAACTTCGATTGTGTTTAATTATCCCGCTTTTGAGTTTTGAAGTGTGAAATTCGGTGAATATGTTAAGTAAAATAATTAATTTAAGTTAAGCAAAACAAAAAAAAAATTTTTTTTTATATTTATACGAAAAAAGCCATTTTAAAATTTTTGATAAATAAATTAACAATTTTTTTTTAGCGAGCCGAATAATGCATGACCATTATTAAACAGAGCATGCTTTGAATAATCGATACAAAAAAAAAAAAATTCGATAAATATTGTGCCCTTTGTGTTAAAAATAGCATCATTTTTTTCGATCTCGTTTGAAAACGTTTGCCGCCTTTCGACTACGGTGGACCAAACGCGCTGAAATAATTTTTTTTTATTCTGCTTTAAATTGCCCCCTCCCCCCATTTTGGGGAGCCTGGCCCCCACACACATACACATTAAAAACCAAACTCATACAAATGGTCACCCATCTAGTACTGGCCAGCCTCAGCTTAATAATACATTGAAATTTTCGTCACTGAAAAATAAGTTTTTTTGGCCTGTTTAGTCTTCCATAGTTTTCGTCTCATCGAAAGAAAACGTAAACAGAGTCGATCTGAACTCTTCGGCGACGCGAAATATCTGGTTACATATATGAATAAGTGGAATTATTTGAAATTCAGGTACTTATATTATAATATTTTTGCATATTCTCTTAGAAAATCATCCTAAATCTTAGTTAGACAATAAATGAATAAATAAATTATTTCAAAAACCCTTTTTTTTTTAATATTTAAGTACGTTTTTTGTGCAAGACAAAAAATAACAATTGTTAACTTTTTGGGAAAATTTAACATTTAAAATTGAATTAAAAATAGTAGAAAAAGTTTTACATTATTCTGTTTTCTATATGATAAAATTCAGGGTTTTATCTTTCTGGAAAAAAAAAAGTTACTCAGAAATAATGGATTTTAATAAATGTAATTTAGTTTTAAAAAACAACAACAACTTGATTTTGCGGCCATTTTTGGCGGTGCCTAACTTTTTAAATATATTTTTTTCAATGAATAAAAAAAAATATTTCACAAATCCTTTTTTGCATTGATTTTTTAAAATATATTTTTCAATTAACTACAAACGATATATTTCGGAAATAAAACAATAAAATTTTTAAAACATTTATTTTTAAATTCCTTAGAAAATCTTTTTTTTTCTTTTTTTCTTTTTTTTAGAGAAGTAATCTTTTCTATACACCGGTCGGGCGGTGTGCTTGTTCATTTTGTGCTTTTGGAAATGCCCGGTCACTGAAATACAAATCTTCCGGATTTTCTTAACGTCATGTTTATATGAAGATTTTTTTTATTATTCTAATTACTGTTTTCAGCTTCGACTAATCAAATAATAATGAAATGTTCAGTCTTTAATAATATGCTGGGTTTCATGTTTTCATAGATTTGAGCTTTTTTTATGAAATCGACACACAAAAGATAAAATTACTTGATAATCTTAATTACTTCCTGGACACCTTTACACGAGGGACGAAATAACGATTACACTAAATTCATAGTTGATTATTTTTCTTAAAATATTTTCACGTTTAAATCGTGTTTTTCATCTTTCAATTTTCATTCTTTTTTTATTTTCATATATTTTATTTATTAATAAATTTAATACACACAAAACAAAAGTTGTATTAATTTACTAAGGTATTTTTGTTTCCTATACACCGGTCGGGCAGTGTGCTTTTTTTTTCTTTTCTTTCCTTCTTTTTCTTTTTTTTTTCTTTCTATTTTTGGTGCGCTTTTGGAAATGTCAGATCAATAGTTCACTGAAATACATATCTTCCGGATTTTCTTAATACAAACGTATTTAATTTTCATATAAAAATGGGGTTATTTTGATTGTTGGGATTATTCTGATTACTGTTCTTAGCTTCTTCGACTAATCAAATAATAATAAAATGCACAGTCTTTATGATGAATTTCATGTTTTCATATATTTTAGTTTTTTTATAAATTCGACACACAAAAGAGAAAATCAGTAAAGAAATCGCAACAGTTTTTAATCATTGACAAATATAATCCTAACTTCATAGGAAAACAATTCGGCACAGTTAATTAATTCCCGGACATGTTTATACAAGTGACGAAATAATGATTACACCGTCTTGCGGTGACCTAAATCCATTGTTCCTTAACAGTTGATTTTTTTTTCTTAAAATAATTTCACGTTTAAATCGTGTTTTTCATCTTATAATTTTAATTTTATATGTTTATATATTATATTTGCTAATGAGTTTAATACACGCAAACCAACAGTTGCATCAATTTATTAAAGAACTCAAAACAAACAAAACGATTTTTTCTGTTTTAAACACAAAAGAAAACACTAATTCATCCCGATTTTTTCTTCATTTTGTATTGAATTCCTGGACTGAAAGGTAAGTATTTTTTTTTTACACGTATGAAACATATCCCATTAAAAAACTTTTAGACATTTTAATTTTATTGCAATACGATAAACAATATTGATTCAACCATGCTTTATAAAAAAAAAAAACATGAATAAAAAAAAAAGTATGAATCTCTGATTAAACAAATCTCCGAACATATATTATTCAGTTTGATATTTGGATTTTTTTAAATGCTGTTATCTATATAAAACTTATCTAGTTTCTTAGAAAATAATAATTTTTAGTATAAACACAATAATTACATTCGAAGTTGGTTGAAGGAACTATATCCTACAGTAAATTAGAAACTTTACGTGTATATATATATATATATATATATATATATATATATATATATATATATATATATATATATATATATATATATATATATATATATATATATATATATATATATATATATATATATATTTTGAATGTACTTTTGTTGTCATTGTATTGGGTTTTGAAATAATAAAAATAATAATAACAAACCAACCCTGGACAAGAACAGCCATACCATAAATAAAAATAATAACGAACAAGATAAATGCAACTGTAGACATTTGCCCAGTTCAAAATAAATGTATAACAAAAAGCGTAGTTTATCAAGCAACAATATTTGCGAAAGAAAACCTGAATAACAAGAAATATTATGTAGGCATGACTTCCTTAGATTTCAACCCATGTAAATTATGCCTTCATGAAAAATTTGCTATCCTGCACTTTAAAGAACCCCAAAATCTATTAACCTGTAGACGAGAAATAGTAAACAATTGTGTTCACAAAATAAAACTTACTCTAGGATAGCGATATAAAAAGCTTGTATTTCTTAGATTGAAAAGGGTCTTTGTTTGTTCAGTCAGTGCTTTATTGTACTTACTTTACATGGCGGTAGGAAAAAGAACGAGGGATGTTTTTCACATTGTTAACTTGCGTGCCAGTGATAGAATACTAATATGTGAATGACGATACAAAAATATTGAATTTCATGTATTTTTTATTTACAGATGTTCCTGCTTGAACGTCTTGATTGAATTTGAATAGATCATCCTATTTTAAAACAAAAAATGATTGATTTGTGAAGACAGCAAAGACTTTTCTTCGAAAATGAATTTTTATAATTTTTTTATTCAACAAATTTTCTGAAATAATAGAGAAAATTGTACATCTCGAAGATTTTGTTTGTGAAATTTGCGTTTAATGTTCAACGAAATTAAAATGTATTAACAGATTGAATCAAATTGCAGAAAATATGTGCCTTAAAAAACTATATACCAAAAATATGTGCCTTAAAAAACTATATACCAAAAAGTACGAAAAACCATAGTACTAAGAAATATATACAGAGGAAACAGTAAATTCTAAATGTTTTGAAAGTCTGTCTGTTCTCAAATTTGTTTTGAAAAAAATCCGAGGACAAAATATTGTATCATTCAGAACTCTGCTGATAATCTTGTTCGTTTAGTGAAAGATGCAGGTCTGTAGTGAAGAAAAAACACATTCTTGTGAAGTGTGCGGATATTCTTGTTCTCAAAAATCATCGTTAGTTACACATATGAGCACTCACACTGGGGAAAAGCCACATTCTTGTGAAGTGTGCGGATATTCATGTTCTCAAAAATCAACGCTAGTGAAACATATGAGAACTCACACTGGGGAAAAGCCACATTCTTGTGAATTCTGTGGATATTCTTGTTCTATGAAATCAAATTTAGTGAGGCATATGAGAATTCACACTGGGGAAAAGCCACATTCTTGCAAAGTGTGTGGATATTCTTGTTCTGAAAAATCCAGCTTAGTAATACATATGAGAACTCACACCGGGGAAAAGCCATATTCTTGTGAAGTGTGTAGGTATTCTTGTTCTGAAAGAAAAAATTTAGTTAGACATGTTAGAACGCACACTGGGGAAAAGCCACATTCTTGTGAAGTGTGTGGGTATTCGTGTTCTGAAAAATTAAAGTTAGTAATGCATGTGAGAACTCACACTGGGGAAAAGCCATATTCTTGTGAAGTGTGTGGATATTCGTGTTCTGAAAAATCAACATTAGTGAGACATATGAGAACTCACACTGGAGAAAAGCCATATTGTTGTGGACTATGTGAATATTCTTTTTCTCACAAATCAAGTTTAGTGAGACATATGAAAACTCACACTGAGGAACGGCCAATGCCGGTTTTGCCACTCAGCAATTGAGAGCCCAAGCCACCTAATGTCTGCATGCCCAATCTCATTGGCAGATGGCCTTTACACTGCCCGTCACAACAAAGTATGTAAGTACCTATATTGGAAGATCTGTGGAGAGATGCAACTTGACAGAGCAATGGACATCTGGGAACATGAACCACCACCGATAACATTAAATGGAAAAGTGATCCTGTTCTATGACAAAGACATACAGACGGGCAGATACATAAAGACAAAGCTATCAAACCAGATACTGTAATATGGAATAAGCCCGAAAGAACTGCGCTCATTATCGATGTAACAGTCCCAAATGATTTTGGCCTTACTAGAGCTGAACGGGAAAAGATAACAAAATATCAGGACCTAAAAAATGATCTCAAAACGACATGGTCTCTGAAAGAAATAAACATTATACCGGTTGTGATAGGAGTAACTGGTTTAATAAAAAAGAACATTCAGAAATACTTAGAAGCAATCCCTGGAAGACCAAGCTCTAATGAGATACAAATAGCAGTCATAAATGGAACAGCATCTATTTTTAAAAGAGCCCTCGGATATAAATTTGAATCATAACAGAATCAAGTGTTTGCTCCAGAAAGGAGCCCCTTTATATCTTAAAACTTACTGAAGTTAAATAAAAAAAAATGAGGGAACGGCAATATTCTTGTGAAATGTGTGGATTTGTTCCCCTTCAAAATCAGATTTAATTACACATATGTCCTCGAGTGTCTCAGGTCTCTCTGTAAAAGGTTTATTAGAACAACCTGGTATGAAGATACTTGTTCAATAGAAGTAAACCCTGACCAAATATTAAAAATCACATAGTATTCACTGCCCAAATAAGATCTCCTCACTATGGCTAACTCACATTAGCTTTGACAAGGAATGGTGCACTTCCCCATGCATGTTACCTCGAGTAAGTGCACGAAGCTGGATACTCCACTAGACTAGATATATTCTTGTTCTGGAATCCAGTAAGACCAAGAGACCAAAATTAAAGATATACTACAACGTATGGAAATTATTAATTGGGGAGATGAAAATTATGTTCTCAACTTCTTTACTAACTCAGTGTTTGAGAAATAAAGAACTTAAATGAAACATTCGAATATCTATGTATCTCATATAGAGTTCAAGTGTTAGCCCCTGGTTGTGGGCCCCTTGATTTCTGAGAACTTCGACTGAAGTAAAATAAAACAAAAAAGAAAAGCCACAATCTTGTTAACTGCATGACAAATCAAGTTTAGTCAAACCCATGAGAAATCATTGGGAAACCCATATTAATGTAAAACATGTGAATATTCTTATTCTAAAACCTTAATTTTTGTGCTATGAGAAATATAGTTTATTTTCATTCAAACCAAGTAATTCAAGTCAAATAAACATCGAAATGGAAAAGAGACACAATACATAAAAGGCCAGATATAATAATATGGGACAAGCCCGAAAGAACTGCACTCATTATCGACGTCACAGTTCCAAACGAACTTGGTCTTAATAGAGCAGAACCGGAAAAGGAAACAAAATATCAGGACCTAAAAAATGATCTAAAACAAAATGGTCTCTGAAAGAAATAAACATTATACCAGTTGTGACGGCAGTAACTGGCCTAATAAAAAAGAACCTTCAAAAATACTTGGAAACACTCCCTGGAAAACTAAGCTGTAAGGAAATACAGATAACAGCCATAAAGGGAACACTGTCCATTCTTAAAAGAGCCCTCAGATTTAAATTTAAACTCTAATAGAATCAAGTTTAAGCCCCAGGAAGGAGCCCCTTGATCTCTTCAAACTAACAAAAGTAAAATAAAAAAAGGAAGTGCATGACAAATCAAGTTTAGTCAAACCCAGGAAAAATCACTGATAAAGCCATAATAATGTACAATATGTGATTATTCTTATTCTAAAACCTTTATTTTCGTGATATATATTAGAAATATACTCTATTAATAAAAACATTTTCATTCAACCCATGTCAATTGATCGTTCAAAGCAGAAGAAGAGCATATAGTACATCAGAAGAAGAAACTGTTATACAAAACGGCAGGTATAAATTGTTGTTAACCATATTAACGTAAAACATGTGAATATTCTTATTCTAAAATTAATAAAAATTCATTTTCATTCAAACCAAGTAATTCAAGTCAAGTAAGTAGGAAAAGAGAATATAGTACATAAGAATAAGCAAAAATTGGTTTAAAACTATAAAGTCTTCAAAAATATAAACATTTTACCAAATGGACTCATAAAGCATTGAGAAATAATTAGTCACAATCAAAGACGAAAATGTTATGCATATATATGATTAGTCATATTCTAAAACCTTAATTTTAGTGATTCCTATAAGAAATATACTCTATTAATAAAAACATTTTCATTCAAACCATGTCAATTGATCGTTCTAAGTAGAAGAAGAGAATATAGTACATCAGAAGAAGCTGTTATACAAAATAGCAGGTATAAAGTGTTGTTATTGAAAATATATAAAAATAGACGAATCTTTATTCTTGTAATAAAGTTTAGAATTTACACTGAGGAAAATCAAAAATTGGTGAATTTATAGAGAAATTCGAACAATTGCAATTAAAAGAATGAACAGAACCTTTACGTATATCGGTTGGAATGTATGAGAAAGCAGGTAAATTTAAATCATCCAGTAGCATGCACCATCATCAGCTAGAACAAAATAATTGAACAATTTTAAACAAAAAAGAGTAATGACTATATCTCAATGTAAGTAAAACACGGCTAAAATGCCAGAAATTGGAAAAATCTCTGCAAAGACAAACTTTTATCATTAACGCTATGATCCCCATCTGGCATCAATTGAAATTCGATAACCTCCTCGGCCTGACCTATACTCTAGACCTGAAATGGAACACGTACATCAAATCAGTTGCGACGGTCGTTGGAAAATGGTAGGATCCGTCTACCGCTCCATAAGATATCTCACTGCTGCTGCGATTCTCTATCTATATAAAAGCTAAGTACGTTCAAGGATGGAGTCCTGTGGCCACATCTGGACTGGAGTTGCTAAAACAGCTTATCCTGCCTTTACAGTACAAAATAGGCTTAGTGGGGGATGTCCTTTTCTCTTCCCTGTAACCTCTTTCCCAAAGGAGAGACGCGGCGAGCCTTTCTTAGTTTTATAGTTACTTCCATGGCAAGTGTTCGTCTGTGCTCCAGTCTCTGGTCCCCTATCGCCAATCTTTCACGATAAACACCTGTCTAGCTGAAACCACTGTCAAAAATTTTCCCCACTCTTTATCTGTGCCAAAACCAAAATGTCGATTCCATGAACAAAGCTACTTTCTTAAAAGTGCACGCCTGTGGTACTCTGTTCCGTTTGTCCGTTTCCCACCTGACTACAACCTGGATGTCTTCAAGTCCAACATAAACAAAATCCTGAAGAGACATTTAAATCTTGCCAGATTATAGATTTGAGATTTGTTTCGTAGTAATTTGACTATTTTTGTATTTCAGGTGGCATAAAGCTTTAAAGGAAAAAAGATTTTTACTTGGAAAATTTATTTTAATATATTGACATCTAAGATTGTTATCGTTGCTTAATGAAATATTGTGTTACAGTTTTTTTCGCATCTTAATATAAAAGGCAATGTTTTCTCGATTACCAAATGGATATTTTTTACAAGGTAGTCACCACTTATTAAGGCCCAGACGACACTCGGAGATAAGGGTTATTGCGTGTACAGTAATCACTGGGATATATCGTAGTAATTGTTAGTAATGGAGATTTGATAATGTGTCTTACTTAAGGGGGAGGTCTATCAGGAATTTGTTTATGCTTGACTTGAAGACGTCCAAGTTGTAGTCAGATGGGAAACAGGCAAACGGAAAAGAGTTGCACAAGCATGTACTTCTAAAAAAGATTTGTTCATGGAATCTTCGTTTTGATTTAAGCACAGATGAAGAATGGGGAAAATTATTGACAGTGGTTTCAGTAAGACGGGTGCTTTTCGTGAAAGATTGGCGAGGGGGGACCAGAGATGGGAGCTCAGACGAGCACTTGCCATGGAAATAACGATAAAACAAAAACAGGCTCAAACAAGGATATTATCAGAAATTACTTAATATGAAATTTAAATATCAAAAGTTAAATTTTCTGAAATGCCTTTCTTATAGATGAAATTTTTACATCGAAATTGCACGATACCATTGAAGCCAATCATGGGATTCATGGTATTTTCGAAGGTATGCTTGAATAATGCAACTTCCCAAAAATTGACTTTAGCATTGTAATTTATTTAGGATAACCTCACTAACGCTTTAATTAATAACGCATCCCCCCTTCAAGAATCATTTATTCTAACACAATATCCCTACCAAAACATTATCAATTTTAAACCTTAGATCGACTGATAACAAATGAATTAACCTCATTTAATATTAACTTGAACATTTAGTTTAGGCATGACATTAAGTTTTCAACCTGGAAATTTGGGTGTATTATAAAACTTATCAAAACTAAGTATTTTATATTTTCTTCAATAATTTAATATGTGACCTTAGTTGCACATGTTCTTGAAATTAAATATTTTTATCACTATTTGATAAAGCGTTAAAGCATTGTAATTTGCATTTTATTTTAACAAACACATATTGAATTTTCTTATTAATATCATCAATATTCTGATAAAATTTTTATCCAATTATTTAATTCTATTTGAGTTAGATTTTATTTTAACAAACACATATTGAATCTTCTTATTAATATCATCAATATATTAATAAAAATTTTATTCAATTATTTAATGTTATTTGATTTGGATTTTATTTTAACAAACACATATTGAATTTTCTTATTAATATCATCAATATTTTAATAAAATTTTATTCAATTATTTAATGTTATTTGATTTGGATTTTATTTTAACAAACACATTGAATTTTCTTATTAATATCATCAATATTCTGATAAAATTTTTTTTCAATTATTTAATGTTATTTGATTTGGATTTTATTTCAACAAATACATATTGAATTTTCTTATTAATATCATCAATATTCTGATAAAAATTTTATTCAATTATTTAATTCTATTTGATTTAGATTTTATTTTAGCAAACACATATTGAATTTTCTTATTAATGTCATCAATATTCTAATAAAATTTGTATTCAATTATTTAATATTATTTGATTTGTATTCCATTATTACAAATACAACACATTTAGTGAATTGTCTGTTGGATATCATTAATATTCTTGCAATACTTTTTTTTATAATTATTGAAATATGTTCATGTATTCTAATTTCATTGTCACCCTTCAATTGTTTGGTATTTTTCTTAAATTCCATATTTTCAATTAGATTTGTATAAGTATTTCTCGGCTGAATAACCTCGATATTCTGAAAAGAAAGTTATTTATCACCGTATAACTTTGGTCTTTTATTGATCATAATCAACCTCCACCATAATAATAATGTAATTTATAAATTTAAATGTAGCTGAATTGTGGACTACGTGGGGTCGGATGTCGTTATGAATTTATAGTAGAGTTCAATTTTTTTGTCATTTGACTGACTTCGTCGTTTGTGATATTCTTTCCTCTTTTTTGTTAATGTTTTTACATGAAATATTCAATTTTCATGTGACGATTATTTGGATTTGGGGGAAATTTAAATGTAGTTGCAGTGTGGACTACGTGGGTCAGATGTCATCAACTGTTGTTATGACTTTATAGTAGAGTTCAATTGCACGTACCTAGCAAACTCAGAAATAGAACTTATCTACAGAGTTTTTTTATAAACACAACCGGTTCTTCTATAGCTGAACATTTGCTTAAAAAGCCGGCATGTGCCACGGATTTTAACACTGACTTATTCACAATTCTGAGTCATGCTCATTCGACCTATCATCTGAAGATCTTGGAGACTATTCACGTTCGTTTGAAGAAGCCTTCTCTCTGCAAGCAGACGAAATGTCTCTTAGGTTTGAACGTGATCAGTCTCAAAGTGATATCAAAAGATAATTTTAAAAAGAAGCAATGCGGATGAGTTTTAAAAGAAGGGGTAATTCCGCCAAGGGAAGTAACTCTATTTTACTAAATACGACGGTTGAAAAGAACTTGCTTGTGAAGAGTGCGACGTTTGCGAGAAGAAAGAACTGATTCATTCAACTTTTAAAAGAATTTCTGGCGTTTTTATCCCTTAACACAAATTACTTAGCTTGTCGCAGCACGAGGGAGGAAAAAGCTATCTCGGCTATTATGGCTTTCGGTCGAAAACTCATACTTTTTGTGCGCTTTTGCGCATGCTCGTCACATATTCAATACTAGCAAGGACACCCGGAGTAGATTCAGATCGTATAAGACAATGAGAAAAATTTTGAACATACTTGTTATTCTTAAGACAGAGGAAGTTTTTATGGCTATGTATCATTTGCCATTTTTAAGCAAAATATTTTACCTACCTGTTTTCTTATTAAGACAAATTGTAAACAATAAGATGTGAGAGCAGGTGTCTGACACTCTTGTTTTGGTTCTGTTGTTGGAGTGGGTCATCCCTGATTGTAGATGGATTCCCTTTATCAGAAGGCTGTTGATTGTCTGACTGATTATTGTGGTAGGTAGCGTCTAGAAGGGCGTCATCTGCAGATCGTACAGCTTATGAAAACGATCAATGATAAGGGCATGTTTTATGAGCACATTTAAGACATTAAAATGAAGCACGCCAAAAAGCAGGTTACGAACATTACATATATACACGGAATGTTTATTTACACAGAATATTACAAACATTACATATATACAAGGAATATTTATTTACACAGAAGATTACAAACATTACATATATACAATGAATACTTATTTACACAGATTACAAACATTACATATATACAATGAATATTTATTTAAACCGGTTATGAACATTACATATATACAAGGAATATTGATTTACACAGAATATTACGAACATTACATATATACAAGGAATATTTATTTACACAGAAGATTACAAACATTACATATATACAAGGAATATTTATTTACACAGAAGGTCACGAACATTACATATATACAATGAATATTTATTTACACAAAAGATTACAAACATTACATATATACAAGGAATATTGTGTGTATGTAAACTAGCATTCACGTAGATAAAATATCTTCGTAATCCAATCAATGCTTGGATTTGTCTCTCGTCTTCTACAAACATCAATAATGATCTTAATCAACTGCTTCTTCATCCCAAACAGTTCCTCCTGCATTTGGTTTGTTATTTTAAAGTATATTCTAGACGTTAACTGTTCATATATGCTGTATAGAAACTGGCCATAGAACAGTTTGTGTTGTAGTATACTGATATATATATATATATATATATATATATATATATAACATTAATATATACGTGTCAAATTGTATAGCATCTACATAACCATGTTCATGTAAATATGTCTCTTGATGTATATATAGTGTTCTTTCTGTTTTGTTAGTATACAGCATCTATGCTATTCTGTGTACGGGTGTATGTACATATTAACCCTGTTAACAACTGAAACAAATAATGTATGCTTTCTGCCTTGGTGGTTTGTTATGCAGAAGGAATACATTTCCTCTGAAGCTAACACTGTAAAACCAAGTAATATTTTCATATAAATTTATTCCATGGCTGTTACTTCTGTCTCGGTTGCAGTCAATTCTCTGTGTGTTCTACATCGTTACTAATTACTCTATTTTTGCTTATATGATTTGCAGAAACATAGATGAATTTCTTATGAAGATGAGTTTACGAAGTTCATGAAGGTTGTGTCGTCTTTTATGAGCCATGCTTGGTGAAAACCCGATAAAATTGCATTGAAATGATTCATTTGTATTTGTTAAGCAACAACAAAAGATACACTTCAGACAATGATATTTCAGATATGATGTATGAAACTAGTTAGATAAAGATATTTTATATTGTAGGAATTGCAAGCAAATCATGCTAATTCTTCACCTTGTTTTCGTTATATTGAGATATATTCAATGTCTACTTAATCTCTTGATTATTTCTTTATTTTCTAATTTTCTTCTGTGGTGAGAAAACCAAGCGGATGCCAAGTATAAACCCTTTATTTTGTATCTACATACATTGTTGTGGCAGGCAGTGTAATTACCATCGGCTAGAAGGATATTGAATCCACCACTATGTGACTTCGGCTTTCAACAGTCGTGACAGAATCTGCACTGGTCGGTTTTTTCTCGACCAGCCGTTTTCTAAAATACATTCGTGAGTAAGCCTTGGTCTTGTGCAGCTATAATTAATCGTTCTTCCTCAAATGGAAATTTTCACTTTTAAATCATTGTAGTGAAGCCTCCTTGTCAATGTAGCTCTGGTTCAGTTCTTCCATGAACCTGCCTGCTCTCTTATTTTGTTGTCATCCTTCTAGTCTTGTCTTCAGTTCCCTTTTTCTATACTCCTTTCTCATGTGTTGTCCAGTGTGTTCTGGTTCAGTTCTTCCATGATCCTGCCTGCTTTTTTATGTTGTTGCCATCCTTCTAGTCTTGTTTTCAGTTCCCTTTTTTGTATACCCCTCTCTCTCTGATTTCGGGCGATTAGGGCTGCTGGGTTGTCATAATCTTCTAGTGTGTTATCTAGTTTCTTACCACTAAAATTTTCACCAAGCTTTATAGTTAACGTCTACTGAGGCAGACATTTGGTGTGATGTTCATTCACCATTTTTATTTTGAGGTCAGAAGAACATTTGATAAGTACCGTGATAAGTACAGGCTGTCCATGCACTGATGTTTATAAAGGATTTTATGAAGGGCCAGCATTTTCCGAGTTTTTACGTCAAGGTTATTGATGCAGTTCTGTGGCCAATTAATTATGCTAAATCCATCAGAGACAACGGGTATTATTTGATGGCAGTAATTTTGTTTTTTGGTGATAGTTATGATGAGAGAATTTTTTTAAGTCGGTTGAAGCATTCTCCCTACAGTTTTACTCTCATCTTTCCATGTTTAAGTGCCTCATTTTCCTTTACTCCCAGGTATTTATAGACAGTCTCCTCTTCAAGGTCTTCAATAGAGCCATTGTCAAGGTTAAAATGTTTTGATGCTGACTTTCTTCGTTTCTTTTTGGTGCACTTAACGCATTTGTCTAATTATAACCCCATGCAGCTGTCCTCTGTATAAGTTTTAACAATGCCTATCATGGAGACAAGTTGTTTATCGGATTCTGCATAGAGTTTCAAATCGTCCATAAAGAGTAGATGGTTTACTCTTTTATTTTAGTCCTTCTTTCTGTCCATACTGAGATTGTATGCCATTTGTTTTTGAAGGAATGATCAGTGTGCACATTGTACAGCTCCAAATAGCAAAGTATCCAGGAGTGAGGTAAACTGTCAAAGGGCTTTTTGTAATCAATCGAGGCCATTGACAGATTTCTTTGTCTTCTTCTGCAGTCTTCTAATATGGTTCTGTTTACAAGGAGTTGGTCTTTTGTGCCTAGCTTTTTCCTCGTACACTCCCTCTGCTCACTTTCAAGGTAATCACCAGCAATCAGATGGTTGTATGTTGCATCAGCGATTACCCCTGTAAGGAGCTTGTAGGTTATTGTGAGGCAGCGGATTGGTGTATATTTGCTAGCCATGTTGGTGTCGTCATTTTTGGGAATAAATGATGTACTGCCTACAGTAAGCCACTCATCTCCACTTATGATTCTATTGAATGCTTTGGCATAGTGATGATGTAATTCGCTCAGTTTTTTCAGCCAGAAATTTAGTATGATGTCTGGAAATTACTGCATTGAGCTACCTTCCTTGGTAATTTTTAGAGCTGGCATCTTTTCTTTCTCCTCTCCTCTTTGATGGTATTTATCCAGTTGTTTTCTTTATGTACTTTAGTGTCCTCATAGAGTGGCTTCTAGAAGTTTTTAACTTCTTCTTGTGTTGGTGGGGAGCTCACCTTTATTTCTTCTTTAACGATGCTACTGTAGACCATTCTTGGGTTTGTTGCAAAAAGTTTATCCTTTTTGCTTCAAAGTTTTTGGTTTATTTTTTATCTGTGCAACTAAGGCCTTTATTTCAGCCTGATGTTCTGCTATCTTTGCTCTTAGCTGTGCTGGGCTTTGGAGGGAACAGTAAGTTTTCGTTTCCAGGCTGGGTTATAGGATTTAGCCTTCATGTTTCCTCTTTTACTCTCTTGCGGTTGGGGTAAGTTTTAACTTAATAAACCAAGCTGCCCCGTATATTGTATGATTTATTTCACTCAGCGGTGCATTAATTGGAGTGATTCTTTCGAGGGAATCGTTGACTTTTGAAACAAGCACCTTGAACGATTTATTCATAATAATTTTTACCAATCTGGGCCGAATCTCAACAGCCAGACCTCGTGCTATTTCTATCCTGTTGGCCAGCTCTTCCTCTAGTTCCAACTGGTCCGCGTACAGTGTTACATCTTCAAGTGAACATACTGTTTGCATGTTTGCCCATATTTAAATTGTTTTGGGTCTGTTGGGAATGATCCCTGGGGAGATGTTTCATTATTTGATGGAGTGACACATCGGATATATTAACGGTTTGATTTTGGTAGGCATGTAAAACTTGGACTAAGGTAGCGGTGTCAGGTGAGAATATGTTGTAGTGTATTCTTGTTTGGTTTGGCAGATCATGCTATAGGGAGGGGATGGCTGATTTGACAAATGAGGTTTTTAAAAAATTAGACTTCTGACATCTTTTTTTTATTGAGATATTTGTTTCACAGAAAAGACATTATTCCTCAAAGAATTAGACTTCTGACATGTTAACTTTTCCTTCTCAATCTCCTTCTTGTTTGGGAAGTGGTACTTAAACATATTTTGCCATTGCTTACAACTTTCTGTGAATTTTTGATATTTTATATTTGCGTATTCCATTGAGCAAATCAATGTCCATTTTTTTCTTCCTATTCCACTTGCTTTGGGAAAATTCAGCAGCGTTAGATTTGGTGAAATTAATCGTTGCTTCACTAAAATCTTTCTTAATTGACTCTCTAACATCTTTTGGGAGATATTTATGTATTTTAGATACAATTGAAAGTAAGTTCTTAGTTGTAGAATTTTACTTGTCTGGTGGAGTGTCCAGCTTAGTGTTGTTCCTTGTGGAAACATCACTAGAAGAAGGTGCACCGTTATTTTTTCTCATATAACCCAGTAAATAGCAAAGCTGAAAGGATCTTTTTATTCTGGACGACGTCCTGCCAGTTTGTTAATTTAGTTTTATTTTTCATTTTCATTTAAATTTTAATATATCATCAGTGTTTACATGAAATTGAAAGTATCTTCATACCAGAGTTCCTGGTAAACCCCTACACCGAGAGACTGAAACCCGAGGTTGGTGTCTAGTAGGCATTCAGTTCTCCACAGTATGAGTTCTCATATGACTCACTAAATTTGATTTTTGAGAACAAGAATACCCACATACTTTACAAAAATGTGGCTTTTCCCCAGTGTGAGTTCTCATATGTGTAACTAATGCTGATTTTTGAGAACAAGAATACCCACACTCTTCACAAGTATGCGGTTTTTCTCCAGTGTGAGTTCTCATATGTGTAACTAATGTTGATTTTTCAGTAAAAGAATATCCACATACTTCACAAGAATGTGGCTTTTCCCCAGTGTGAGTTCTCATATGTGAAACTAATGCTGATTTTTGAGAAAAAGAATATCCACAAACTTCACAAGAATGTGGTTTTTCCCCAGTGTGAGTTCTCATATGTGTAACTAATGTTGATTTTTTAGTAAAAGAATATCCACACACTTCACAAGAATGTGGCTTTTCCCCAGTGTGTGTTCTCATATGCGTAACTAATGTTGATTTTTCAGTAAAAGAATATCCACACACTTCACAAGTATGTGGTTTTTCTCCAGTGTGAGTTCTCATATGTGTAACTAATGTTGATTTGTCAGTAAAAGAATATCCACATACTTCACAAGAATGTGGCTTTTCCCCAGTGTGAGTTTTCATATGTCTCACTAATGTTGATTTTACAGTAAAAGAATATCCACACACTCTACATGAATGTGGCTTTTCCCCAGTGTGAGTTCTCATATGTCTTACTAAATTTGATTTTTCAGTAGAAGAATATCCACATACTTTACAAGAATGTGGCTTTTCCCCAGTGTGAGTTCTCATATGACTCATTAATTTGGATTTTTCAGTAGAAGAATATCCACACACTTTACAAGAATGTGGCTTTTCCCCAATGTGAGTTTTCATATGTCTTACTAATTTTGATTTTTCAGTAAAAGAATATCCACATATTTCACAAGAATGTGGCTTCTCCCCAGTGTGAGTTCTCATATGTCTCACTAATGTTGATTTGTCAGTAAAAGAATATGCACACACTTCACAAGAATATGGTTTTTCCCCAGTGTGAGTTTTCATATGTCTCACTAATTTAGATTTGTCAGTAAAAGAATATCCACACACTGTGCATGAATGTGGCTTTTCTCCGGTGTGAGTTCTCATGTGTCAATAAATTTGATTTTTCAGTAAACGAATATCCACATACTTCACAAGAATATGGCTTTTCCCCAGTGTGAGTTCTCATATGTCTCACTAATTTTTATTTTTTAGAAAAAGAATATTCACACACTTCACAAGAATTTGGCTTTTCCTTCATATTTTTATTCATATTTAAACTAAATTGCTCCTGGAGCAAGATTATCACTACCAAGTTATAAAAAAAATGTAATCTGAAGTTTGATTTTATGCTAAAGAAATTTCAATTTGTATCACTTACTTAGTTTGATAAGAGATATTTCGTTGTGTAAAAGTTAAAATATTCTCTTTTGTAAATTAACAGATTTTTCTTAAATGTTAAAATCGATATCTTATGATTTATGATTTATGAGTTGTTGATGCATATTTTATGCTAAAAATTTTTTAATTGTGTATCACTTTTTATTTATTTGATACGGGATATTTTGTAGAGTAAAATATACTCTTTTCTAAATTAGCAGATTTGTATGAAATTTTAAATTGGATATCTTATGATTTATAAAAACATTAAACGAAAATTTCACAAATTGAAATATGTGCGATGTTCTTATCACTATTGGCTGAACAATCCAGATAAAATAACTCTTCACACATACATGTCTAATAAAGTTGTGTGCAGACGTTTTTTGTTGTATGCCACGTAAGGAAATAATTGTGTATAGAATAATGTTTAAGGAAAATGATGGCCCCTTAATATTCATTAAAAACATTCAAGCAGGAACATCTGCAAATAAAAAATAAATGAAATTAAATATTTTAATATCATTTTTATTTTTATCGTGCCAACAAAACAAGAAACATAACTTTATTAAACATTTAAAAATCACAGAAATAAACATTTAATTCATATTCATATTGTTTATATGTAAAATACTATTCACAGTATTTTTAAATAGATAAAGGAATTATGTAATTAATAAAGTAAAATAACAATAATATAGTAATAATTTGTAGGAACAATAAACATACAATTACCATAGTTGCTACTGATAATAATAAAAATATATTGATAACAATAGATATATAATAAGTTTATATTACAGGAACGTGAATTAAAATACTCAGGAAATTAAAGTTTATAATACAAATCAATATATAATCTAGTTACTTAGCAATAGATACTAATATAGTCTTTTAAAATAGCTTTCATTTTCAGTCATATGTGTGGAAAGATAGCCGCTTATTTATAATGTGTTTGCTATTAACCTGGATATTTTCCTAACATTACATTTTTATTTATATTCATAATAGCGAATTTAATGCAACAGAATTAGGTTCTTATTTTTTTTATTTTTAGAAATCAACAGTTTTTTCATTCAACAAATGTTTTCATCCCACACTTTTGAATGCATTATTATCATTCCTATATATTATTATACAAATGATATCAGCAATTGTAATAATCGATTATCGCAATTTCATTTTTTAATTAACGTCTGGTAATACACATTCGTATACCATATACATTATATTCTCATTATTGTATATATTCTTAGTAGTTATTTTAATTTTTATAAAACAACATTTTAAAATTTTTTCAAATTCAAGAAATTGTTACTAGCATTCAACGAATTATTTCATCCAACTTTTTTAGCATATTTTATTTATTCGTATATTTTTAATTTTTTTTAATGATTTGTATCCTAATTATTTTCACCTTCTAATAGTATAAATTATCAAAATGTATTAATGTTGAAAGCTTAGTATGAATTTAAATCTGGCCTGTGAAATTCAACTATTCAACTCATCGTCTACGAACTAATCTTCTCTCTTTCTTCTGCATATTAATTATTTTCACCTTCTAATAGTATAAATTATTAAAATGTATTAATGTTGAAAGCTTAGTATGAATTTAAATATGGCCTGTGAAATTCAACTATTCAACTCATCATCTACGAACTAATCTTCTCTCTTTCTTCTGCATATTAATGATTTTCACCTTCTAATAGTATAAATTATTAAAATGTATTAATGTTGAAAGCTTAGTATGAATTTAAATATGGCCTGTGAAATTCAACTATTCAACTCATCGTCTACGAACTAATCTTCTCTCTTTCTTCTGCATATTAATTATTTTCACCTTCTAATAGTATAAATTATTAAAATGTATTAATGTTGAAAGCTTAGTATGAATTTAAATATGGCCTGTGAAATTCAACTCTTCAACTCATCGTCTACGAACTAATCTTCTCTCTTTCTTCTGCATATTAATTATTTTCACCTTCTAATAGTATAAATTATTAAAATGTATTAATGTTGAAAGCTTAGTATGAATTTAAATATGGCCTGTGAAATTCAACTATTCAACTCATCATCTACGAACTAATCTTCTCTCTTTCCTCTGCATATTAATGATTTTCACCTTCTAATAGTATAAATTATTAAAATGTATTAATGTTGAAAGCTTAGTATGAATTTAAATATGGCCTGTGAAATTCAACTATTCAACTCATCGTCTACGAACTAATCTTCTCTCTTTCTTCTGCATATTAATGATTTTCACCTTCTAATAGTATAAATTATTAAAATGTATTAATGTTGAAAGCTTAGTATGAATTTAAATATGGCCTGTGAAATTCAACTATTCAACTCATCGTCTACGAAATAATCTTCTCTCTTTCTTCTGCATATTAATGATTTTCACCTTCTAATCGTATAAATTATTAAAATGTATTAATGTTGAAAGCTTAGTATGAATTTAAATATGGCCTGTGAAATTCAACTATTCAACTCATCGTCTACGAAATAATCTTCTCTCTTTCTTCTGCATATTAATTATTTTCACCTTCTAATAGTATAAATTATTAAAATGTATTAATGTTGAAAGCTTAGTATGAATTTAAATATGGCCTGTGAAATTCAACTATTCAACTCATCGTCTACGAAATAATCTTCTCTCTTTCTTCTGCATATTAATGATTTTCACCTTCTAATAGTATAAATTATTAAAATGTATTAATGTTGAAAGCTTAGTATGAATTTAAATATGGCCTATGAAATTCAACTATTCAACTCATCGTCTACGAAATAATCTTCTCTCTTTCTTCTGCATATTAATTATTTTCACCTTCTAATAGTATAAATTATTAAAATGTATTAATGTTGAAAGCTTAGTATGAATTTAAATATGGCCTGTGAAATTCAACTATTCAACTCATCGTCTACGAAATAATCTTCTCTCTTTCTTCTGCATATTAATTATTTTCACCTTCTAATAGTATAAATTATTAAAATGTATTAATGTTGAAAGCTTAGTATGAATTTAAATATGGCCTGTGAAATTCAACTCTTCAACTCATCGTCTACGAACTAATCTTCTCTCTTTCTTCTGCATATTAATTATTTTCACCTTCTAATAGTATAAATTATTAAAATGTATTAATGTTGAAAGCTTAGAATGAATTTAAATATGGCCTGTGAAATTCAACTCTTCAACTCATCGTCTACGAACTAATCTTCTCTCTTTCTTCTGCATATTAATTATTTTCACCTTCTAATAGTATAAAATATTAAAATGTATTAATGTTGGATGCTTAGTATGAATTTCTTCTGCATATTACTGCTGACTCACACATTCCGATTCTGTATGGCAGAACCTGCATTTGTTGTCATTACTGATTCTTGCCATTTTCTTGAATGCATTGCTCATCAATCGCTGGTCTTGAGCATCAATTATAACCCTTCCTGATCGTGGTTTAGGGCTCCCCTTTTGAGCTAAAAAATGCTTAATATGAATTTAAATATTACCTGTAAAATTATCCTATTCAACTCATGGTCTACGAACAACTTCTTTGTTCTGCATATTAATGTTGTATATATAACCAGTAGATTTATTACTGTCTTTTAAACCTTTTCAAATCGTTTTAAAATTACTTTTCCTTAACTTCTTTTTACTTGATTTGGGATATTTATATCTTTTAAACTTTTTTAATTCGTTTTAAAATTAATTTTCCTTAACTTTTTTTTACTTGATTTGGGATATTTATATCTTTTAAACCTTTTTAATTCGCTCTAGAATTACGTTTTCTTTTTGACCCAAGAAAAAAATGAACATTTTTTCTTTGACGAATGAAAAGTCTGATGATTTTTATGGTTTATGCAATGAAACACGTGTAAGACGCAGTAATTTAAACAATATGAATGTGAATTTAATGTTTAACAAAGTTACATATGCTCTGAAAATGTAAATGATTTTTATTGAGTTTAATAAACCGTTGCAATTTTAAGATATGTTTATTGAATATATACATTATATACAACGAGAAAATGGTCATGTAATATTTACCATTGTTATGAGTTTAATAAACCGTTGCAATTTTAAGATATGTTTATTGAATATATACATTATATACAACGTGAAAATGGTCATGTAATATTTACGATTGTTATGAGAGAAATAAACCGTTGCAATTTTAAGATATGTTTATTGAATATATACATTATATACAACGTGAAAATGGTCATGTAATATTTACGATTGTTATGAGAGAAATAAACCGTTGCAATTTTAAGATATGTTTATTAAATATATACATTATATACAACGTGAAAATGGTCATGTAATATTTATGATTGTTATGAGAGAAATAAACCGTTGCAATTTTAAGATATGTTTATTGAATATATACATTATATACAACGTGAAAATGGTCATGTAATATTTATGATTGTTATGAGAGAAATAAACCGTTGCAATTTTAAGATATGTTTATTGAATATATACATTATATACAACGTGAAAATGGTCATGTAATATTTATGATTGTTATGAGAGAAATAAACCGTTGCAATTTTAAGATATGTTTATTGAATATATACATTATATACAACGTGAAAATGGTCATGTAATATTTATGATTGTTATGAGAGAAATAAACCGTTGCAATTTTAAGATATGTTTATTGAATATATACATAATATACAACGTGAAAATGGTCATGTAATATTTATGATTGTTATGAGAGAAATAAACCGTTGCAATTTTAAGATATGTTTATTGAATATATACATTATATACAACGTGAAAATGGTCATGTAATATTTACGATTGTTATGAGAGAAATAAACCGTTGCAATGTTAAGATATGTTTATTGAATATATACATTATAAACGTGAAAATGGTCATGTAATATTTACGATTGTTATGAGAGAAATAAACCGTTGCAATTTTAAGATATGCTTATTGAATATATACATTATATACAACGTGAAAATGGTCATGTAATATTTACGATTGTTATGAGAGAAATAAACCGTTGCAATTTTAAGATATGTTTATTGAATATATACATTATATACAACGTGAAAATGGTCATGTAATATTTACAATTGTTATGAGAGAAATAAACCGTTGCAATTTTAAGATATGTTTATTGAATATATACATTATATACAACGTGAAAATGGTCATGTAATATTTACGATTGTTATGAGAGAAATAAACCGTTGCAATTTTAAGATATGTTTATTGAATATATACATTATATACAACGTGAAAATGGTCATGTAATATTTACGATTGTTATGAGAGAAATAAACCGTTGCAATTTTAAGATATGTTTATTGAATATATACATTATATACAACGTGAAAATGGTCATGTAATATTTACGATTGTTATGAGAGAAATAAACCGTTGCAATTTTAAGATATGTTTATTGAATATATACATTATATACAACGTGAAAATGGTCATGTAATATTTACGATTGTTATGAGAGAAATAAACCGTTGCAATTTTAAGATATGTTTATTGAATATATACATTATATACAACGTGAAAATGGTCATGTAATATTTACGATTGTTATGAGAGAAATAAACCGTTGCAATTTTAAGATATGTTTATTGAATATATACATTATATACAACGTGAAAATCGTCATGTAATATTTACGATTGTTATGAGAGAAATAAACCGTTGCAATTTTAATATATGTTTATTGAATATATACATTATATACAACGTGAAAATGGTCATGTAATATTTACGATTGTTATGAGAGAAATAAACCGTTGCAATTTTAAGATATGTTTATTGAATATATACATTATATACAACGTGAAAATGGTCATGTAATATTTACGATTGTTATGAGAGAAATAAACCGTTGCAATTTTAAGATATGTTTATTGAATATATACATTATATACAACGTGAAAATCGTCATGTAATATTTACGGTTGTTATGAGAGAAATAAACCGTTGCAATTTTAAGATATGTTTATTGAATATATACATTATATACAACGTGAAAATGGCCATGTAATATTTACCATTGTTATGAGAGAAATAAACCGTTGCAATTTTAAGATATGTTTATTGAATATATACATTATATACAACGTGAAAATCGTCATGTAATATTTACGGTTGTTATGAGAGAAATAAACCGTTGCAATTTTAAGATATGTTTATTGAATATATACATTATATACAACGTGAAAATGGTCATGTAATATTTACGATTGTTATGAGAGAAATATATCGACGTTCATCAGACTTTTTTGCTTTACTAAAGCACATGCACGAATATCAGTAAATTTATCAAAACAATCGACAATTGATTTAAAGAGACTTATTTAATGCCAAAAATGTAACTAATTCGGTTGGGAAACCTACAGTAAAATCTATACATTTTTTTTATATTATGTTTATTGAATATATACATTATAAACGTATTTTGTTTTAAGGAAAATGTGTACATGCATGCGTGTGTGTGTGTGTGACAATCTTGATGTAATATTTGTCATTGTTATAATGAGATAAATATATCTAGGTTCATCAGAAAACGTCTGTTTCTTGCCTTCCTAAAGCACATGCATATACTGTATATAGGGATACTTGATATAGGACTATGTAAATTCAATAAAACTCTCAACACTTTCTTAAAAGAGACTTATTTAATGCAAAAAACGAAACTAATTCGGTTGGAAAAAATCTACAGTAAAATCTGTACATTTATTTTTTATTAGTTTTACTTGTTTTCCATATATTTTTCTCAAATTTAAAGCATATTATTCAAATTTATATATTGTTTAAGGATATCCGTTTATTGCTAATTCATCTGAACATAGAAATTGTTGTGACTACATGTGTTTAACTCATCAGCAAGTTAATATTTAATCTTTAACTATTGACTAAAACAAAATTGTTATTTAATAATTTGTTAATACACAATTAACATAGTAAGGATATTACAAAGCCTGCTAAAACCTTGCTAGAAAATCACATAAGAGTATCCTATACGTTAACAAAGCTAAGATTACCATATGTATTGTTTATTGTTGCCAAATATGACTTCGTGCAACTACCAAGACCATATTTGTCTTCGACTTCTAAAAAAGTCTCAAGTATATACTCTGCACCAACATACTTACTCCCACCCAATCACACAAACATCAAAATCCAACCATTCTCCTTTGCTTATGCTTGTAAGGTTTTTACTGTTTAAGACGAAAATAGTGAAAAATTGCGTTGGAATGTTTTATTTTAAAATACTTGTTCATTCTTAATTCATCTGAACGTTAAAATTATTTGTAATCATAGACATTTAACTTATAACCGAGTTTAATGTTTTATATTTAATATTAGTAAGACAAAATATTTAAATTATTATTAACATAAAAAAAAACATTAAACCTATATCATTTTGATTTTTAACTAAACATTTTATAACAATACAACTACCACATATAGATTAATATTTTCCTTGCTTGGGACAATTACATTTTCTATTTCTTCTCGTGTATTTCTCAATGTGTCAATCCTATTATTCCAAACCAATGAAGACAAATATCTGTTCATCTCATTATTCAGCTTAACATATTTTTAAAAACTTAATCACATGTAAGATCAACACATTTAATAATAAATCTATAAAAATGGTTTTATATTTAGAAAGTTAATTCTGTTTCCTATTTTTAAGGAATATAGTTTTAAGAGATTTTATAGTGAATTGTTATAGGCAACAAAAACGGACAGAATAGAGCTCCACGTCTACAGCTTTGAAGTGAAAGGTACTGGAATATGATGATGTATTATAACGAGGTACCTGAACAGTGAATTAATTAACACTAGATCAACAAGTCAAATGAGCAAAAACTTGTCATTATTATTGCTTTTTTGTTGAATAAAATATTATTCATATGATTATCATTATTATTAAGTTTTTTATTGAATTTGATATTATTTCATATGATTATCGTTATTATTGAGATTTATTGAATTAAATATGATTTCATATGATTATCATTATTATTGAGTTTTTATTGAATAAAATATTATTTCATATGATTATCATTATTATTGAGTTTTTTATTGAATTATATATTATTTCATATGATTATCATTATTATTGAGTTTTTGTTGAATTAAATATTATTTCATATGATTATCATTATTATTGAGTTTTTTTATTGAATTATATATTATTTCATATGATCATCATTATTATTGAGTTTTTAGTGAATTAAATATGATTTCATATGATTATCATTATTATTGAGTCTTTTATTGAATTAAATATTATTTCATATGATCATCATTATTATTGAGTTTTTTATTGAATTAAATATTATTTCATATATTTATCTTTATTATTGAGTTTTTATTGAATTATATATTATTTCATATGATTATCATTATTATTGAGTTTTTATTGAATTAAATATTATTTCATATGATTATCGTTATTCTTGAGTTTTTTATTGAATTAAATATGATTTCATATGATTATCATTATTATTGAGTTTTTTTATTGAATTATATATTATTTCATATGATTATCCTAAATTTTGAGTTTTTTATTGAATTAAATATGATTTCATATGATTATCATTATTATTGAGTTTTTATTGAATTAAATATTATTTTATATGATTATCATTATTATTGAGGTTTTATTGAATTATATATTATTTCATATGATTATCATTAATTTTTAGTTTTTTATTGAATTAAATATGATTTCATATGATTATCATTATTATTGAGTTTTTTATTGAATTAAATATGATTTCATATGATTATCATTATTATTGAGTTTTTTTATTGAATTATATATTATTTCATATGATTATCATTAATTTTGAGTTTTTTATCGAATTAAATATGATTTCATATGATTATCATTATTATTGAGTTTTTTATTGAATTAAATATGATTTCATATGATTATCATTATCATTGAGTTTTTTATTGAATTATATATTATTTCATATAATTATCATTAATTTTGTGTTTTTTATTTAATTAAATATGATTTCATATGATTATCATTATTATTGAGTTTTTATTGAATTAAATATTATTTTATATGATTATCATTATTATTGAGGTTTTATTGAATTAAATATTATTTTATATGATTATCATTATTATTGAGTTTTTTATTGAATTAAATATGATTTCATATGATTATCATTAATTTTAGAGTTTTTTATTGAATTAAATATGATTACGTATAATTATCATTATTATTGAGTTTTTTATTGAATTATATATTATTTCATATTATTATCATTATTATTGAGTTTTTTATTGAATTAAATATGATTTCATATGATTATCATTATTATTGAGTTTTTTATTGAATTAAATATTATTTCATATGATTATAATATTATTGAGTTTTTTATTGAATTATATATTATTTCATATGATTATCATTATTATTGAGTTTTTTTTTTAATTAAATATTATTTCATATGATTATCATTAATTTTGAGTTTTTTATTGAATTAAATATGATTTCATATGATTATCATTATTATTGAGTGTTTTATTGAATTAAATATTATTTCATGTGATTATCATTATTATTGAATTTTTTTATTGAATTACATATTATTTCATATGATTATCATTATTATTGAGTTTTTTTATGGAATTACATATTATTTCATATGATTATCATTAATTTTCAGTTTTTTATTGATATTAAATATAATTTCGTATAATTATCATTATTATTGAGTTTGTTTTTTAATTAAATATTATTTCATATGATTATCATTATTATTGAGTTTTTTATTGAATTAAATATTATTTCATATGATTATCATTATTATTGAGTTTTTTTTATTGAATTACATATTATTTCATATGATTATCATTATTATTGAGTTTTTTATTGAATTATATATTATTTCATATGATTATCATTATTATTGAGTTTTTTATTGAATTATATATGATTTCATATGATTATCATTATTATTGAGTTTTTTATTGAATCATATATTATTTCATATGATTATAATTATTATTGAGTTTTTTATTGAATTAAATATGATTTCGTATGATTTTCATTGTTATTGAGGTTTTTATTGAATTAAATATGATTTCGTATGATTATCATTGTTTAAAGTGTTTCTCCCTTTTACATCGAATGTTGTTAAGTGCTATATTGAAAGATGTGCTAATTCTATAAACCCTGAGTATCCATATTGTCATTAAATATCATCTTTACTGTTTGCATAGCAAATTGTACCCGGACATTAAATTGTATTATGTGTAAGGAGTGTGTAACAACTTACCCGCCAAATCGATTGGCCTTAAAATGTTTATGTGTTGTATCAATACTAATTAATCTTCACATAATAATCAGACAATATATATATTGTGTAGTTGTACTTCATTGTTTGGTGAGAATTGGATTAGATAGGTGTATCTAACATTTCCGTGCTGGCATTATCACTTTTGTGTTTGTGGTTTATAAAGTGTAGACTTAAGAGATATAAAGTTATTTAATTAAAACTAAAGCACAAGTTGTTAACGGAAGAAACTTTATAGAATTTTATGATCTCCACAGAATATGTTCTTACAAACTGCTGAAACATGTTGGATTTAAATTTGCGACCCCAGTTTTTAATAGTTTGTAACAATTGCTATTTTTTAAAAGTTGTTTCTACACAATAATTAATATATTTTTTCAAGTTTAAGAAATCATAATAAATTATTATATTTTTTAGAGTCAGTGAAAATTTTACATTTGAAATTTTAGATACCTACGTTTGACTTATGATGTTTTTTTACAAAAGAGTCATCATTATTAAGGCCCAGATGCCACTCGAGGATAGATTTTAATAAGCATACAGTGGTCAATGTAACACTGTCGTCGTAATTGTCGGTAAATTGGATTACTTAAGGGAAACGCATCATTAAGAGCATGTTTAGGTTGAACTTGAAAATGACGATATTATAGTCCGCTGGAAAGCAGGCAAATGGAAGAGTTCCACAGGTTTGTATTCTAAGAAAGTAACTTTGTTCATGGAATCTATGTTTATGTTCAGGCGCAGATCAAGAGTGGGGGAAATTATTGATAATTTTTTCAGCTAGACGAGTGTATCTTGTGAAAGTTTGGCAAGCGGGGCTATAGACAGATGAGGACTTACCATGAAAATAATGATCAAGCAGAGAAAGGCTATGAGAAAGAGTTTGCAGGGAAGAGAAAATTGCACCACCCACTTGAAAATATCCTATACCACTAGACTATGGAAACAACTAAAAAACTGTCAAAGGAAGGAAACATGAGTTGGAATAGATACATCGAGATCATTGCCAAGACTGCTGCAAAGAAGGTGGACTCTCTACCCTGCTAGAAAATTACTTACACTTGAAAATATCCTATATCTCTACAAACTCGTGTACGACCTTAATGAAAATACTCGTGACAAACCCGATAAGCAGCTAAATCCCACCCCTTCATAGTAGAGATCACTAGATGTATGAAAGCATTCTATTTTAATTGTTTCTTCCTCAGAACTGTATATCTATATAAAATTATGTATATGTATATAACATATATATACATATGTATATATATATACATACATATGTATATACATATATATATATATACATATATATGCACATATAGATACATATATATACATACAACATATATACATATATATATACATACATATACATATATATACATACATATACATATATATATATACATATATATATACATACATATATATACACACATATACATATATATACACATATACATATATATATGCATATATATACACACATATATATACATAAATGTATATACATATATACATATTTATATGCATATATATACACACATATATACACATATATATACATATATATATATATGTATACATGTCTATACACACATATATATACACACACACATATATATATACATATATGTATACATGTATATGCACACATATATACACACACACATATATATATATATATATATATATATATATATATATATATATATATATATATATATATTAAATGCCGAAAAAACAGTTTTTTGTTCAGTTGTCAAACAATTGAATCAACTTCGAATCAAATTATTGTGTTTATGATAAACATTAGGGTTTTCGCAGAAATCACGTAAATTTTACTTAAATAAACACATTTTTATTCACGAAATCAATATTTTTTATTGGATTGCAATAAAATGAAAACTTTTTGTGTTTAATATTATGTTAAGAATCAATATTTTGGAGGGAGATTGCAAAAAAAATGTTTCAGATTATTTTAAAAGTTATTGAATGGGGATTTTTTTAAAGCGTAAAAATATAACTTATCTTTCATATTGTATCGCAATAAAAATTAAACTTATTTTAATATTTAAGATTATTTTAAAGTTGTTGAATAATATTTTTGTAAAGTGAAAAAATAAACTTATTTTAATATTAAAGGGTGCTAGTGCACTTACTGATCCGCGCTATTTTTTTAAAATCATATTTCTAAGTTTAATTAAAGTTTTATATGCTTTTTTATTCAATTGTAAGGTTAAAGTACAGAATAGGTACAAAACACCCTCCCCTCTGAATATTAAGAATGGCTTTTTAAATAATAACGTTATTTCAGCACGGATCAATAAGTGCACTTGTACCTATTTAAGATAATTGTAAAGTAGTGGAATTATAATTTTGTAAAGTAAAAAAATAAACTTACCTTCCATTCCAGGAATATAATACGAAAAAAAAATCGTTTTTCTTTTGTGTCCAACGCAGAAAACTTGTTTGTTAGTATTTCTTAATATAATCTTTAGTAAATTGATACAAATTTTGTTTTGTGTGTCCAATTCATTAAGCAATTAAATATATGAAAATATAAAAGAATCAAAATTAAAAGATGAAAAACACGATTTAAACGTGAAATTATTAAAAGAAGAAAGAATCAACTGCTTCAGAACAAAGAACTTATGTTAATCGTAAAACGGTGTAATCATTATTTTGTTCCTCGTGTAAAAGATTGAACATTTCATTATGATTTGGATTAGTCGAACTACTCCAAGATGAGAACAGTAATCCAAATAATCCAAATATAAAAAAAATGCAAAACTGAATATTTCACATAAACAATTCAAAAAGGAAGGAATTGAACAAATAGCGAAGTCAATCAAATAACAAAAACTAGATTTGAACCAACAAGAAACAAAACAATAATCACATGATTACATTATGAAAATTGCGACTTATTTTTATCAGATTTGATTCCGTTAACTTTACGATGACCTGAACTTATAATTCCAGACTTAAACCTGATGTTTTACATGCATTCAACGACTAACGATGGAAGTGTAGTAGCTGTTTCTAGTTTGTTTGTGCATTTCAGCCAAGTGTCGCGGTCGCGTTGTCGGGTTGTCAAGATTCTGGCTTTACTTGTCATGTTTTGCGCCCTCCCATGTATTACCTTCTCCTTTGATAGAGAAGTAACGCAATGTTGTAAAATGTCCCCACATATATATAAATATATATAAAGGTCGGGTTTGTATTACTGTACGCATCGATTCGAAAAAGTGGTCAAAAAATAAAATATACAACAAAGAAATATCAACAGCAGCTATAAAAGCTACTTTGCAACCTACCTGAATCATTTATTAGTGTTTTTAAGTAGTTTTAAATGCTCTTTATTTCATACCAATTAACTTTTTACGAGTCGTAAAAATTCAAGATGGCCAAAATTATTACCCCCCTTCTTCTTCGAAGAGAGAAGCCTCGTTTTCAAATTATAGTTCGCGCATATTTTTTTTTTGGGGGGGGGGAGGAGCTTGCCTCGTTTTCAGCGCGTGTCTCTGCGGACATATGTCTCTGCGGACATTTTGCGTTTACATGTGTCTGCGGACATTTTGCGTTTCCATTTTTTTTGTTTACATTTGTAAGAAGTTCCGTCCTCATAATGAAAGTATTTGTAAACATTACATTTAATTTAGATATTTATTGCGCACAAATACTTTTTAGTTTATTTTCTTGAGGGGGGGATAACATATAAAGTGATCAAAACGGTAAATATTTTTTTAAGTTTACATTTTTAAGAAGTTTTGGTACTAGTGAAGAGAGTGACCTGGACGTAAATAATAACGTTATTATTTAAAAAGCCATTCTTAACATGGGGAGGGTGCTTTGTACCTATTCTATGCTTTAACCTTACAATTGAATAAAAAAAACACACACACCATAAAACTTTAATTAAACTTGGAAATACGATTTGACACGGTAAGTTTGGGAAAAGGAATTATAAATAAAAAACTAGACAAAATACGGTTAAAAACTCGCTCAATATATGTTTCCGTGACATAGGTTGACATGTATTCAGTGGGTTTTAACAGTATTTTGCATATTTTTTTTTATTTTGAACTCCTTTTCCCAAACTTACCGTGTTAAAGAGAGAGTAGGTCGCCATTGTTAATTTTCTAATACATCGATAAACATTGTATGTTTTTCGAGCTGAATAAACATGTTACATTAAATAAAAACACTAAAAACATATCCAGTTAGGTAGAAAAGTAACTTATCTTGGCTTTGATAACATTTATTTAAAAACAATTTGCGCTTGAGCCATTTTTTTTTTTTCCTCAGAAATTGGAAGTCGTTTCAGAAAAATACAGTTTCAGGAATCGATGGATATAAATTTAAAAGAAGTTTCGGAAAAGTGTATGATATAAATTTAATTTTCCGAAAAGTGTATGATTTAAAATTTAAGTTTCCGAAAAGCGTATATTACTGGATGAAACATGCAGAAAAGTATGTTTGCAATATCGCGAAAATGTGATATTCGTTTTCAGCACACCCGAAAATCCCTGATGTGCTGAAAATTTCTGAAAAAAAAAATGGCTCAAGCGCAAATTGTTTTTAAATAAATGTTATCAAAGCCAAGATAAGTTACTTTTCTACCTAACTCGATTTGTTTTTAGTGTTTTTATTTAATGTAACATGTTTATTCAGCTCGAAAAACATACAATGTTTATCGATGTATTGGAAAATTAAGAATGGCGACCGACTCTCTCTTTAACACGGTAAGTTTGGGAAAAGGAGTTGAAAATAAAAAATATGCAAAATACTGTTAAAAACCCACTGAATACATGTCAAACTATGTCACGGAAACATATATTGAGCGAGTTTTTAACCGTATTTTGTCTAGTTTTTTATTTATAATTCCTTTTCCCAAACTTACCGTGTCAAATCGTATTTCCAAGTTTAAAGTTTTATGGTGTGTTTTTTTTTATTCAATTGTAAGGTTAAAGCATAGAATAGGTACAAAACATCCTCCCCTCCCCATGTTAAGAATGGCTTTTTAAATAATAACGTTATTATTTACGTCCAGATCACTCTGCACTAGTACCAAAACTTCTTAAAAATGTAAACTTAAAAAAATATTTACCGTTTTGACCACTTTATATGTTATTCCTCCCCCCCCCAAGAAAAAAAACTAAAAAGTATTTGTGCGCAATAAATATCTAAATTAAATGTAATGTTTACAAATACTTTCATTATGAGGACGGAACTTCTAAAAAATGTAAACAAAAAATGTCCGCAGAGACATATGTCCGCAGAGACACGTGCTGAAAACGAGACAAGCTCCTCCCCCCAAAATATGCGCGAAGTATAATTTGAAAACGAGGCTTCTCTCTTCGAAGAAGAAGGGGGGGTAGTAATTTTGGCCATCTTGAATTCTTACGACTCGTAAAAAGTTAATATTTGTTATGAAATAAAGAGCATTTAAAACTACTTAAAACACTAATAAATGATTCAGGTAGGTTGCAAAGTAACTTTTATAGCTACTGTTAATATTTCTTTGTTGTATATTTTATTTTTTGACCACTTTTTCGAATCTATGTGTACAGTAATACAAACCCTAAATTGACTTCTTTTAATAAAGAGAATGTGTCTTTTAATAAAGAGAATGTTGAGGGCAAACCATCGACTATTTTTATTTATTTATTTTTTTCTTAAATGTCGATCATCGACTATTTTTAGTTTTTTTTTTCCCTCATGTCGAAAACACTTTTTGGGTTTGTATTACTGTACACATAGATTCGAAAACGTTGTCAAAAACAAATATATAATAAATAAATGTTATAAAAGGCAAGATAAGTTACTTCTCTATCTAACTGGACAATTTTCTAGTGTTTTTATTTAATGTAACATGTTTATTCCGCTCGAAAAACACAGTGTTTACCGATATATTGGAGCATTTTAAATGGCGCCCGACTCTCTCTTTCGCACGGTAAGTTTGTGTTACGTCCACGGGTTAATATCAGAGTGGAGACGACACAGAGTTAGGATGTAACAGCAGTTTTCGGACCGTTGCTTCCCTTCACTCTCTTTTGTAGGGACTGGGTGGCTGGACACGAACATTATCACCCACGTTGAGGCTTTTTAGCTCTTTCCCGTCTTATGGTGCCTAATCCTCCTTTCCTGTTTCCTCCATGCTTCATCAGTTGAATGTGGGTAAAGTGGCTTCAGCTTTAACTCGACAGCTGGTACTGTTGATCTTGTCCTTCTACCAAAGAGTTTTTGTGCTGAGCTGGTACTTCAGTTGGTGCGTTGCGTATGTTCAACAGTCCCAGGAATGGATCTTCTCCTGACGCTTTGCATTTTCGGAAGAGGCGTTTGGTGATTTTTACTGCTGCTTCGGCAGCACTATTTGCTTGGCTGTTGCCTGGCGATATTGTCTCGTGTATGAATAGGCATTTACTTGCAAACCTTCGGAATGCATGACGAAAATTGAGGACAATTGTCGGATGTCAGCACCTCTGAAATTCCATGGCCTGCAAAATGCGCTTTCATGCAGTCAATCATGGCTTCTGGTGTGGGCGTATCCAGTTTGTATATTTCAAAGAAATTGCTATGTCTGTCTACTGTGATCAGATAGTTGTTTCCTCCCCATGATAGAAGGTCTGCTGCTACTTGTTGCCAAGGTCTTTCCGGCATTGGTGCTATGATCTATGATTCTGCTGGCTGGCGGTCTGCATAGGTTGCACAGGTGCCACAGGCTTCGATGTATTGGCCAATCTCTTTAGACATTCCTGGCCAAAATATGAGGTCCCTCCCTCGTCGCAGACATGTATTTATGCCGAGGTGGCCGGCATGTGCTTTTTGTTTCATCTCACTCCGCATAGCATGTGGTATGACTATTCTTTGTCCTCGCAGTACTAGCCCATCTTGTACCGTGAGTTCATTTCTGTAATAAAAAAAAACAGTTTGATAGAGTTGGGTAAGCATTCCTTATTATGCGGCCACCCCTGAGCGATTACTTCTGCCAGTGCTCTCATGTTGGAGTCCTTTTGGCGAATCTCTGCGAGCCTGTGGTCTTGTATCGGCTGCATTGTCAGATTATTCACTGACATTATTTCTTCCAACTCTGGCTTGCTTGTTGGTGCTCGCGACAGCGTATCTGCTAATGGGATATCTTCCCCCGGTTTATATCGTAGTGTGTAGTTTTATTGCTGCGCCCGTAGCAGGAAGTTCTGCAGCCGTTTTGGTGCCTTTGATGAGGGCTTTTTGCTGATTGAGACAAGCGGCTTGTGGTTAGTCAAAACTACTACTTCCTTCCATGTGTGTAATGGTGAAATTTCTTTAGGCCGTATACAACTGCCAGTATCTCCTTCTCAATTTGTGCATATCTTTGTTCGGCATCTGATAGTGATCTACTTGCAAATGCAATTTGTTTGTCCACCCGCATTAGCGCTGCTCCTAACCCGTACTCACATGTATCATTCTCGAGAATCAGCTCCTTGTGGGGGTCGTAGTATGTAAGGACGGGTGAGTTCACAATTGCTTTTTTGAAAGCTGCTTGTTGGGAATCTGACCATGACCACGGAACATCTTTTTTAGTCAGGTTCTGGAGGGGTTTTGTCACTGTTGCCAGATTGGGAATAAACTTCCCTATGTAGTTAACCATACCTAAGAATCTGCGGAGAGTTCCAATGTTTCCTGGTGCTGGCATGTCAGTGATAGCCTTTACTTTTTCTGGGTCGACTCCAATGCCACCTTTAGTGATGCGATGTCCCATGAAAGTGATCGCGTCTAGTCCGGTCTCCAGTTTTTCTGGGTTGAGTTTTACTCCTATTGTTTTGCATTTCTGGATTAGCTTGTGGAGCCGTCTGTCATGTTCTTCTTGGTCTTTCCCATAGATTACCAAGTCATCTAAAATGATAATAATTCCAGGCATGTCTTGGAATTATTCATTCAGCTTTCTTTCGAATATCTCTGCTGAGGAGTTCAGGCCAAATGGAAACCGACGCCAGCAATATCGGCCAAAACATATCTGAAAGGTGGTCAAGTCACTGGATGCATCATCGAGCTCAACGTGCCAATATCCTGATGAGAGGTTCACTTTTGTAAATACTTTTGAATCTCTTATGTCATGAAGGACGTCCTCGAGAATTGGTATGGTGTAGTGCTCTCGTATGAGTGTTTTCTAGAACTCAGGAGGATCCAAGCATATTCTCATTGTCCCGTTTTTTTTTCTTGTTATGACAAGTTGACTAAACCACGGAGTGGGTTTTATCTACTGGGCTGATCACTCCTAAGTCAGTACAGAGCATATAGCTATAGGTACTCTCCGATTGGTTATTTTTGTTGGTATTGCGTCTGGCTTGAGCTGGAGAGTGACAACACCCGGAAGCTTGCCCAGTTGATCATCGAACAATTCCTCTATGTTGACTGCTGCGACACGGTGGAAGTTCTTCTGCTTTATCTCCACAAGGCCCATTTGTACGCTCGCACACAGGCCAAGCAGTGGCTAGCAATCATCTCCATCCCTAAACACAAAAATTCCACTGAGTAGGTTTGCTGCGTTTTGGGGTTTCTTATCTTTCTTCGGCATACACGAAGTGGCTTCATTAAATACCCAGTCCACATTGATAAGACCCCTTTGTATGGTTGCATCCTCTTTGCAAACCTTTCAGGGAGGGTATTTGTTTTCTTTTTGTTTTTGTTTGTTTTTTATCGCATTCACCCAGTGGGTGTATTCTTCATCCTCTTCTGTTGAGGATGTATCAAGTTGGTGTACTCGTAGTGGGGGTGCAATACGTTTCTTGCTTTCATACATTCCTGTGCTCTGTCTCTGTTTTCGCGTTATTCTGTCTTTGTTGGGACACTTGGATTCTCATTGCATGCATGGCACAATTTGCTATGAGCTGGGCATCTGTTGCGCTTTGGCACGTGTGCGTAGCCACAGAATAGGCATTCTCTTTTAGAGACGGGTTCCTTCATTTGACTAGTTTCAGGTACCCTCATCACCTGGGATATATCCAGTCCCATTCCTTGACTGTGGGTTGAGGCCATTTCAGCCGCTCTGCATATGTCAACACTCTTCTGTAGGGTAAGGTTCTGTATCTTCAGTAGCTCCTGTTTGGTTAATTGGTCACGGACACCTTCTTAAATCTGGTCCTGCAGAAGTGACTGAGTCACTGCATCGGGTACAAAAATTACACGTCTTCGACAGTACTCTTAAATCGTTGAAGAACTTGTCGAAAGCCTCTCCCTTACCCTGTTTCCTCTGACAGAATGCAAATCTCTCATAGGTTTCGTTGAGAATTCCAACGGAATACTCCTCCAGTGCTTGTAGTATGTCCTCTACAGTCTGCTCCGTCTCCGGGGTGTCATACTGCATGCATGCATGGCGTCATCGCCCAAGCAGTTCTCCAGAAGGGCAACCTGAATTTCTCGTGGTTTATGGTCCAGACCAGTCAATAACGAGTAGTTGGACCATCGTTTATGAATTTTTTTTTTAATTTAAAAAAAAAATTATTACATTTTCACCCCAAACAAGGCATATTGCCACTGTGTTGTAGGGGGCTACTATCAGGGACATGGGCATCAGGGGTACTGTGGAGTCATTGCCCATTGCAAAATCCCACCCATTCACAGTAGGGATCCCTAGATGTAAGAGAGCCTTCTACTCCAGTAGTTTCTTCTCCAGACAGTTAAACTTTGGAATTCCCTGCCGGGTCCCTGCTTCCCCAACTGTACTGACATGCAGAAGTTCAAGTCCAATGTGAACCAACATCTTGCTGCCCAATTCCCTACACAGTACTCCTGATGCTTATATCCCCGACAATAGCCCCCTACAACAAAGTGGCAATATGCCTTGTTTTGAGTGAAAATGTAATAATAATAAATAAATAAAAACAAGCTTTGAGCATTGACAAATATAATCTAAACTTGATATGGAAAAAGATTCGGCACACTTAACTAATGAACGGAATTGTTTACATGAGGAACAAAATAATGGACACACCGTGTTATGATGATCTAAGTCTTTCACCAGTTGATTTTCTCTTTAAATAATTTCACGTTTAAATCGTGTTTTTCATCTTTTAATTTTAATTCTTTTATATTTTTATATATTTTATTTCTTAATGAATTGAACACACACAACAGAAGTTGTATTAATTTACTAAAGAAATCTTAACAAGCAAACAAACATTCTGTTTTAAACACGAAGGACAAAAACGAATTCATCCGTTTCTTTTTATTTTTGTATTGAATTCTTTTTTCTTTTTTTTTTTTACTTTTTTACACTTAAAATATTAAAAATTATAAACAGTTTTTTTCTGTTTGGAACGCACACACAAAAAACAGATATTTTTCTCGTATTGAATTTCTGGAATACAAGGTAAGTTTTTTTTTTTTTTGTTGTTCAGTTTTTTTACAAATTCTAATCAATATATTTTTTAAAGCCTGAAACATTAAAATAAATTTATTTCAATCCAATAAAAATATTGATATCGCCATGCGTTATAACAGACGTGTATAAAAAGGCTATGAATTTCCGTTAAAAAATCTCCTTAAAATATATTTTTCAATCTGACTTTTTTGCTTATTTAAATAAATATTTCGTTATTTCTGCGACAGTAATAATGTATACTATAAACCCAATAATTTAATTCGAACTTATTCGAATTATCTGACAACTTAGCACAAAAACTGCTTTTTCGATATTTAATTGTTTTAACATTAAAAAAAAAAATATTTCTCTGCCTAAACTTACCTGTTTTTTAAAACTATTATATATTTTCACGTAACAATTTAACGAACAAAAATATCGTAAAGATTGAATTTAACTTTAGCATATTATTAAAAATATAGCGCGGTTAGCACAAACACCAAAGACCCATAATTTTAAACACGTGTTCTTTTGTTTTTAACACACACACACAAAATATATTTTTCTCGTATTGAATTCCTGGAATAAAAGGTAAGTTTCTTTTGTTTGTTTGTTTGTTTGTTTGTTTTTTGTTTGTTTGTTTTTTAAATTCTTATCAATATACTTTTTAAGGTTATCTTTCAGATGCAAGGTTCATTGTTTACTTGCGGTTTTAACGATGTAAGATTCCGTTGTACGGAAGACCAAATCGGCCAAAATGTCTATGATGTTTTATTGGCGCTTTTCTTCGTATTTTTAATAACATTTTTTTGCACCATTTACAAGTTCTTTTTACAAATAAGTTTTTAATACTGTAATAGTAAAATAAAGATACATTTATTAATTATACGGAAAAAGTATCTCATAATGTTTTCACACGAGATTTTTTTCCTGTTGATTTCTCTTTTTTTTTTTTAAATATTAAAATTGATTTACTATTTAAAGTGATTTCAAAGTCTTTAACATGACGGAGTTTATAATGAAAACCAAATTACCGTTAAAATTAAAATAATCTTTATTAGAAATTTGTAACAAAATAACAAAATTATAAAACTATTAGATTAAAATTGAGAACTTTTAATTAAACAACGTGAACATTTTATAATGAGTGTTTTCATGAAATGTATTTTTAATAATAAAAAAAGTAAACTTTTTTTACTTAAACTTCATAAAAAAAACGTATCCAATATAGAATGTTACTAAAATAATTTTACTATTACAGTATTAAAAAAAATATTTGTAAAAAAAACCTTGTAAATGGTGCAAAAAATGTTATTAAAAAATACGAAGAAAAGCGCCAATAAAAACATCGTAGACGTATATTATCATTTAAACAGTATATCAATTTAAATATTTAAATTCAGTAAATAAATTTAAATATTTAAATTATGGCCGATTTGGTCTTCCGTACAACGGAATCTTACATCGTTACAACCGCAAGTAAACAAGGAACCTTGCATCTGAAAGATAACCCTTTTTAAAGTCTGAAACATCAAAATAAATTTATTTTAATCCAATAAAAATATTGATACCGAACAAATGTGTATAAAAAAAGGTATGAATCTCCGTTAAAAAAAATCTCTTAAAAATATATTTTTCAATCTGACTTTTTGCTTATTCAAATAAATATTTCGTTATTTCTGCGACAGTAATAATGTATACTATAAACACAATGTAAATAAGAAATACAGTAATTTAATTCGAATTTATTCGAATTGTCTGACAACTTAGTTCAAAAACGGCTTTTTCGATATTTAATTGCTTTAACATTTTTAAAAAAAATATTTCTCTGCCTAAACTTACCTATTATTGTGTTAAAGAATTTTGATTGCTTATTTAATGTTTTGTCCAGTATTTTCCATCTAAGAATAAAGATCACGATACGTGTGCGTCTATGTTTGCATGAGGATGAGGGTGTTTTTTAAAACTATTATATATTTTCACTTAACAATTTAACGAACAAAAATATCGTAAAGATTGAATTTAACTTTAGCATATTATTAAAAATATAGCGCGGTTAGCACAAACACCAAGACATCAGTTAAAAAAAAAAAATGAAGACCCATTGTTTAGTCATCACAAATTGAAATCTTTATAAAATTGAAATCTTTATAATGTTACCAATTTATTCCCTTTGTTGTTGTTTTCTTATTTTTTTTTTTTACACACACAAAAAAAATTCTAAGCATATTATTAAAAATATACTACTTCTTGGCCACCTAATGTTCGGCGAGACATATCAACCCTTGCATTTTTTAAAGTTTTATGATTGGGGTGGGGGTGACAGATTTAAATATGCTTTTCGGATGGGATGGTGGCAGAGAGAGAATTACATTTGAAACATAAAATAATATATTTCATTTAAATTTATTTGGGCGGCGAAGGGAGGAAAAATTTGAAACATAAAATAACAATATATTTGATTTAAATGTATTTTGATGGCGAAAGGATAAAAAATTGTAAACATAAAATAACAATATATTTGATTTAAATTTATTTTTGATGGGGAAGGGATGAAAATTTTGAAACATAAAATAACACGATAAATTGAATTAATTTTTGGTAAATGTGGCCTGGTTGACCAACGCATAACCTACCTTTAAAAACTTATTTTCTAGGGATTTCGGGTGTGCTGAAAATGAATATCGTATTTTAAATTGAAGCCGGAAACTAGTTTTTACGATGTTGCAAACATACTTTTTCACATGTTTCATGTAGCAATGTAATGTGACCGCCATATTTGTTTTATTTCTAGAGGTTTTGGGGTGTGCTGAAAACGAATATTGCATGCAATTTTTTACAACTAAGTAGTTGTCCAGATATTAAACAATACAATCCTTTGTGTTATACATTGTGGCTAATATTCTGTGCACATATATGTGTTTTAATTTTCGATTTTTGAACGATTATTGGGATCACCTACGCGACTGTCTCATTTCAACTATTTTTTTGTTCTAACGTAAAAGTCGGCACCAATTATTTTCAAAGTAAATAAACGCTTCAAAATATGTTAAAACCAAAAGTGTATCCAGTATTCTGGAAGAATAACGTCTCTTGCCTTTGGTAACGTTTATTAGTAATGTAATTGGATTTTGTAGTTTTATTCATTTAATTTCTGTGTACTTTTATTCGTTTAATATTGTATTTATTCCATGTTGAAATGATTAACTCATGTGTTTAATTTTATTAATCATCTCTTTTTAATTTTATTTATTTAATGTTTTATTTATTAAGTCCATGTTAAAATGATTTACTCGTGTGTTTAATTTTATTATTCATGATTCGTTTTTATTTAATGCTATATTCATTCCATGTTGAAATTATTTACTCAGGTGTTTAATTTTATGAATCATGTCTCTGCATTAATTTTGAGTTAACACAAAAGAAAGAAAAAACAAGTTAATAAAATATGTGTAATTCTCTCCCTGTTCCCTTATTTTTTTTTACTAATGTTAACCCATTACAAAGCATATTGCCACTAAGACGTAAGGGGCTACTATTTGGGGTCATGTCTAGGAAAGATTAACAAGGTACTTGTTTATCTTACATTGAAACTTCTGCATATCAGTACAGCCAAGAAAACAAGCAGCAGGAAGGGAATTCCGAAGTCTAGCTGTTCGAGGAACAACTATTAGAATAGAAGGTTTTCTGGTATTTAGGGGCACTAACATGAATGGTTGAGATCTTATTGCTAAGCGGGTTTGTCGGGTATATGTATGTCGGGAGGGGGTTAAAAGTGAAACGAGTTAATCAGAACACATTCTGTTAAAACCTTTGTAAAACAGGCACAGTGATACAACATTGCAGCGATGGGACAGAGGCTGGAGTTTAGTTGATATGTGGGACTGATTAGATTAACAACTCTTTTTTTACCCTATTTAAGAGGGAGAGACTATTGGTAAATCACACCCTTCAATGTTGACGTCCCTTACTGCCAGAAAGTGTTCTACTCTAATAGGTTCTTCTATAGAACAGCTAGACTTCCCTTCATGATATCTGATTCCCTAACTGTACTGACATGCAGAAGTTCAAATGTAATGTTAACAAACATCTTAATCTTTCTTAGCCATAGTCCCAGTTAGTAGCCTCTGAGGTCCTTATTTTTGAGAAAGATGAGTAAAAAAAATTAATTCGAATTAAAATGTATAGAGTATCATTTTAGTTTTAACAACAAAACTCGTGTCCAAATGGGCACTAAACAAACACATATTAAGTAAATATTTTTGATAATTTTGCATATCAATTATACGTATGTGCGCTGAAGAAGATCAGAACGTGCATGCAATAAATATTTTTTGATGGCTTATTGTAATTTACTCTCATTGCTACATGAAGATACATATATTGTAGTATTATATATATATATATATTATAATATTATATATAGATATATTGTAGTATTATATATAGATATATTGTAGTATTATATATAGATATATTGTAGGATTATATATAGATATATTGCAGCATTATATATAGATATATTGTAGCATTATATATAGATATATTGTAGCATTATATATAGATATATTGTAGCATTATATATAGATATATTGTAGCATTATATATAGATAGCATTATATATAGATATATTGTAGTATTATATATATAGATATATATTAATATTATATATATATATTAGTATTACGTATATATGTTGTAGTATTATACATATATATTAGTATTATATATATATTGTAGTATATATATTGTAGTATTATATATATATATTAGTATTATATATAGTATAGTATTATATATGGTAAAGTATCATATATAGTATAGTATCATGTATAGTATCATATATAGTATCATATATAGTATAGTATCATGCATAGCATAGTATTATATATATATAGTATAGTATTATATATATAGTGTAGTATTATATATATATAATGTAGTATTATATATAAATATTGTAGTATTATATATATAGTGTAGTATATATATATATGATAGATTTATATCTATATCTAATACTATCTCTTCTCATTAAGATGCCAATCATAAAACGCAAGATATATTTTCAATTAGCATATAGCATAAACAACAACACTATCGACTTATTCTGTGTCAAATTAGAAAATATAGAAAATAGTTGTGAGTTCAATCCAATAATATTTACAACAATAAACAGAATATTAATATGTGAATTCCAATACTAAACATTGAATTTTCCTATCACTTTGATTCATCTTGAGTGTGATTTTTACAATGTTTTCGTCGATGTCCGCCCTTCTTCAGAATATTTCTATAAAATTCGGGAATTAGGAATTTCAAGCGGAACACTTTTTTCGTGGGGTAGCATACTCTTATTCATGAGTCATGAGTAATTCACAACTGTAATTTTTGGTCGCCTTCAGGAGAATATCACTTGTTACAATTGATTTTTTCTAATACTCTAACCACTGCGCCACATGTCCTTGCAGACAAGACAAATGGTTAGATCGACCGAAACATCGTGACAATCACACTCAAGAGATGAGAACAGTCGTCCTCTGAATCCAAATAACACAAAAAATTAATCCTCATTTCAATAATTCAGAAACGTTATATTGAATTGTTATGTTTGACGTTCATCGTCGTCGCTAACTGTTATGAACGAAATAACATATAAGGCAATGCAAATGAAGACTCAACTAACAAAGGTAGATCAATAAGAAGTGTATTAGGAAAAGTATGTTTACAGTATATTTACATAATGGCTGTCAGGTAAGAGAGTCTTGGCTGGATAACATATCTGCTCTTGGCTCGGCCTTCGGTAGCTTCTGATTAACACACACTCAGACTAATGGAGTCTTGCTATTTATGTGTAATATTATCCACATATGTAAATGAGTGGGTACCACCACAACACCCTCCTCCCAAGATTTGAAGTCACACAGATTTCAATATCTTTTTCTCTTGGGATTTAAGAATAATGGTTCATTAAACTTTCTTTTTCTACCTGATCTAGGGGCTCAGGTGTATATTAAGGCGGTTCAAAATTAAAGGATTCGTATATGATGTACATGGTTTTCTCCTCTTCGACTGCTGTTGCATAATAACCATCTTGAGTGTGGCGTTTTTTTTAATTTGGTTCAGGTGCTTTTTATGTATATTTTGTGGACCTTTAATCATGTATGTACAATCACCAATGCGTTTACCCACTATTCCACATTCCCAGTAAGAGGTGTTATCCCTGTAGCACTTGAAATATACTCGATCTCCCGAGTTACATTTCTTTCTTATCATGTGTGTAGTGTTTCGGACAATTGCCTGTCTTGGCAATAGTTTATAAAACGCCGATTTCACCTTTCTGGCAAACATTAAATCAGCTGGTGATATGTTTGACGGTGTATTAAGATAAGAACAGTAGTTCCCTGAATCCAAATAACACAAAAAATTACTCCTGATTTCAATAATTCAGATACGTTATATTGAATTTTATTATTTTTTACAGGTGTTCCTGATTAAACCCTGTCATTCAATTTTAATGGAGTATCATTAATTATAAACATCATTAACTTTAAACAGTTATTATTTTGTTTTGAACATAAGGGAAGATTATGAAATTTTGAAAAACTGTACAGATAAATAAAAAAGCAAGAAAACAACCTTATCACAAATAATAGAAAATAACTTTTAAAAAGACAATATTTCCTATTTGAAAAAACAGCACGAAGAAAACTCCCAGAGATAAGTAATACCTTATACATGCTAAATATCATTTTAAAAAGATATCATGGTTGTAATGAAATAGTGTGTAACGTTTGGAATATGTATAGTCTCACATTTTCAGCTTAAAGAAATTCATAGGAAAATTGAAACAAAAAGTATGCGTGTGTGTGGATATATAATCGTTTTGAGTAAACATAGATACTCAATAGAAAAAAAAAATTCTTGTAAAGTGTATTCAAATTCTTGTTTTCATATATAAACCTTAGTGGTCAATATGAATACGCATACTGGGGAAAAGAAATTTGCTTGTGAAGTTTGTGGCTATTCTTGTTCTAAAAAATCTAATCTACTGAGACATACAAAAACACACACTGGGGAAAAGGCACATTCTTGTGACGTATGTGGATATTCTTGTTCTCAAAGATACACGATAATGACACATATGAGAACTCACACTGGTGAAAAGCCATATTCTTGTGAAGTGTGCGAATATTCTTGTTCACAAAAGTCAGTGTTAGTGAGACATATGAGAACTCACACTGGGGAAAGACCATATTCTTGTGAAGTGTGTGGATATTCTTCATCTCATAAATCAACGTTAGTAACTCATATGAGAACTCACACTGGCGAAAAGCCATATTCTTGTGAAATGTGTGAATATTCCTGTTCTGAAAGAACACATTTTGTGACACATATGAGAACTCACACTGGAGAAAAACCACATTCGTGTGAAATTTGTGGATACTCATTTTCTGATAAGTCCAATTTAGTGAGACATAGGAAAACCCATACGGGGGAAAAGCCATATTCTTGTGAAGTGTGTGGGTATTGTTGTTCTCAAAAATCAGATTTAGTTAGACATATAAGGACACACACTGGGGAAAAACCACATTCTTGTGATGTTTGTGGATATTGTTGTTCTCAAAAATCAATATTAGTGACACATATGAAAACACACACTGGAGAAAAGCCGCATTCCTGTATAGTTTGTGGATATTCTTTTTCTAGAAAATCACATTTACAGTCTCATATGAGAACTCACACTGGAGAAAAACCACATTCTTGTCAAGTGTGTGGGTATTCATTTTCTGAGAAATCCAATTTAGTGACACACATAAAAACTCACACTAGGAGCAACTTGAATGCCTGTTAGACACTTCTCGAGCGTCTGATGTTTCTCTGTCCAGCAGTTTTCAGAACAACTCGGCTTGAGGATACTTTTCCCTTGAAGGAAACGTTGACAAAACATTCAAATCATACAGTATTCGCAGCTCAAATAAGATCTCCTTTCTATGGAAAACCCACATTAGCTTTTACGAGGAATGGTGCACCTTGTCCAAGTGATTTTTTCCTCCCTCTATAGCACGGAGCTGGATACTCCACTAGACCTTATAAAATCTTGTCCTGGAACTGAGGAAGACCAAGAGACTAAAATGAAAGATATATTACAGCATATGAAAATGGTATATTAGAGAAGACCAAGAGACTAAAATGAAAGATATATTACAGCATATGAAAATGGTATATTAGAGAAAACCAAGAGACTAAAATGAAAGATATATAACAGCATATGAAAATGGTATATTAGAGAAGACCAAGAGACTAAAATGAAAGATATATTACAGCATATGAAAATGGTATATTAGAGAAGACCAAGAGACTAAAATGAAAGATATATTACAGCATATGAAAATGGTATATTAGAGAAGACCAAGAGACTAAAATGAAAGATATATTACAGCATATGAAAATGGTATATTAGAGAAGACCAAGAGACTAAAATGAAAGATATATTACAGCATATGAAAATGGTATATTAGAGAAGACCAAGAGACTAAAATGAAATATATATTACAGCATATGAAAATGGTATATTAGAGAAGACAAAAGGACTAAAATGAAAGATATATTACAGCATATGAAAATGGTATATTAGAGAAGATCAAGAGACTAAAATAAAAGATATATTACAGCATATGAAAATGGTATATTAGAAAAGACCAAGAGACTAAAATGAAAGATATATTACAGCATATGAAAATGGTATATTAGAAAAGACCAAGAGACTAAAATGAAAGATATATTACAGCATATGAAAATGGTATATTAGAGAAGACCAAGAGACTAGAATGAAAGATATATTACAGCATATGAAAATGGTATATTAGAGAAGACCAAGAGACTAAAATGAAAGATATATTACAGCATATGAAAATGGTATATTAGAGAAGACCAAGAGACTAAAATGAAAGATATATTACAGCATATGTAAATGGTATATTAGAAAAGACCAAGAGACTAAAATGAAAGATATATTACAACATATGAAAATGGTATATTAGAGAAGACCAAGAGACTAAAATGAAAGATATATTACAGCATATGAAAATGGTATATAAGAGAAAACCAAGAGACTAAAATGAAAGATATATAACAGCATATGAAAATGGTATATTAGAGAAGACCAAGAGACTAAAATGAAAGATATATTACAGCATATGAAAATGGTATATTAGAGAAGACCAAGAGACTAAAATGAAAGATATATAACAGCATATGAAAATGGTATATTAGAGAAGACCAAGAGACTAAAATGAAAGATATATTACAGCATATGAAAATGGTATATTAGAGAAGACCAAGAGACTAAAATGAAAGATATATTACAGCATATTTAAATGGTATATTAGAAAAGACCAAGAGACTAAAATGAAAGATATATTACAACATATGAAAATGGTATATTAGAGAAGACCAAGAGACTAAAATGAAAGATATATTACAGCATATGAAAATGGTATATTAGAGAAAACCAAGAGACTAAAATGAAAGATATATAACAGCATATGAAAATGGTATATTAGAGAAGACCAAGAGACTAAAATGAAAGATATATTACAGCATATGAAAATGGTATATTAGAGAAGACCAAGAGACTAAAATGAAAGATATATTACAGCATATGAAAATGGTATATTAGAGAAGACAAAAGGACTAAAATGAAAGATATATTACAGCATATGAAAATGGTATATTAGAGAAGATCAAGAGACAAAAATAAAAGATATATTACAGCATATGAAAATGGTATATTAGAAAAGACCAAGAGACTAAAATGAAAGATATATTACAGCATATGAAAATGGTATATTAGAAAAGACCAAGAGACTAAAATGAAAGATATATTACAGCATATGAAAATGGTATATTAGAGAAGACCAAGAGACTAGAATGAAAGATATATTACAGCATATGAAAATGGTATATTAGAGAAGACCAAGAGACTAAAATGAAAGATATATTACAGCATATGAAAATGGTATATTAGAGAAGACCAAGAGACTAAAATGAAAGATATACTACAGCATATGTAAATGGTATATTAGAAAAGACCAAGAGACTAAAATGAAAGATATATTACAACATATGAAAATTGTATATAAGAGAAGACCAAGAGACTAAAATGAAAGATATATTACAGCATATGAAAATGGTATATTAGAGAAGACCAAGAGACTAGAATGAAAGATATATTACAGCATATGAAAATGGTATATTAGAGAAGACCAAGAGACTAAAATGAAAGATATATTACAGCATATGAAAATGGTATATTAGAGAAGACCAAGAGACTAAAATGAAAGATATATTACAGCATATGAAAATGGTATATTAGAGAAGACCAAGAGACTAGAATGAAAGATATATTAAAGCATATGAAAATGGTATATTAGAGAAGACCAAGAGACTAAAATGAAAGATATATTACAGCATATGAAAATGGTATATTAGAGAAGACCAATATACTAACATTAAAGATATATAACAGCAGATGAAAATGGTATATTAGGGAAGACCAAGAGACTAGAATGAAAGATATATTACAGCATATGAAAATGGTATATTAGAGAAGACCAAGAGACTAGAATGAAAGATATATTACAGCATATGAAAATGGTATATTAGAGAAGACCAAGAGACTAAAATGAATGATATATTACAGCATATGAAAATATTAGAGAGAGAAAATGATGTACTCCTTTTATAATAACTCAGGGTTGAGATATAAAGAACTTTAATGGAACATTCGAATATTTATGTATGATATATAGAGTTCAAGTGTAAACCCGTTATTTATGAGAATTGTGACAGAAGGAAAGTAAAACAAAATCTTTGCATCTCAGAGTCCAGTGAGATACATTTTAAGGATTTCTCCTCTACCTTACAAGCTCCTTAATATATTATGCAGTCATAGGAGAAACAGGAAAAAAGCCGATCTCAAACTCTATGCATCGACAGCAAACAGCTTGTACCTTGTACAATGCATGGAGTTTTGATTTGATAAATGTGCCACATGCACTATAAAGAACGGGGAGAAGACGATATCTGAACATCTTAGGTTACATGATTGGAGATCTAGGAGAGGGTACCACATATAAGTACCTCGTTATAGAGGAAAACGGTATTGTGGAGCATGAAAATACGAAACATTTTTGAACAAAAATACACAGCACACCTTAAAAAATTCTCACTACTGAATAAAGATCTAAAACAAAATAACTCCTTAATCAGTTTGCAATCCCTGTCATCTTGTGTGGTTTTTGCGATTATTGACTAACATCAATGCAATATCATTATGCTGGATACAAAGACGACTGAACTTCTAACGTTACATAAAATTATATACCGAAACCAATATATGGACAGGATATACCTATCATAAAAAAGAGGGCCTCCATCTCACTTAAATAAAGCATATCGATCCACTATAGTAAGCATGTACAGCTCAACAGATATGACAATGGAAATAGTAAGGGACAACGATGAACGTCTACCCCCCCCCCCAAAAAAAAACTCAATAACAAACTTTGCTGAAAACTTTGCTGATGTCATGCTTATAAATACTTTCGATGTATACAATAAAGCAAAATAAACAAATCCACGAAAATCGATGAGTACAACATAATAAAGCAGGAATACATAGATAATGGCTCAAGAGCAGGAATTACACATACATTAAAAATGGCCAGTGCAGCTTTTGCGACTCAGCGATTGAGAGCCACGCAACAATCTTATTGGCAGATGATTTTACAATTGTTGGAAGATCTGTGGAGAGATGTTACTTGACACTTTGCCATCTGGGAACATCACCAATAATATCATGCGATAAAATGACAGTGTTCTATGACCAAGATACACAGGCAGGCAGATACATGAAAGAAAGGTCATTAAGCTGACATGGCGGTCATTATCAATGTCATATTTCCAAATGATGTTGGATTTAATAGAGCTGAATGGGAAAAGATAACAAAATATGATGACCTAAAATTATTTTAAACGACATGTTTTTTGGAAGAAATAAACATTATATTCCCGATTGAAATAAACATTATACCGATTGGAATAGGAATAACTGGACTATTAAACATTAATTTGCAGAAATACTTAGAAGCAATTTCTGGAAAACCACGCTGTAACGAAATACATAAAGCAGCTATAAAGGGAATAGCGTCTATTCTTAAAAGAACCCTCGGATATAAATCTTATTGGAATTTCTCTTAAAACTGAAGTTTAATAAAAACAAAGAAAAGCTCTATTGTTGTGAAGTGTGCGGAAATTCTTGTTCTCCAAAATGACATTTAGAGACTCACATGAAAAAGTATGTATTATATTTCTATAAACTTCAAGAGTGTATTATATTTTTATATGAATTTATTGACGTAACTAACTCAACATTTATTGCCATAAAAGAGTAGAAAATATCAGTTAACATAATTGATTAGAAAGGTTATACATCACAATAAGAGGAACTAAAAAAGTGTTTAATGACAGCAAAGTCGCTAAAAGTTATACAAATTACACCGTCTTCTACAAGCAAAACAACTGATTGCAGCTATGAAAATGACTAAGTATCTCATTAAATAATCTGGTACTTTATTCATAATGAAAACATATATTGATTTCTTCCAACTGATGTAATATGAGACTCTTGGTGTAATATCAAAAGAATAAAAAACAATATTCTTACACATTATTTCAATGTTTTGTTTTTTATAATAAATGCGTTGTGAAAATAACTCATTTAAAAATATATTTTTACACATTTTTTCAATGTTTATGTTCTTTGTAATAAAATTATTGTGAAAATAACAAATTTGTTTTTTTGCAATAAATGTATTGGGAAAATACATAATTCACAAAAAAAAATATTCTGTCAATATTTTGGTTCTTGTAAAAATGGCACATAATTTGCAAAAGTCATAAATAAATTATTGTGTAAAACAAACAATTGACAAAAGCACAGTTTGTCAATATTCCTGTTCTAGTATTTTACTATTCGTACATAAATGTTTGTGAAAATAACAAAATATTGACAAAGTCATATTTTGCAGACTATTGCAATATGTTTATTTTCGTAAATACTTGCAAAAAACAACCATTTCAAAAAAGCCATATTCTTATCAATGTTCTCATTAAAAAGTGTTGTATAAATGACAACCAGTTGATAAAAATCATATTCTTGCATATATTTCTGTTGCCATAATCAATCAATTCACAAAAGCAATTTTATTGCACACTATGTCAAATAAAGTGTTCTATTTCACAAAAGCAATAGTATTTACCTCACCAATACAAAATAAAATTACGTGGGGTTAATAAAATGAAAAAAATTATAGACATGGGCTTAAAGTATGGCACCAATACAAAATAGAAATACGTGGGCTTAAAGTATGGCAACTTATAACTGCACCATACAGTGCCTGAAGGGCAAGGACAATGTTTGTGCGGATCACTTGTCACTTGGTGTAGATTCGAGTGTAGACAATGATGATGCTCTGGTAAAGATAGGCAGTAAGGATTACGTAATGAGTGCAATACACTCGAATCTCGTCGATAGGGTTTGCATCGTATAAGAATGTGAAGTTTGCATGAATAAGAATGCAGCGGTAAAGCAATAACGTTATCGAGTATTAATTAGGGAAAAGGAGGACGATAATAAAATTCGAGATTTAAAAAGACGAATGAAAATCGGGAAAGCGTCCAACATGGAACAAAAAACCTTTATAGTAGACGAAGTCGTATATTATTTGTTTGTTCTTTGGTCGTAATTTTTTGTTGATTATATGAATCTGATTATGGAACAAAAACTCATGACGGTAAATAGCATTTCGGTTAATAACTTAGATGTAAGTTGTCTCCTATTCCCGTCATTAGCAGAGCAAATTGATAGCGTTAAATAGTCATTCCATACTGAGAACCGTCATTCGTGTGTGCATGTATATTTCAGAGTGTTTATATATTATTCGTGTCTATATTGGAGGGGACATAGAGAACGAAATGGTGTATATTATAGACAAGTTTATTCTTCATCCGGATGAGATGATGTCAGGAACTCAAGGTTTTATGACTACATGGTCTCATTTTCCCTCCTTAGCCTCCAAGGGACATCAGCTCCCAGTCTGACGGACTCCTCTGGTCGGTCTTGCCTGCTCTTTCCTAACCTGTCTTTCAACTGACTCGAACCCATCTCAATATATTGGGAATTCCATTTTCTGGCATCAGTGTGATTTCTTCACGTTTCAAATTACACGTGCGCTTTAAACATACATTCACATGCCTTTGGTAAACAAAGAAATTCCTAAATTGAATTGTATCGTTTTTAATCTATTTTGTTAATCATTATTTCTAACCTCGTATTGTCCATTCTTTTAACTGACATATTTAATATCCAGTTATTTCTAAAAGAATGAACAATCGCTGCATTCCTAAATTGAATATTCATTATCTTTTTAAACTTTGCTTACTGGGTTCGATTCTATCTTTTCAAATATCATCTTCAAACATATCTATTTAATTACTGGGGTATGTCCCCTCCTCATGCAGCAATAGTATTATGGTTCAAACGGAGATAAATAGGAGTGGCACTGAGAAAGAGGGAATCAGAGAAAGAAGCAGGAGAATGAGAAGGACCCGGAGAAAGGGAATTGCTAAGAATAGGTATAGATTCTGATTCTAGGCAATCCTAAGATAAAGTAAATTATTTCTGCGATGGTTCGAACCGTCAATAACATTTTGAATAGAACGTAGCTTCTTCCAGTTTAAACATGTATGTGAAATGGTATTGAAAGTTAAACATTAAATTATGTTTTATTTTAACCTATATTTCAATTCAAAAGCATTAAATTTGTAACCATTGATTTTTTTTAAATATTTCTCACAATTTAATTTTGATTAACTTCCATTTCAACGTACCATGCAGTGATAATACTTGAACTCACCCAAAACTCTAGAGCCAAAACGGAGTAGACATTGCTCAAAACAACGAGATATTATAAAAAGGCTGACTGGGAAGCCATCAGGGATCTCATCAGAGACGCCCCATGGCGAAATATCTTTTCACTTCCCGCTGAACAGTGCGCAAATGAGACCATTGAATGGTTCAAAACAGCAATTGAAGCACATGTTCCGACACGGAATTTTTATAATAAATAGGAGTGGCACTGAGAAAGAGGGAATAAGAGAAACCATTTTTGTTAATCATTATTTTTAACCTCGTATTGTCCATTCTTTTAACTGACATATTTAATATCCAATTATTTCTAAAGAAATGAACACTCGCTGCAATCGCTGCATTCCTAAATTGAATACCCACTAAATTGAATTTCCTTACTGGATTCGATTCCATCCTTTTCCAAATATATTCAAACGTATCTATTTAATTATTGGGGTATGTTTCCTTTTCATGTAGCAATAGTATTATGGTTCAAACGGAGATAAATAGGAGTGAAACTGAGAAAAAGGGAATCAGAGAAACTAGGAGAATGAGACCCGGAGAAAGGGAATTGCTAAGGATGGGTAAAGATTATAGATTCTGATTCTAGGCAAACTATTATTCTCCATTCTAAGATAAAGTAAATTATTTCTGCGATGGTTCGAACGGTCAATAACAGTTTGAATAGAACGTAGCTTCGCCCAGTTTCAACATATATGTGAAATTGTATTAAACATTAAAGACATTTACTTGAGCAGAAGCACGCATGTTATTTAACTAGTAACAAGACAAAGTACTAAAATAAAACTCCTTCTAAAAAAACTGGACTTATTTAATGTCTGTAAAAAATAAGGACTGATGTGTTTTTAAAGTGAAAACTGTTATAGAAATTGTGACACATATATATGTGTGTGTGTGTGTGTGTGTCACAATTTATATATATATATATATATATATATATATATATATATGTGTGTGTGTGTGTGTGTGTGTGTGTGTTCTATGTGTTAATTTGTAAAAACAATATGTTCACAAGGAAAAAAAGATACAGCTGTATACCAGTAAACGGAAAAACAAAGAAAAAGACAGAAAATCATCGATTCCATCGGGCAAATTACTCGTGATATTTTGTATTATTTGTGAAACAATGGAATGGCTTTTTTTAAATAATTTATTCGTTTTGTTGATGTAAATATTGAAAAGATGGGAATGCTAAAAAATATAAAATATGTTGTTGTTTTTTTGTAACTGAGGATTTGGAATTTTGGATATTGAGCCGGGCGACGCCAGTAAAATCAAAGGTGTGCACACACGCACAGGCTGCCCAGGCTAGATTTTTTTCTGTCCTATAAAAATGACCTGAATTGCAATTATCACCGAAAACAAAGAAAGACTTACATTTCTGGTCGGGAAGTTAGAATTGCTTAACGCAAAATAAAGAGCAATTAAATATTTTAAATATTTACGTCATAAGACACAATCAACATAAACAAAAGGCAGGGGTATAAAGTCGTTCAGCTTAATTGACAAATTTCGCCGTTACCGCAAACACATCCCCTCGTCATCCATCTCTCTCTCTCTCTCTCTCTCTCTCTCTCTCTCTCTCTCTCTCTCTCTCTCTCTCTCTCTCCCTTGTCTCTGATCATCATTGAATTGTAAATAAACTTTATAGTGAAAAACATTTGTCTGTTTGGATTTTGAGAAGAACAAAAGAATTGTCAAGTATAGATATAATTTTGCAAACCTCTGAAAAGGGCAAACCAGAAAATCACACACACACACACACACACACACACACACACACACACACACACACACACACACACACACACACACACACACACACACACACACACATATATATATATATATATATATATATTCAATAACGGAACATAAGACCATAATGTTATTAGTATGGGATTAGTTACTTAATCGATGAGGCATTCTCATTCGAAAAAATAATAATAATAATAAAAAGCACACGTTAGCATTACGGAACCCCAGTATTTGAAAATTAGCTGCTTTCCCGTTAAAGGGGGAGTTAACTCCTGGCAGTGTAAAGGTAAGGAAAAGTAAAATCTTTTGTAACTCAACATTATAACAAGAAACTTTGCTGAAATGAGCATAAACCCCAAAACAAGTACTACATATGGTCGTTATGGGCTATTGTCATCACATTTGCTATTAATCTCTTGCTCCTGGGCAGAGTTCAACAGAGAGTCGCCAACTTGATAGGTTGTGAACTGTCATCTAAGCTTCAGCCTCTGTCTTATCGACGAAATGTTGCATCCCTCTGCCTGTTCTACAAGTATTTTAATGGTGAATGCCCCGACGAACTCCAAGATCTTGTACCCCCTCGACATAAATATCCCCGACAGACCAATCAAGCAGAGAAATCTCACCCCTACACAGAAGAGATAAGAAGGCCGTATACTATAACAGTTTCTTCCCTCAGAACTGCTAGGTTTTTTTAACTCCCTTCCGGGTTCTTGCTTTCCCAACTGTACTGACATGCAGAAGTTCAAGTGTAATGTGAACAGACATCTTGCTCCTCAACTCCCTACATAGTATCAATGAAACTTATGGCCCCTACATCAAAGTGGCACTGTGCCTTGTTTGGGGTAGAAAATTGAATTTAAAGAAAAAAAATGATTTTTATATCTTCATATAATTTATTTTTTAATGAAGTTGACATGCAAAAAAAAAATTTACTAAAGAAATTCCAACAAGCCTTGACAAATATTATCTAAACTTGATAGGAAATAAATCCGAACACTGAACTAACCCAACAAGCTTTCATCATTAACAAATATAATTTTAACTTGATATGAAAACAATTCGGCACACTTAACTAATGAACGAACATTTTACACGAGGAACGAAATAATGATTACACCGTGTTACGATAACCTAAATTCATTGTTCTTTAGTAGTTGATTTTCTCTTTAAATAATTTCACGTTTAAATCGTGTTTTTCGTCTTTTAATTTTTATTCTTTTATATTTTCATATATTTTATTTCTTAATGAATTGGACACACAAAACAAAAGTTGTATCAATTTACTAAGGAACTCGTAACAAGCAAAACAAATCGAATAAAGAATTAAATGCCGATTTTTTGTCGTATTGAATTTCTGGAATGAAAGGTAAGTTTTTTTTTTTGTTTTTTTTTTACAATTTTAATACATTCAGTTAAATAACTGTTAACTAGTTTTAAATATTATAACAAGTTCGTTTTTATTTCAATCGAATAAAAAAAAATTGCTTTATAATAAGTGCGAAAAATAAAGCATCTAGTACACTTATTGATCCGCGCTATTTTTTAAATAATATTTTTTTTAGTTTAAGTAAAATTTTATGATATCTGTTTTTATTAAATTGTAAGGTTCAAGTACAGAATAGGTACGAAATATTCTCCCTTTCTCATGTTAAGAATGGCTTTCTAAATAATAACGTTATTATTTCAACTCGGATTTTGCACCAGTACCAAAAAATCTCCTAAAATATATTATTCAATCTGACATTTATATTTTTGTCCAAAATGTATTTATTTTAATAGAATTTGTGAGATTTTTTTTAGTAAAAAAAAAGTAATGCTTACTATAGGCGCAATAATTTAATTTGAAGTTGCTTGAATTGTTAGTCAATTAAGCAGAAAAAATAATTTGATGTTTTTAACATTTTACAATTATTTTTTTTGTTTCTTTACAATTATCTAATCATCTCTGAAAAACTCTCATAAAATTCTATTATATTATATTATTGTAGAATTTGTGAGATTCTTGAAAGATATAATAAATGTTTAATATTAATTCTATGATTTAATTGTTGGTTGAATTGTTCACCAACTGAGCAGCAAAATTGATTTAATTGTTTTAACATTTGTAAAATCTGTTTTATGTTTACATTTACCTATTATGTTGCTTGAAAATCCAACTTGATTTTTTATATTTAATCCAATATTTAAGATTTTAGAATGGGGATCGCTTTCTTTTATAAAAAAAATTAAATAAACTGAGCATTCATTTATTTCTCAACATCAATTAACAGAAACTTAATGTAAAGAAAATATTGGTAAATCTTTACCTCCTAAAAATTAAATCTATTTTATTAGGTTTCAAAAATCTCCACAGTTTACCCGCGAAAAAATAATTGATAAAAAACAATGAAGGTTTTAGGGAAGGCGACCATTTAACTATATGACCAGTTAGTAGTCAATGAGACATTTAAACGTCCGTAGTTTTCAATTCGTTTGTGGTGGTAGAGGGTATCGTTGAACATTATAAAACTTTGTAAAACAAGTCACTGCTACGCTACATTAATTGAGTGGTTTTCTAAAAGTATTTTGTTTAATTTTCAATTTTTAGCGATTATCAGAACTCTTTCTTGTTCTAACTAACTAACTAGACTACGCAACTTTTTTCGAAGTAAATAAACGCTTCCAAATAAAGAAATGTCTAATGTTCAGGTAGGTAGAAGAGTAACTTATCTTTAGAAACATTTGTTTATTATATATTTCTTTTTTTACTATTTTTTAGTGTTTTCTTTTTTTAGTTTATTCAATTGCTAGGTGAAAGTACAAAAAAGTTTGCAAGAAACCACTTCCCCATGTTACGAATAGCTTTCAAAATAATAACATTAATGAGGGGAGATTTTATTTGAAACAGAACAAAAAATAAGGTACTTGTACAGTTTAGTCAAGATATTCAAAAATGCAAAAATTGAAAAAAAGTTTAAATTGTATGTATTTGTTATAAAACGAAGTTCTTTTCTTTTTTTTACACAGTGATCACCACTTATCAAGGCCCGGAAGCCACTCAGGGATAAGGGTTATTGCAAGTACATTACGTTAGTGTGGAGATTTGATGAAGTGTTTACTTAAGGGGGCGGTTCATTAGGAATTTGTTAACATTGGACTTGAAGACATCCAAGTTGTAGTCCGGAGGGAAGCAGGCAGACGGAACAGAGTTCCACAGGCGTGCAGTTCTAAGAAAGAAGCTTTGTTCATGGAATCCGCGTTTTGATTTAGGCACAGATATAGAGTGGGGGAAATTTTTCACAGTGGATTCGGCTAGACGGGTGTTTTTCGTAAAAGATTGGCGAGGGGGGACCAGATATTGGAGTTCATACGAGCATCTGCCATGGAAATAACGATAAAACAAGGACAGGCTCGCAACGTCACTTCTGTGGGAGAGAGGTTGCAGGGTAGAGAAAAGGGCATCCCCCACTAAGCCACGAAGTCTATTTTGTACTCTGTCAAGGCAGGATAGGCTGTTTTTAGCAGCTCCTGACCAGATATGGCAACAGTATTCCATCCTTGGACGTACTTGGCTTTTATATAGATAGAGAATTGCATCAGTAGTGAGATATCTTCTGGAGCGGTAGAAGGATCCCACCATCTTTCCAGCAACCTTGGCAACAGACTTGATGTACGTGTTCCATTTCAGATCAGGAGTATAGGTCAAACCCAGAAGCTTGTCAAAACACGGAGCCACACCCAGATGAGAGCCATCCATCACAATTGATGCCAGCTGGGGATCAGAGCGTTGATGATGTAAGGATAGGAGTTTGGTTTTGTATGCATTAAAGGTAACCAGCCACATCTTCCCCCACTGAACCACGCGCTCGAGATCAGAGGAGAGAGAATCAGAGAGAACTTTGTCATTTACAGCCTTTGATGTGTTGCCGTAGATGGTTGTGTCATCAGCATAGATGTCAACAAATGATTTAAGTATGTGTTTAGGGAGGTCATTGATGTAGATCAGGAAGAGAGTTGGGCCCAGGATTGACCCCTGGGGGACTCCAGCATTTATATTGCAGGCTTCCGATTTTTGTCCATCGACCACTACTCTTATGAGCCTATCGGAGAGAAATTATTTAATGATTGAGAAAACATTTCCTGTTATACCGTAGCTGGAAATCTTGTGAAGTAGACCCTTATGCCATACCTTGTCAAAGGCCTTTGATATGTCCAGAGCAATTGCCCTAGAAAGAAAGCCTTTGTCAAGAGATTCACTTATCCTGTGGGATATAACCGTCAGCACATCTGCGGTAGATCTTGCAGAGCGGAAACCATATTGTGTGTCACTAAGAAGGTTATTCCTGCTGAGGTGGTTGACTATTTCTCTATTTAATATGGATTCCAGCAACTTACTCATAACACACAGTTCTCCGAAAAAACAATTTCACTTAATTTCATCAAGTTTTTTTTTACAGCGAAAAAAAAAAACAATTTGTTATGATACCGAGCAAAATGTTCGATTTTTAGGAAGAAAAGCTAGTATTAAAGATGGGAAGGGGTGTCAGCGCCTTAATTGGAATTATCTCCCTTTGGCATTTCTAAAATTCAAACAAAATTGTTTTTAATCCAAGATGGCTGCCTTCAACAAGCTCTCATTAAACTTTTTTCGGTATTTTCATTTTTTAATGTCTTGACTAAGCTGTACAAGTACCAAAAATAAAACTAGTATGCAAAAGATAATGTGAACGTTTCACTTTCTTGTTGTCTTCTAACTGGCCATGAATACGATGAATTTCAAAAATCAGTTACCTGTATATTTGTGGGAACATGATGAGAATTAGCAGCGAACCGGATGTTAACGTATCCACCATGAGAGACAAAATGAAAAATCGTCTTTTTTTCACATGGCTTCACGCATCGCTTCCGCTTGGAAAGAAAAAAAAATAAGTTAACCACAAATAGTTATCGACCAATGGCAGAACTCCGCGCCTAAAATAAACACCTCAAATATGACAGTCACTGGGAGCCGGTTTGCCACTATAAAACGAGGGATTTTAGGGATCCAGAGGAGAGAGGAGGAAAAAGAAGACGAAGACGCCGGGCTGCTAGCTGCTGATGAAAGAAGTCACCCGCTTTCGAGTTACAAGCCAGGACACGCATCACCGACAGCAGGATGACCAGCCTACCCCTACCACATCCATCGTCCAAGAGATAAGTTACGTTTACGAACATTCATTCCTTGTCAATTTATACATACCTACAAACATTTTATGAACCTTCATTCCTTGTCAATTCATACATACCTACAAACATTTTACGAACATTCATTCCTTGTCAATTCATACATACCTACAAACATTTTATGAACCTTCATTCCTTGTCAATTCATGCATACCTACAAACGTTTTATGAACCTTCATTCCTTGTTAAATCGTACGTACCTGCAAACATTCTATGATATGACAAATATCTCCATCGGACAATCTATTCTTCATTAAATCACATTCCATCCTACGAACACTTTGCTTTTTCTAATGCAAGCTGTTAGTAGTAAATAATATTTGTATGTCTTTAATTATATGGAGTCAGAATCTACATTGTTCATTTCATGTATTCTTTGTTGTGACCTCATCTATCCTTTTATAAAAACACACATGAAAATCTAGATCAATTTTTGTTGTTGCTGTTGTTGTTGTTGTTGTTGTTTTTGTTGTTAAATGCGATTTATTTCATTGGAAATTTGAATTTTATTTTGTATACAAAAATATTATAATTAAAATGTTTCCTTTTTACAAATTTTTTAAAGAAATATTTTAACAAAAAACCCTACACATCTTTAGAATTGCTTTCCAAATTATTATTAGAAGTCAATTTTAAACATGAGAAAGTACGCATTGTTTACTATCTTTACTTTCCTGAAATAATTTACTAAACAACAAATTATCTTAGTTATTTGGCATAGTGTCCCACGACGCAGGAAAAAAACTCAAATGTTGGCCATAGCAACAGAAACTTGCAAATGAATTTCGTTTGTGAATTCCTCTATTTTTATAGCGTTTACGAGAACTGCCTTATCAGGAAAATATGCACAAATGTTTAAAAAAAACAACAAATACAAATTATTTTCTAAATTACTTAGGCAAACCGAACCATGTCACACAGTTGTGTCCATAAATAATAATAATGTAAAGGTAGGGATTTTTACTCTCGCCAAGGATGCCAACACGGCAAGCTTACCTAGCGAGCAATCGGCAATGCAAACTTCTGTTGTTGACTGTCATAGCTCTTGTGAGTTGCGACATTATCTGGATATAGAAATTATTATATATTCTATCACATTTTGAAGTTTATATATATCATATGTATATATATATATATATATATATATATATATATATATATATATTAAATGATATACTGTTGGATTACAAATTAAAACAAATCATTGTGTGGTTTCTGTATTGATTTACTAATGGATTATATAACTTTTTTGATATAGCACTGTAGACTCCAAAAAGTGTTATCGTCGTACACGTAACTTCACCACTTAAAACAAACTGATGGTTTTTATTAGTATCATACAAGCTCAACACATTTTACTGCCTTGTACAGACACTTCACTTGCCATTTGAATATTTCAGTACAGACTAACATCAACACACAATAAATAACAACACCTCCATTAACCCATCTAACAATGTAATACAAGCAACCATCTTCAATGGCAATACCACTGTTAACCAAACTGAAAGCAACTATTACAACTCGATTAAACAAAATACAATGTATTTGTGTTCAACTTCTGGGCTTAAAAAACACAGAATTTCCACATCTAAACATTCTTTCAAAAAAGATCCTTAAAAAACAGACATCTCTTGCAAAGTATATTTGGTGCCTCAAGGATACGAATATCATAAAACATATAAACCTGGTGACAAATTATGCACCGTTTGTAGATTTGAAGCCTTAGCTATATTAAAATTCAATAGCATTTTTAAATCGACAGAACGAGATTTTTCTCATTGTATTTATAAACGTTATTTTAAAATTGAAACACCAGAGAATAATAAAATATTTCTATTATTTCTATTACTATCATTATTTTAATTCTGATTCTTATTATTAACTTTTATTATTATTTATTTATTATCTCTCTATATATTATATAATATAACTATTATTACCTATTTATTATAGTATCATTAAGACTTTAGTGTTTTATTTTTGATATTTTACATGTTATAATAGATGAATAGTTAGTCGCTAAAATAATTAGAAGTTACCTCCCGTTGATCAATAAAATATTTTCTTTTATTTATATTTAAATTTTCAAAATTTGTAGTTGTCTCCGTTGTTTAATTCAATAAACTTTGAATTAAAAATTTTGGCGCTCCAACGATAAAAACTGATAAACCATACATTTTTTTACACAGGCATCACAACATTATCAAGGCCAAGAGGCAACTCGAGGATAAGGGTTAAAGAGTGTACAGTAGAAATTGGACAATATAGTAATCAATTCGGTAAATTTGTTAACTTATATGGAACGGCTCATCAAGAACTTGTTTACGTTAGACTTGAAAACAACCATATTGTAGTCAGCTGGAAAGCGGGAGAACGGAAGACAATTCCATAGGCGTGCAGTTCTAAGAAAGAAGCTTTGTTCATGGAATCTACGTTTAGGTTTAGGCACAGATAAAGAATGGGGGAATTATTGATAGTGTTTTCAGCTAAACGAGTGTTTCTTGTGAAATTTGGCGAGGGAGGACCATAAACTGAAGCTCAGTCGAACACTTTCCATGAAAATACCGATACATCAGCCAAACTTGCAACATCTCTTCTGTGGGATAGAGGTTGTAGGGAAGAGAAAAGGACATCTCCTACGAGGCTACGAAGTATATTTTGAACTCTATCAAGGCAGGACAAGTCCTTTCCAGCAGCTCCTGCCCAGATTATTATTAGAACCGCGTTTCAAAGTAATATAAACGATAAGTAATTATTCTAACTAAAATACAAAAATAACAGCATTCCAGAGAATAGGCTTACTCAAATTGAAATAATATAATAGAAATAAAATATATCAAAAAAATGTTTCTCCTTTCTTTTAACCTTATTCATAATTTTCTATTTTACTCTATTTTAGTTTATTTATTTATCAACATAAACTTAGTTTTTATATTATTTTATTTTTATTCTATTTTATTTTTAAATATTACCAGGATTTTCTGCCGTACACACGACTATAATGTTAATTCTATTTTGGTGTCTTTAACTGTTCCCCACTATTTTTGCTGATGAGGAGACTTTGTTATAAAAGTACAACATTTTTGTCAAATAATTGTCAATATTCATTGTCAATTTAAATAAAATGGACATCGTTTCTGAAACGATCGTACAATCTAGTTGATTTTGTTTGTTCTCCTACTGAAACTGATTTTAATTCAGAATTATGAATCGTTTTACTCAATATATATATATATATATATATATATATAGACAGACATACAAATATTATTGAATAGCATGGAGTTATTCTGGTTTACAATTTTCCTTTTTATCTTCTCCATTTTCCGAATAGTCCTTTTTGTGTTCTTCTCGAAATTGTAGAAGTTGGATCCATAATGGCGAGCGCTTTCGACAGACGTACTTCTATCATGCTCAGGCATATTGAAGAAATAAATGTGAAAATTGTTTTTTTTATTACATATATATACATTTTTCATAGTCACGTGGTAGCTTGTTACAAGTTAGGTGGGCGGAATTTTTTTTAAATTTAAATTTAGATTGAGAGAAATGTAAATAGGCTAAGAATACTCGAGGCGTTGCACATTAAAACAAAGAAGCCTCAGATAAATAATATTAATTATGCATGCAGCTGAAACGTTTTGAAATGTTTGGGATAAATTTTGAATATATATGTGTGTGTATATGTATATAAATATATTTAATATATCTATATATAAGAACACAAAAAGGACTATTCGGAGATTGGAGAAGATAAAAAGGAAAATGATAAAACAGAATTACTCCGTGCTATTCAATAATATCTGTCTAAATGAGAAGATGCGGCCTAAATATACACAATATATATATATATATATATATATATATATATATATATATATAATTCCTGATTTCTCCTAAGTTATAATTTTCCCTGTATTATATCCTTAGCAGCACCTGTATCGTCTTGTTTATTTTGCTTCCGCTTTTTACATGACATTTTCGATAAAATATAATTAGTTTACAATGAACAAAAACTGATACTAAAATACTAAATTTGTTATAACTTTATTTACAGATGTTCCTGTTTCAACACGTTTATTGAATTGTAAATGATCAGCATTTACTTTAAATTTTAAGCAGACAATTGTGAAGAAAAATGTTATATTTGTGTAAATTAAGAATTGGGAAGTAAAATGGAATATTATTTATAAATACATTGTCGATGTCTAAGATAAATTTTATTTAAACTTGCAGGTACACAGCGAGGAAAGGCCATATTCTTGTGTAGTGTGTGTATATTCTTGCTCTAAAAAATCAAATTTATTAACACATATGAGAACTCACACTGGGGAAAAGCCGTACTCTTGTAAAGTGTGTGGATATTCTTCTTCTCTAAAATCAGCGTTACTGAAACATATAAAAACTCACACTGGAGAAAAGCCACATTCTTGTAAAGTGTGTGGGTTTTCTTGTTCTGAAAAATCCACATTAGTGATACATATGAGAACTCATACTGGGGAAAAGCCACATTCTTGTTCCGTGTGTGGATATTCTTGTTCTAAAAAATCAAGTTTGGTAACACATATGAGAACTCACACTTCAGAAGCATAGTGAAGGAATTGGAAGGCAAAATACCAGCCATTGCCCAAAGAATTAAACATCGCATGGCAAAGATTCATGCAAAGACACAGAATAAGCTTTTTGCAAACAATCCCAGAACTTTCTACAGGAATCTAATAAGAGAGGAAATTAAAATCCAAGATCCCCAAGGTAAACAGGAATTAGACGATTACTGGAGACCCTTATTTTAAAAAGAGGAAGTACATAACGAAGAGGCCCAGTGGATCGGGATATTATCAATGCAAACAAAAATAAAAGGGAAATGCCAGAGCCAGAAATAACTCCAGATAAAATAAGATCAAAGCTGGCACGAGCTTCAAATCACAAGAAACCTGGCATCGACAACATATCTAACTTCTGGTTAAAACAGCTAACATCATTGCATGATCATTATAGCAGATGTTTCACCAGAATGTTGAAAGCTTATGAAGCGACACCATCATGGCTATTAAAAGGCGATACAAGCTTAATAGTTAAAAGCACAGAAACCAAAAACCCTAGCAAATATCGCCCAATATGCTGCCTAACCACGACTTACAAGCTGTTCACTGGATTAATAGCTGACAGCATATATGACCATCTTTCATCCGGTGATTATCTTGAGGAGGAACAAACAGGGTGTAGGAAAAACTGCCTGGGCACCAAAGATCAATTGCTCATTAATAAGACCATTTTGGAAGATTGCAGGAAAAGAAAAAGAAATCTAAATATGGCATGGATAGATTATCAGAAAGCATTTGATAGTGTACCCCATTCGTGGATACTAAAATGCCTTGAATTATATAAAATCCACCCGACCATACGAGAAATGTTAGCTGCCCAAATGAAGGAGTGGCAAACATCCATTACCTTAAACCATAACGGGGGAAGGATATCCATCCCAAATATAAGAATAAAAAAAGGTATCTTCCAAGGAGACAGTTTATCTCCTCTACTATTTTGCCTGTCAATTGATCCTCTAAGTAAGCTTCTAAAGAACTACCAAGGTGCTTATAATCTAGGCTACAGCCGCCAAAGAGAATCCTCCAAGTTAATAAACCATTTATTTTTCATGGATGATCTTAAGCTTTATGCTAGCTCGGATAGGGATTTAGATAATCTACTGAAAATTGTCCACACTTTTTCTAATGACATCAAAATGAAGCTCGGACTGGATAAGTGTGCTATCTGTACTCTGAAAGCTGGCAAGAAGATATCTACTGAAAATATACAGCACGATGAAAATAGTGTAATCAGAGAACTGGATGAACAGGAAACATACAAATACCTCGGCATTGATGAAAATGAGTCCATCCAGCATTCAAAGATGAGAGAGAAACTAAGCCAAGAATATTTACGCCGGGTAAGAAAAATCTGCAAAACTGAAATCACAAACAAGAACAAAATTACGGCAATTAACCAACTTGCCATGCCAGTACTAACATATAGTTTTGGCATTATTGACTGGCCTCAGAAAGACATAAATTGGCTTGACACAAAGACAAGGAAAATGCTAACCTTGTACCGAGTTATTTATCGAAATCAGTGCATGCCTCGTTTGTACCTACCCAGGCGAGAAGGAGGTATGGGGCTCTCGGAAGTCAATCATCAACACAGAGCCACAATCGTCAGCATAGGTCAGTACATAATAAGTTCCTGTAACCCCAAGCTTATGAAAATTAAAGACCATTATCAGAATCGAGCAAGTAGCACAACATCTATAACACAACTTGCCACTCATTTTGGAAAAGATTGCCTTACAAATGATACTGAGAACCCAAACAAGCCTGCCACTGACATAGCCCAGAAAAGTCGGAAAAAATACACTAGCCAGTTCCATAGTGTTAAAACAGAAGAATGGACCAACCATAAACGGGCAAAATACCTACCGACTGAACTATCCCAAGAATATATTGATAGGGATGGTTCCCTGGATTGGCTCAAAAGAGGATCCCTCCATTACGACCAAGAGAGGTTGATATTGGCTGCACAAGACCAGGGCCTCATGACAAACGCCTTCAAAAAGATGTGTGGTCTAAGCAACAATAATAAATGCAGGTTCTGTAGCACTGAGGTTGAGAGTGTGGGCCACCTGATTTCTGGTTGCAAAGTCCTACTTGGAGACGGTTATTATACAGATCGCCATAATGGAGTTTGCAAATACCTTCACTGGAAGATATGTAAGAAACTCAACATTCAGTGTAGTAAAAACTCCTGGGAACATATACCCGAACGAACAGTTGGGAATGACAACTACACTATTCACTATGAGTACATAATCCCTACTGCTACATATCTTGAAAACGCAGCTGTTAAACCAGATATAGTGATTTGGGACAGAGCAAACAAAAAAGCGACCGTAATAGAGGTCAGTGTACCCAATGATACAGTGCTTAACAGAGTTGAGAGGGAAAAGATAACAAAGTATCAAGGACTTATGTATGATATGAAACGAAATTGGAAATTAAAAGACGTTTCAATTATACCAGTCATCATAGGAGCAACTGGGCTTATGAAAAAAAACTTTAAAAAGTACATAGCAAGCATACCCGGTGAACCAAGTGCAAGTGAAATACAAACGATTGCACTGAAAGGGACGGCTAGAATCCTGAAAAGATCTCTGGGTTGGACTCACTAAAATAGGGGTAAATGTCAGACATCTGGTTGGATGTCCCATCCCCTAGAAGAAAAAGTTTAAGAAAAATGAAAAAAAAAGAGGGAAAAGCCATATACATGTGAAGTGTGTGATTATTCTTGTTCTAAAAAATCAAGTTTAGTGACGCACATGAGAATTCATACGGGAGAAAAGCCATATTCTTGTGAAGTGTGTGGTCATTCATATGCTCAAATATCACAGTTAGTGAGACATATTAGAACTCACACTGGGGAAAAGCCATATTCTTGTGAAGTCTGTAGATATTCTTGTTCTGAAAAATCAACATTAGCGACACATATGAGATCTCACATTGGGGAAATATCAGGACCTATGTAATGATTTCAAAACTGCATTGTCCCTTAAATAAATGTATATCAAACCAGTTGTGATAGGAGCAACTGACCTAATAAAAGACATCTGCAGAAAAATGTTAATTGTAATAATAATGAACTTAAACAAGGAAAAAATCCATACTGTTTTTAAATGATTGGCTATTCTTTTTCTGAAAAAAAAATGAGACAGGATCTTCAAATAAGTTTGCTACAAAAATGAAACTCTGGTAAAAAATATAAAGATTATAAAAGAACCTCGAATAATCGACAAACCAATGGCATTAGAAGTAATGTCTGAGTGAATTATATAGATACCGACGGCTCTATGGATTGGCTAACAAGTTAATCGCTCCCCTAGACCCAGGAGAGGATTATAATGGCTTATGAAGATCAAGGCTTAATTATTAATGTTTTTAAGAGGATTATTATGGCTGGCGGATATCTAGTACCATTGCATTTTGAGAATTCAAAGAGGATTATGAATGTATGGTTGCAATAGAGCTATATGTACTAAAACATCCATTGAACGTAAACCATCCTGAGAAGTATCACAATCCATTTGATTAAGCAAAGATGCAAAAACATTCTGGATCATCCGAAACCGATAGTTGAACTCAATCTTATCAAATTCTCATAGATTTGAACAAAATAAAAAAAATAAAATGTAATCCGGCTAATAATAGAACAGTACTCTACTAATAATCAAATTAAAACGCAAGAAAATATGTTCAAACTCGATACGTACTATTCATGTTATTTGTCAGCACAGTATTTCCTGGATTCTTTTGAAATACTTTAGCGCCTATCAATAATTTCCTGAAAAGATTGTAATTTAAAGTTTAGAAAAATCGTCAAATCTAAACATATGTCCATTTTTGGCCAAATAGTTTGTAATATAATTATAAATAAGGTTACAAAGACGATCCTCCTCACCCCACGTCTAGCAGATGAAGCAGTGTAAAGATACTGGCTTCCTGACCAAAAATTTTCCAAACATTGTTGTGATTGATGTTTTATCCTTTCCATTTGAAAATCTTAATCATGTTCTGCAGAATAATAAAAACCTTCCACAAAACAACCAGACCTTTATTGGAAACCTCATGTTTATTGAGACAATGGCATTCTGTCCTTTGAAAAGCTGAAGAACACACGGATGGTTATTAGAGAAATATTCCCGTCGGAGCCCAAATCCAAAGTATCATCGATTTCCTTGTCCCTACCACCCTGAAGTGTCTAGGGCGATTCCTCAGCCAGATGTTATATGAAAATTCTTTCACAATTTTGCCGTTCATCCAATTGATTTCTAAGAAGATAAAATTCCTCTGAACAGCAGCCCGTCAGGGTGCGTTTAACCAGTTTTGCAAGTTATGATATTTAGCATATTTGAGGAGTAAATAATGTTTGTGCATATGCATTATTGCGTGCATAGGATTAACAATAACTAAGATGAGATTATTTGGACCTTCATGAAAAAGTGTATCATAGTCTAGGCTTATTTGTTGATAGTACAATAATAACACTATAGATAAAATAAGAAATAAATAACTAAAAATAAAAAAGAGCAGGATTTAAGTACACGTAACTAAGAAGTAAAACTAATTTATTTTTTAGTTGAGAGAAAATATATCTTATTTTATTTATTTTTGCAGTGAGAGAAAATACATTGAAGTATACCTAACACCTAACTTAAAACTAATAAAAAATGTTTTATTTTTTGTGTCTAGCTTTTTATTAAAAAACTAAAATGTAACGATTGGTGGACATTGAACAGGAATATAAGAATGTATTTATAGTACGTCTTAAGAGAAATATATACATGTATACAGAAAACGAAATAATCCCTCAGTTCTAGAAAATTAGAAAAAGAGCAAATCCATATATGCATACACATAAAGAAAGGCAGAAGATAAAGACTTGTAAGTCATAAGCAATCTCCTGATCTCATCGACGTTTGACTTTTATATATTTATTTTGATTTTTTTGTTGTTGTCAATTTTATTTCAGCAGAAAAATATTAAGAAATATAATTATAAGACTTATTCCCATAATGGTTTCTCTTATTTGTTTCTTTTAAATAAAACGTTGAGTTTTGTATATCCTATGTTTTCTGTTTTCCTTTTTCACAACGTCGACTTGTTTTAACGACAAACGTCAGAAATGTTAGATAGTTATTTCCCCTCTCCTTGCTTGTATATATATATATATATATATATATATATATATATATATATATATATATATATATATATATATATATATATATATATATATATATGTCTTTGGATTTTAATTGTACAAATGGAAATTCTTTTACCTTTCTTGAAGTTTTATATTTGGATTTTACCGTCACTGGATTTTTTTTCTTCCACCAGACTATCCATTCATGTGTAATCATCTTTTTCTTTACCATATTCCCTCTGCTTAACTTATTTTGTTTTCAAGTAAGATCTTTGACTTACTTGTTGTTTCATCAAATACTTCTGCATGCAAAATCCGATCCGGCATTTTGCTAATTCCTACCCTCTGATGAGAAGGAGAGTATTTCTTTGAAACTCCGCGGATTAAGGACTATCCCTTTATCTAGTGTTTCCTTTTCAGATTAAATATGTTTTTAACTCATTTGAAAGTGTTTTTAACATATTTTATTAACTGTTTGCTCATATATATATATATATATATATATATATATATATATATTATATATATATATATATTATATATATATATATAATTCAATAACTTCAGTTTTATTTCTTCCGCCCGTTACACCAATAATTTCCTGAGTAAGGTTAACACTTTTGTCCAAACTTCCAACTTCTGTACACGTAACGCACCTTCTCTCAACTCCCAACGTACTTCTCCTAATTCAACTTATTTCTTTGAAATCCAATTTCAAAATGAACGACCTTCTAAAAAAAACACCCTCTTTTATCCAACCAGGAGCATCTCATTTGCATATCGGGTGGTCACATTGCAGGCATATAAAGAGATAAGGCTGCCATTTTTGTTTCTTTCTTTTTCATTCATTTCATTCCACGACCGACCCGTTGAATTATGCACACGTGCTAGTTAGGTAAATCACGCGTTTCCCTACACTCCCCCTGATCTCATGATCACACGGGGCAGGGGGAAGTCGTTTTTGTCGGGTACTTCTTCGAAGAATCGGGGGTAGCACTTCCTCATTATCACCGTTATTGCCAACAGGCTATTCCATTGTCCCATGTTGTGGTTTCCTATGCGGTGTTTCACAATCAGGGCAAAGGGGCAGTATCCGTCTTTTTCGGTACTCCTTCGAAGAATCGGAGGCATCACTTCCTTGGTTCCATCTTCCTCAGTATGTTCCATCATTCACTCTCGTGGTGCCTGAAGTGTATGTGATCTCCCTCATTATCTTCAGAATCAGAAGAAGTATATCTTTTACATCAATCAACATGGTCTGAAGACTTATGATTTTATCTATTTTTTCCTCTGCAAAATTTTACAGTGCACCCAGTATTTGTGAGTTTTACCCAAACATGGTCTCCCACTTAATATGGTGTATTGACAACGTTGACACTGATGGTGTGACATCAATTCCTTTTATACGCTGTTCATAAATCCCATTAGCTGGTGCAGTTTCTGGTGTTGCATCGTCATTTGATGTCATATTATACCAGTACACAGCTTCTGGAATAGAACACTGTATCCTGGCCGCAATTCTTTTAATGGTGCGGTGACACCGCTCCGCTATACCGTTACCTTCGGGAAAATATGCACATCGGTAACACATTCTAATCCCCCATTCCTGCGTGAATTTCTGAAATTCTTGACATTGAAACGTAGTGGCGTTATCAGTCAGAATTTCAAGCGGGACACAACGTTAAAAAAGACAGCTCTCAACTGTCGTATAATGCTAGATTCATACTGTCGTATCAACAGGCGCCATATCGTGAAACGCGTCGGGCCACAATCTGTCAAGGTTAAAAAATGCTTGCCCTCATAATGTGTTACATCCATCCTACTCGATACCAGTTGTCCTCCACCTCAAGCTTCCCTTTTTGCCATTGGGACGGTGCCGAATCAATTCGCTGACACTCTTCGCACGAGAATATAGCTGTCTTGATTGATGCTCTTGTAGTTGAAGGACACACTCTTCGGACAAAATATGTTGTCCTCCGAATCCCGGGATGTCGACTGCTGATGTATTGTACGGATCTGGTCAGGTGTTAATTGATCTGTTACGACCGCGCATGTCTGTTGTGGAGAATAAGATCCCTGCCTTATTACATCAATCCACCTCTTTAGTACTCTACTAAATCTATCAGCCAAATTCTGCATAAACGAAACTAAGGTAATGCCCACCTGCAAGCTGTATTCGTCAACTATACGCTTTATTATTGCCAGTCTCCTTCGTACTAACATCTCACTTGCAGCTCTACTTTTAACTCGAGGTCAAGGTGTCGGTCAACCAGTGGTAAACACACAACAAGTCAGTGTGAAGATGCACAACCTCAACTTGCCATTGCAATGCAAGATAAAGCCCTTTTAACGTGGCATCAAGTTCTGCCAAATTTGTATGCTGGGCATCATTTTTTGGACGAAACCAGCACGCGTCTTCCACAACACCACCCAATTGTTCCAACATGACACCTGTAGCCAGTTAACTTTCGTCAATCCATGCATTCAGTTCGTTTCCAGATACTTGCCATTCACCCTGGGCAGGGTCGTTTCTATGTACTCTGGATAACATTTCAGCCATCATTTGCTGGAGATAATCTTCATCCACCATGTCGTCCCATCCTTTGATTACTGCAGTTACTCGTCTTTTTAATACTCCTGTTGCCGATCCGAGCAATCCACACACAGGTAGATGCCCTCCTAATTTACCGCAAATAGAAAACACAATACACTAGGTAACTCTGGAATCGCGCTCCCTCTCTTCCATCGCAAAGTATTGCCCTTCTCATAGACGTCGAGGCCTAACATGGGCACCCCATCCGTTAGGCGCTTAAGGTCTTTGCTTATTAACCCAAACGATTCCAGTTTTGCTCGAACCACATCTGCAGACATTATATCCTCATTGACATAGATGTCGTCAATGTAAGCTGAAGCAGCTTTTGCCGTGGTCTCATCCTGCATCAAAACAGGTTTAATAATAGTTGTCATTATTAAGGGTGCTACGTTTAGGCCAAAACCTAAACATGCAAAACAATATCGTTTTCCCTTGATTATCACTGTCTGAAATGGACATAATGACTCATGGACACGTATCTGCAGGTAGGCTCTCTTCAAATCCAGCAGTCCTACATTACTCCCTTTCTGACGCCACAATCTTAGTTTAACAGCGCACACATCTGTGTTTTCAGTGAAAGCATCAACATGTTAATTCAATTCTCGGTAATCCATTACGGGTCGAATTTTGTCTTTTGTAGGTTGTTCAACAGCCATGAGCGGATTTAGTCCTTTGGGTTGTACCAGACGTTCCTGTGGGTATGGTATTAACCATCCGTTATCAATCCACATCTGATGTTCCTCTTCATATGGGGTCCTATTCTTCGTGGAAACTGCATACTCTGGAATGGTGTTGCACAGCCGATCTGGTGCCTGGCTCATAGTCCATTTCAACTTTGCAGTCCACGCCTTTTCGTTGTCAAACGTAGCACAGAAGTCATTTTCTTCAATAGACATGGCTGTACAAACTTCTTTCCCTTCTCCAAGCATTACACCTACAGATCTTGTGATTATGACGCCTCCTAGAGCTTGCATGGCATCAATTCCAATCAACATGTCATAGCCAAGGGGGTTTTCTTGCATCACCAGAACATCAACTTGGGGTGTGTCTCCCTTCTCAGTACAGATCGTGACTGTCCCTTCACCACAAAATGCTCGGGATAAACCATTGATCGTTATAATACCGACTGGTTGCTCCCGCCACATCTGACAGTGATGTGAACTAACTATAGACCGGGAACACCCCGTGTCTATGAGTGCTGAACACTGCACATCGTCAATTTTAATGCCAATGACCGGTAATCCTGTGTTTATTGGTTGTCGAAGTGCAAGGGTGGCAATAATACCTTGCCCCCAACGTCGTTGCGAGATATGTGCCCGTACTTATTGCAGCGATAGCATTGTACTGTTCTCTGTGCTCGTGGATATACACACCTATTACTCCGGCAATCCTTAGCAAAATGATTGGCCTCCCCACATTTATAGCACACTGAGCCTACACGCTTATTACTCCCGGGGAGAGAATCTACATTGCCTCCATGCGGTTCGACTGTTGCATGTTGAATACTAGTTGCTGCATCAATTGGCTCCTGTTCCTTACAGATGTTTTGAGCTCGGGCTAATAACTCGTCTGTTGTCAATTCATCAATTCGTGAAAATGTCCGCAACAGTTTGCTGACCTCCTCAGGTAAGCCTACTAAAAAGGCACATCTTAATATCTTATCGTTGACCCACAACAAACTTTCGTAGGTCGGCAACCGTTTCCTTAGGGTAAAGTCGCCGGCTCGTGAACTGAAATAGCTTATAATTCAAATACTTGAGTGTTATTTCCTCCGCCCTTCACACCAATAATTTCCTGGGTAAGGTTGACACTGTTGTTCAAACTTCCAACTTCTAATCTTCTGCATACGTAACGCACTTTCTCTCAACTCCAAACGAACTTCTGCTAATTCAACTTATTTCTTCGAAATCCAACTTCAAAATGAACATCCCTCTACAAAATCAACCCTCTTTTATCTCCAACCAGGAGGATCTCATTTGCATATCGGATGATCACATAGCAGGCATATAAAGAAATAAGGCAGCCATTTTTGTTTCTTTCTTCTTCATTCATTTCATTCCACGACCGACATGTTGAACTATGCACACGTGCTAGTTAGGTAAGTCATGCGTTTCTCTACATTAAGACAGACTAAATTATGTGGTTATGTTTAATCTTGAACTTAACGCTGTGTAAGATAGTTGCCCTTTAAAAGTGATTAAAGCATATGCAATTATATAGATTTACATTCCAATCGATTTAAAGACCCTAATGTAATAGTGAACATTGCGAAGATATTCTCCTTCTTAGCGTGAAATAGAATCGATGCTAATACGTCACTCATGTCAATGAGTATTACCTGACTTATTATTTCCAATGTAATAGAATAGCACATCTTTATCTGATGCCAATAGAAATAGTTAGTGGTTTACAATTATTAATTCCCACAAAATAAATGCAAAAAATACAAATGTTTATTGGTTTTCCATTTTAAATAGTACAAATTCCCACTAAATAAAAACAAATGAGAACAAAAATGATTATTGATTTTCAATTGTTAATTGTTTATTGGTTTTTCCATTGTAAATCTTATCAATTCTCACAAAACATATACAAGAAATATGTATTATTGACATTCAATTGTACATCGTATCTATTCCCACCAAACAAATACAAGAAATAAATACACTGTTTACTGGTTTAAATTTTAAATCTTATCGATTCACACAAATGGGAAATCTTATCAATTCCTACAAAACAAGTAATAAATAAAATGTTTATTGGTTTTCCATTGTAAATCTTATCAATTCCCACAAAACATATACAGGAAATAAGTATTATTGACTTTCAATTGTAAATCTTATCAATTCCTAGCAAACAATTATAAGTAATACATAAAATGTTTATTGGTTTTCCATTGTAGATCTTATCAATTCCCACAAAATAAAGACAAGTGGCTTTTAATCTTTAACAATAAAACAGTTATTTCAAAGTTTCATTTATTTTAAAACTATTTAGGTTATAAAACTCTGAAATATTTAGAAAAACCTAATTGAAAATGAAGAATTCAGATATTCACAAAATGATTGAAACATGAACATTTAATTTGCAAAAATGGGATAAACTGTAGAGAAGTATTGTCAGAATGTTGAGGCCATCAACTAGACATCAATGGACAAAAGAAACAATTTTACTATATTATATAAATATGTATTATAATATATATATATATATATATATATATATATATATATAAGAGAGATACAAAATTAAAACTGTAAGTAGAAATTTACAATCAAAATGTATTATTAGACTAAAAAACAATTTACAAAGTCCTCATTCTGCAGAGTTTAAAAGAATGATATTCTTTCTTTTCTTCTCATCAGAGGACAGAACGAAATCAGCAAATGCAAATTATATTTGTAGCAATGCTAGAATTCGCTTGTTATGGCAATAAGTGAAACCGCATTTTATTATGGTCATAAATTGCAAAGATGTTAATGTCCTTTAAAAACAACGAGTGAAAAATGTGGGAAATAATAAAAACAAACAGCGCATAACATTTCAACTTGCATGAAGAGCCTCACAAGGTAATCTGAAAGACGAAAATATTTCTTAGAGAGAATGAAATCCAAAATCAAACCAGTGCACTATAAATAGTACAGTTGGAAAATTTTCATAGCAGCTGAAATAATGGAAATTATTTTTTCGGATTTAAAAAACTTGAGTGTATTATATAAAATAGTTAAATCAGGGGGATTGCAAAGCTGACATAAATAGTTTTATGTAATACATGAGATGTAAAGATGACTCTTTTGTTCTTGTACTCTTACCGGTGATGGTCGGGATTGGATTTATTCAGTTACCTATTCATCGTCAGGGGGAAAAATACAGGGAATAACTAGTCTACATAGAACAAAAATTTAAGAGTGTTGAGCGAAAGATTGGAATTGCTAGATGATAAAATGTGGTGCAAGTAATTCAATTCAACGTAGATAACCGTGACCATCGTCATAGATGGCCTGTCAGCTGAAAAATGGCGTCATCGCCATAGATCCTGCTAAATATAATATAACAGGAAGTACTTCCTTGCATTGATTAACATCATCTTCTGTTACATCTATGTTAAATTTATAAACATGTAACTCTTGCTCCCTTGTCATTTCATCCCAGTTAGTTTCTTTAAAATGTTTCAGTTCAATATTTCGATTTATAATTGGTAAGCTCAATTTTCAAACTGACAACATTCTGAGTTTTTTTCACATTCATACACCTGACGTATCGATATATTATACTGATCTCCACTAAGTTGTCGATACTGGCCAAACCTTGCCTCAAGGTTCTCTGTCTGAAACTTTCCTGGTAATATATACACCATGTTCAATACATTTATACAATATTTAGTCAATTCTAAAATTGCGTAAGTAGTATGGTGCAAAGCAGTATATGTTTTCTTTGTTAACTTACCAGTTCTTCCAGAAATACTATTCTAAGTTTCTAACCAGCCACAGAACACACTTAGGAAACTATAATTATCACTAATGTAAGTGGATTAGCATATTCATTACGGAGTCAACAACCTTTATATGGTGTTTTCATATTCAGTATTGTCCACCAAATATAAAATATCTGAATGTATTCTGCGATTTCTGCATACTTTGGCAAGCATTCCTGTTTTCCGAAGGGTAGCAAACCTTGATTAGTATATTCGTTGAAAATTTGCAAAACCAAATTAACATTTTGCCTTTCAAAAGTAGTCGGAGAAAGAGCTTTTGAAGTCAACTTATAGCAATATTTCACAAGTGATTGAGATTCTAGGGCATAAAGTTTATATAAATATCATTGAAATTTTGCAGAAATAAGTAGTTATCGAGATATAAAAAGCTGTTTTATGCATTGTATTCTTTGGCGGCCATCTTTATGGCGAGCGCGTACGCGCATAAAAAAGATGTCCGCCAAAGAATACAATGCATAAAACAATTTTTTATATTTCGATAACTACTTATTTCTGCAAAATTTCAATGCAATTTCCGTATTCAAGATAGTCGTAAACACACAAAAGTAGTCATTTAAAAGAAAATTGTGGAGGTAGATCTAATCTAAAAATTTACCTATTTTGCTTTCATTAACTATTAAGAGTTTACGCACTTGTTTGGCCATTAAAGTACGAATTAATCAAAATTGTTATAAAGTTTTGATTTAATGGTAACCATCTTACTGCTGGAAACTTCAATATAACAATATAATTTGGTAAATATATAAATCGGTATTTATGCAGTTTACGTAACTAATAACAGGTATTAGTGCAGTTTAACATCTACAAACTAATTGTCTTCATTTTAGGAGAGTTACACCTGTGCAACGTAAAAGTTAACAAAGCCTTACCTCCTCCGTGTGCCGAAAGTGGCTTTTTAAATTTGCTTGCGAATGTTAAACTGCAGAAGTGCCTAATAAAGTTATTTAGAAACATATTCTTAATTTAAGGAGGTGGGTGGCTTACTTTATTCTCATCTAACAATTTAATAAGCAAAAATAACATAAAAATTGGGAAATTTTTGTAAATTAACAAAAGTAAAAAAAAAGGAGAAAAATACAAAAAAAAAGATATTTTTTACGACCTGGCCCAGCGTAGTATAAACACCCCAACCTCCCCATATTAAGAACGGCTTTTGGAATAAACACCCCCTGAACCTTCCGATGTTAAGAACGGCTTTCGATGTTGGGCGTGTTTATTCCGAAAGCCGTTCTTAACATGGGGAGGTTGGGTGTTTATAATACGCTGGAGCACGTCGTAAAAATTTACGATTTAAAAAATAGCATGGATCACTCTGTATTAGCACCTACACACATACATATATATATAACTACTTCAAGCTTAAAGAATCCTATAAAGATTGCACAGTCAAATAGTTGAACTAAAATGATAAATGATTTTTCTTATTTAGAATTATTTAAACAAGGAATTCCGTTTTTACGATGTCGCTTTTATTAAATTGTTAGGTGAAAGTACATATTTTCACCATACTCCCATTTTAAATAAGTTTCTAAATAATAATTAAATTTTCAGCACATAATTTAAATTACATGTAAAATTCATTTTTTATATACATACTTTCATTTCTATTTTAAAATACGTTCTAAAAAAAAATAAAAATTTAAAAGAGGCGTGTTTTTTTGTACATATCTCAAACATTTTAACACTTACTCTGCTATATATTTTTTTTTGGGGGGGGGGATGAAAACACGGTAACTTTTGGTCCATTTTCGTAGTTACCTCGGCATTTTGGAACTATACATCTCGACGGCATGTTTAAATTTATTTAACCCTCCAAAACTTTGAACCAACTCTCGGTTTAGCCATGAGACACGTGACCAAATTTCAACAGATCGATGTTCATGACATCACCAGACTAAATTATAGTCGTCGCTAGGCCATCATATTATGGTAGCCAAGGTATAACTCCACGAGGTACACAAGCAAATATGTTTTGTAATCAATTCAATATACTTACTGGGGCGATGTATGTGTGATAACGGTAAATAATCTTCATTTCAAACGTTTCTAATGTGTGTTCTCACGTGCCTTCTAAGATGAGAATTGTCAGAAAATGTTATACCACACACTTCACAAGAATACGGCTTTTCTCCAGTGTGAGTTCTCATATGCCTCACTAGACTTGATTTTACAGAAAAACAATGTTCACATATTTCACATGAATATGGCTTTTCCCCAGTGTGAGTTCTCATATGTGGCACTAAATCTGATTTATTAGAACAAGAATAATTGCATAATATACATGAATATGGCTTATCACCAGTATGAGTTCTTATATGTTTTAATAACTTAGATTTTCCAGTACAGGAATATTCACATATGTTACAAGAGTATGGCTTATCACCAGTATGAGTTCTCATATGTGGAACTAAATTTGATTTATCAGAACAAGAGTATCCACAAATTTTACAAGAATATGGTTTTTCTCTAGTGTGAGTTCTAACATGCCGCACTAAATTTGATCTATCAGAACAAGAATATTTACATAATTCACAGAAATATGGTTTTTCGCCAGTGTGAATTCTGATATGTCTAACTAAATGGTGTTTTAGAGAACAAGTATATTCACATATTTCACAAGAATATGCTTTTTCATCACTGTGTGTCTTCATATGAAGCGTTAAATGTGATTTTTCAGAACAAGAATATTCGCATTCATCACAAGAATATGGCTTTTCGCCAGTGTGAATTCTTAGATGTTTTACTAAACTTGATTTAAGAGAACAGGAATGTCCACATATTTCACAAGAATATGGTTTTTCACCAGTGTGAGTTCTTATATGTGTCAGTAAACTTGATTTTTGAGAACAAGAATATTCACATATTTTACAAGAGTATAACCTTTTTCCAGTTTGCATATTCATATCTATTACTGGAATTGATTTTCTGAGATTCCAATATTTACTTACTTCATAATATTTATACAAATATATAATATTACATACATAATTCGAATAATTACTTCAATAGAATCTGGCTTTTTATCAGTTTGAGCAATCATATGTTTTACAGGATTCTATCTAAGTATTTCTTAAAATGTATTTTTCTCACACAATCACATTCTTTACATAATATTTGTTTGACAAAAATATAAACTTTAACAGAATGAATTTTCCACAGAGGATATTTTTGAAATTTTAATTTCAGAAAAATAATTTTGCACACATTTATCTTCTCTGTAAAACAATAATGGTCTTTATCATGATGATCCATCCGAATTGCACATCTGTAAAAGACAAAAATAAACAAATTACAATTTCGTGAATAATTGTACTCTAATTTAGATGATTAACATTGAAAAGGAACCAAACTCTTAAAAAAGGAAACAAGTAAGAGGAGAATGCGGAAAAAACTATAAATTTTCCAGATTGCAAGACCTTATATATATATATATATATATATATATATATATATATATATATATATATATATATATAAGCAAATATATATATATATATATAAGCAAATATATATATATATATATATATATATATATATATATAAGCAAAAAGAAATTAAAACTGTAAGTTAAAATTAACAATTAATTGTATTATTCAACAGAATACTCGCCAAAACAATTTTCACTGAAGAGTCTAAAAAAATGCGATTCTTGCTATTATTCTCATCCGAGGACAGAAAGAAATTAGCAAATTATAATTGTAGCTGGGATAAAATTTGCTAGTTGGGGCATTTAATGAAACATCAATTTATGATATTCATAAATTGCAACAGGTTCATGTCCGTAAAAAAGTAAAATGCAAAAAAAAAATGTAAGAAATGCTGACAAGAACAAAAATGAACACACCAAGAATAACGTTCTAGCGTGGTTGAAGACTCTTTCACTGGTAATCCGAAAAGCGAAAGAGAATCCTTTGAAAAGAACCCAATAGTCATAATTTAAAATCCAGTAATAAAATCTTGTTGCAAAAATATTCAATGAAGCTCAAATTCATAAAAATGCTTTTTTCATATATTGTAGTAATACAAAGATAGCAAGGTTGACCTTCAGTTGAATTGAATAGAGAAACTGAGAACAAGAAAAACCAACAGGTCATCTTCCATCGTTGATTAATCGAGAAATGAAGCGTCCAGACTTAGTATTTGAAATTTAAGTCAGTTTAAATTATATTTGCTCATATGCAGGCGTCGACTTCTGCAAGGGGAAACAGTCTAGACAGTAAAATTTAATGTTCGCTGAAAGTGTTACTTGTTCTCCAATGCTAACAATTAAAAAAGGGGTGGTTAAATTAAATTATTTTGACTGTGGCATAATCTTATTGGTAATTATTCGGCTGTTAAACAACGATAAAGATCAAAACAATAAAATAAGAAGAAGAAGAAATAAGAAAAATGGCAAACTGAAGAGCATATGCGATACCTGCATACTGGTTCAAAAAATCTATAGCACTACACGAAAAACTAGCTCCAAACATGAGATGTATGCAGGGAACAAACGTGATTGGATGCAAAAGAGCAACACTGATACACAGAGAAAGAAACCGCCTTCACCAACTATATGCCTATCACATGTTTACCCACTATGTGGAAAATCCTAACAGCACAACTGAGGGAACAAATGCACCACTCCCTGAATAATCCTGGACTTCTCCCCGAAGAACAGAAAAGATGCCAGAAAGAAAAAGAGGAACGCGTGATCTGCTATACATAGATCAAAAGATCCTAAAGGATGTAAAACGAAGTAAAAAGAATGTAGTCATTGAATGAATCGACTATAAAAAGGCGTACGACAAGATCCCACAAGCATATATAATAGAATGCTTAAAAATGTATAAAATACTAAGCATGATTGTCAACGTATATGAAAATGCAAGGAAAACATGGAGATTGGAAATGACAGCTGATGAACACTAAATAACGGAAGTTAGCATACAAAGAGGCATCTTGCAAGAAGATTCACTATCACCATTACTGTTCATCATAGCCATGATGCACCTGAACACTATAGAAAGTGCCAAGCTGGATAAAAGCTCTCTACACAGGAAATTTTGAACCATCTGATGTACATGGACGAACTTGAACTTTTCACAAGAACCGAAAATGAACAAGAGACATTAATAAACACTACCAGGATCTTCAACCAGGATATCCAAATGGAGTTTGATATGCAAAAGTACACACTGTTCTGGAACTACCCAGCCAAACGGAAATAAGGGCACTAGGGGAACAAGATGTCTATAAATACCTAGGAGTTCTGGAAGCAGGCACCATCAAAGGAACAGAAATAAAATAGAGAATTGGAATGGCATACCTTAAGAGAACAAAAACTGGAAACTAAATTATATAGCAGAAACCCAATAAAAAGTATAAATACATTGCCAGTATCACTAGTAAGATACTCTGGACCGGTCCTAGGGTGGATTAAAGAAGAACTAACACAACTAGATCCGAAGACCAGGAAACCCATGACTATGCACAACGCAGTGCACCTGAAGGACGATGTTGACCAACTTTGTAAGAATAGGAAAGACAGCAAGAGAGGACTGGTTAGTCTAGAAGACTGTGAACGATACAAAAAAAAACTAGAAAAAACGTTACAGCTAAGCTCTTTCTTTCGAGAGATGCTTGTGATGTCCTCAATCATGTAGTGAATAGCGAAACAATCCCTTGTCTTTATTTTCTGCCAAGTTAAGTACAACTCAGAAAACGTACAGCGTTTTTGGTCAAGAACTGCTCGTCATTCACTTAGTGAAACACACCCTGTGAACTATGACCGATGGACTAGGTCACACAATATTCAGTCGCCGTACAGTATTTACCTAGGAAAACGAATATTGTAGCAGACAAACTTGCACGTTTTTGCAATCTCAAGTCTCAAGAAGCTCCTCGACTTCGTCTACATTACGACCGAGCATGAATGTGACAGGTCACTCACAGACTTTATGCCGACTTTGGCAATTCCACTGAAGAAGACAAAGTCTCCTTTTCGAATAAACTCATTTGGTGTGATAGAGCTGTTGCACATCCACGACCTTACCTGTCTACATTGTGTCGAAAATGTATTTTCTGACATTTCCACAATTCGACACACCCCGGTAAGTGTGCAGCAGTCAAGCTCATCACATTTTAAAGGGGAAGGACAGCATGAATGTCGACATACACAAATGGACTCAGGCATGTATTTCCTGCCAAACTACAAAAATACATCGCCATGCCAAATTCACCCTGGGCAACTTCTCTGTACCTGACGCTCGTTTTTCGCATGTCCACCTGGATATCATAGGTCCACTGCCACCTTCTAATGATCATCGTTACATTCTCACAATGATTAACCGCTTCCCTAATTGGCCAGTTGCAGTACTCCTGAAATACATTACTATTGAGGTAGTATCTCGTACATTCACACACTTTCCGAGATCTTTACCACTCATTCGGAATTTCACATTTACATTTACTGCTAGTTCTTCTCAGCAGAAATTGTTTTTTGAACCACCCTTCGCCATCCTGGTGAATTTTTTACAGTTGACCAATCGATACGTCCAAGCATCTCTGGTTATGCTGCCCCTCTGACACCCGCAATGTCTTGAGTGATGTACACCACACTTGGTTTCTTTTAAACCATATTATATACCCGATCTGAAGACAAGTAAGTATATTTTTTATCTACATCAATTCAGTGTGTAAGCCATTACAGCTAAAATATGATAGACCCTTCTGCATATTGGAGCAATCCAGCAAGTACTCTGTCATTGCAATCGATCATGTTAACCCAGCATTTTTGGGAAAACATGTATGATTTTACACTTCCACCGACCAACCAACAAAAAAAAATGCCGGAAATTATTCTCTATTAGAGTAGATAAACTTAGGACTTTATAAAAAAAAAGTTAGAACGTTTTTAACAATAAAAAAATATTAAATTAAATATTTTACACATCCGAACGTAACGACGTTTATTCTACAAATAGATAGGCACTCGTCCAAGTTATCCGGAAATAGAAATCTTCTTGCGCTCTAGAAAGACACGACGATATGCCAGCTACCAGTTGGCAAAAAGACGGCGGACGGAACACTATGGCAGAAACGTTAAGTATTTTTTTAAAACTCATCCTAAATGTTTTTTTTATGTTACCTTGTTTTTAAACTTGTTTTTCTTGTTTTATTTATGTATTTGTCTGTATTCTCCTGTCTTATTCGTCACCCTCATGCTACAAAGTAAACGATAAAAACAAACAACATGCCGGAAACTAACCGATAAAAAAAATGCCGGAAATTATTCTCTATTAGAGTAGATAAACTTAGGACTTTATTTAAGTAGTATACTTAATATATATTATTACTGAAAGCTTGCCTATATTGAAAATGCTTGCTTCCTGGCTAGCCAATCAAACCATCTAATATAGTTAGCCTTATTTTTAATTACATTCGAAATATAATACAGTGCCATTAGCAAAGAAACAGTTACCCATGAAAAGGAACCTCCTAAAGTAAAACCTTGAATAATTATCTAAACTCGAATGTAAATTAATATTAAGCCGCCTTTACAAATTGATAAAAGTTAATTATTGGATATTAATTAATTATAAGGTGAAACTCCAATGATTCAAACTCGATAGATAATGACAAACTTCCACCCATTAATATGGGAGGGAAGATTATCATCAAAAGTGTCCTGATTTGTTAACTTAGCAGCGGACTTACTACTTAGATATAAATAAGTCACTTGTACCAATTCCCCTCCTCCCCCCTTTTTTTTTAAATGGAGAGTAGATAATACAGTGGATGTGTACTCAGCAGATCCAGTAACTCTCGCTTCTCCTTTTTTGTCCCTCAGTCCTCATTCAATGAGTGATTTTTCTGACAAAGGGTGAAGAAAAAGCTGCTTAAAGGTCGGTAGTACTTGGTGACCAGTAGACTGAGATGTCGGAAATTTTTCTGTCTCTGTCTGTCCTTGTGGCCATGTTACTAGTAAGGGTGCTGGAGGTAAACGTTTTGTCTGGGCTGACGTTATCCGCCTGATAGTCAGGGACCCGAACCTTGGATTAACCACTAAGGAGGCTGTCCTATCAGCAGGCACAAAGTACTGGGACTGCTGTATTGCCATTTGGTGAGTGGATCTGGACCATGCATTAGTCTCTGGTGGGGCCTCTCGATGCCATAATAGTGGGTAATTGTTACGGCTTTACCTTTTCATGTGCTACAATAAAAAAATTTCCTGTCTTTTTCTCTCTTACTTTTCCTCTCTGTACTGCTCAAATCAAGTATGCCGACCTATTCCACAAATCCCAAAACCTCAACATGAAATATCTCCAGAATAAAAACTCGATTAAACCTAGAACCCCATCTTCCAACATAGACCTCTACTACCAGGTCTCCTTCTCCAACATCAGGGGTCTACGTTCCAACCTTCCAGAGGTTGAAACCCAATTACAGGAGACGAAACCAAACATATTATTTCTAAGTGAAACTGGAATAGGGCCGACCACTTCCCTAGATGAGTTCATAATTAGTGGATACTCTAACTTAACAGCCTAATCTGACCCCCAAGATCGCCATGGGCATGGAATATGTGCCTACATTAAGGACGGCTTCCCGTGTGGCAGGGATATCTCTAGAGAAGATCCTAATTTACCCTATATGTGCTTCAGGGTTGCACTTGCTAACACCACTGCATTTATATTTGCCCTCTATCGGCCCCACAACAGCAGAGTTACTATCCTTAAGAGCATATCTGAGAAAATAGACAACATACTGTCTGCACATCCCTTGGCTAACATCCACATCTGTGATGACTTCAACGTCCATAACGTGGAATGGCTGACCCATTCAAATAAGACAGACGATGAGGGGAGGATTTGTCATGATTTTGCCATTGCTTATGACCTCACTCAGATTGTTCGCGAACCCACCCACGTGCCCGATACACCCAGTTAATATGCAAGCCTCCTAGATCTTTTTCTCTCAACTTCCCCTGAGCTATGTTCATGTTCCGTTCATTCTCCTCTAGGATCCTCTGATCACTCCGTCGTATCAGTTAAGATCAAAACGAAATGTAAGAAGTCCCCAGACATACCCCTCCTCCGTACTGTATACCGATACTCTATGGCTGACTGGGATAGCTTCCATACATTCATATCTGATTTACCTCTGCACTCCATGTTTAAAAAGGAAGTGTCCTCTATAGTATAAGATCTGACCGAATGGTTAATTGTAGGCATAGACCAATTCATACCATCTAAAAAATTCCAACAAAAACCTAACAGCCAGCCATGGTTCTCTCCAGAATGTGCTGCTGCTATTGCGCACAGATATTACTTTTTCCATAGCTACAAACGTAATAGATGCACTGAGACTAAAGCTGCTTTCAGGACTGCCAGCAACCACTGTATAAGAGTAATTAAAAATGCAAGAGAGCTATATACCCAGTCTGTTAAATCCAAGGTAGCTGATCAGATTTTGGCAAATAACAAATAGGATCCTGAACAGAAGTGTGTGTTCTTTCCCAACCATTATCAATGAACCAGAGGTCATCTCATCAGCGTCAGACAAGGGCAAACTATTTGCAAAGAACTTTGCAGCTAATTCTACCCTATGCGATGAAAGCCATCAACTCCCCATATTTCCTCCTATGACACAGAACAAGCTAGGTAATATACAAAAATCCGTGCATGAGGTCGCCAAGCTAATCAAGAACCTAGATTCCAGTAAAGCAACTGGCCCTGATGGCATCCCAATTATAGCGTTAAAAAAGCTTCAACCAGAACTTGCTCCTATACTTACGAAACTATTTAAGCGCTGTCTTAAGGAGAAGTGCTTTCCGACTTCCTGAAAGACCTCATCAGTTTGCCCTGTATTTAAGAATTCAGGTGATAAGTCATCTCCCTCTCAGTATAGACCAATAAGTCTCCTGTGTGTTATGAGTAAGTTGCTGGAATCCATATTAAATAGAGAAATAGTCAACCACCTAAGCAGAAATAAACTTCTTAGTGACACACAATATGGTTTCTGCTCTGCACGATCTATCGCAGATGTGCTGACGGTTATATCCCACAGGATTAGTGAATCTCTTGACAAAGGCTTCCTTTCTAGGGCAATTGCTCTGGACATATCAAAGGCCTTCGACAAGGTATGGCATAAGGGTCTACTTTGCAAGATTTCCAGCTACGGTATAACTGGAAATGTTTTCTCAATCATTAAATCATTTCTCTCCGATAGGCTCATAAGAGTAGTGGTAGATGGACAAAAATAGGAAGCCTGCAATATAAATGCTGGAGTCCCTCAGGGATCAATCCTGGGCCCAACTCTTTTCCTGATCTACATCAATCACCTCCCTAAACACATACTTAAATCATTCGTTGGCATCTATGCTGATGACACGACCATCTACGGCAACACATCAAAGGCTGTAAATGACAAAGTTCTCTCTGATTCTCTCTCCTCTGATCTCGAGCGCGTGGTTCAGTGGGGGAAGATGTGGCTGGTTACCTTTAATGCATCCAAAACCAAACTCCTATCCTTACATCATCAACGCTCTGATCCCCATCTTGCATCAATTGTGATGGATGGCTCTCGTCTGGGTGAGGCCCCGTGTTTTGACAAGCTTCTGGGTTTGACCTTTACTCCTGATCTGTAATGGAACACGTACATCAAGGCTGTTGCCAAGGTCGCTGGAAAGATGGTGGGATCCTTCTACCACTCCAGAAGATATCTCACTACTGATGCAATTCTCTATGTATATAAAAGCCAAGTACGTCCAAGGATGGAATACTGTTGCCATATCTGGGCAGGAGTTGCTAAAAACAGCCTATCCTGCCTTGACAGAGTACAAAATAGACTTTGTGGCTTAGTGGGGGATGCCCTTTTCTCTTCCCTGCAACCTCTCTCCCACAGAAGAGACGTTGCGAGCCTATCCTTGTTTTATCGTTATTTCCATGGCAGATGCTCGTCTGAACTCAAATCTCTGGTCCCCCCTCGCCAATCTTTCACGAAAAACACCCGTCTAGCTGAATTCACTGTGAAAAATTTCCCCCACTCTATATCTGTGCCTAAATGAAAACGTGGATTCCATGAACAAAACTTCTTTCTTAGAACTGCACGCCTGTGGAACTCTGTTCCGTCTGCCTGCTTCCCACCAGACTACAACTTGGATGTCTTCAAGTCCAACGTTAACAAATTCCTAATGAACCGTCTCCTTAAGTAAACACTTCATCAAATCTCCACACTAACGTAATGTACTTGCAATAACCTTTATCCCTGAGTGGCTTCCGGGCCTTGATAAGTGGTGATCACTGTGTAAAAAACAAAAAAAAATTATTTTCATAAATCCATATCCCAACATAGAGTCCAACTCCGACAACTTGTCTTTAACGTGAGACAAATAGTTCTTAAAATATTCAATATCATACCTGCCTCGTGTGGACAGTTTGAATAGGCTGGAGAATATCTCCTCTCTGATGCCCTCTTCATCCCAATAATTTTCCTTAAGAGTTTTTATCGCGGCATCACAATTATTGGATGTCTCTTCAGGATGATGGATTAGCCGAACGGACGTCCCGTAACACAAGTCTTGAGGTAGTTTAATTTTTCTCTACTTGATTTTAATTCCGACGTGCAATACTCAAACCTAGTGAGAAAATCTCTCAATGCAAATTTGTTCTCTAAGTCCAGGCCATCAAAACTAGGGCATTTGACCTTAGGCCTAAACATAGAGGTGTCAACTTGAGATGGCTGCATTATATTTGGGAGCATGAAGGGAGGAGAATCATCCTTGTGAACCTCTGTGGTTAAGTTTTGTAAATCTCACTCCACTTCTTTGAATTCGATAAGGTCATAAGCATGCGGTGCCACCCTATCTCTAGGAAGGAATTTAACCAAGTTTTCCTGAACTTGGTCCACCTTAGAAAGCCACTCGTTTATGTTGTCTGTGTTGTTCTTCAAGGCACATGCATCCACTGCGACTCTTGTCTTTAATTTTTCTAATGTGTATCCGATAATGTGTTTATATCTTTCCTCCGTATCCAAAAGGGCCTCAAGAAGGTGATCCGTTTTTTCTTGCATTCCTAAGGAATCCTCAAGGGAAGACATTTGTTCTGCGGTCATAATAAAAAATAACAGAAGAAGAGAAAAAAAATGCACAAGGTCTGCAGATCAGTGTTGCAACGTGTGGAAACTTTCTTCACTGAAAGGTAGAGGTTAACAAGGATTTTGTAACAATGGTTTGTTTCGACCTGTGACTAGATAAAAATTGTAGAACCTTGTCGGTCTGGTAACGATTCAATTTCCTTCAACTCCAATCCCAAACTGAAATCACAACCAAAATTCAGTTCACTCCATCCTTCTTATAATTCAGTTAGCCAATCAAATAAGTTAAACGTAACAACTACCAATATAAAAAGAGTAATCGCCCACACAAAATATTTCTGCTGCCATTCTTCCTGAGAGTCGCAGGTAAGTGCTTCAAGTTTTCTCAATAATATGCAGTGCAAGTGCACTTACTGATCCGTGCTATTTTTAAATCGTATTTCCTAGTTTAATTAAAGTTTTATGATGTTTTTTTTATTCAATTGTAAGGTTAAAGTATAAAATAGGTACAAAAAACCCTCCCCTCCCCATGTTAAGAATGGCTTTTTTAAATAATAACGTTATTATTTCAGCACAGCTCACTCTCTGCATGAGTACCCACATTGAAATTGACGAAATCGATATTTTTATTGGATTCCAATAAAATTAAACCTTTTTTATGTTTAATATAATTTTAAGAATCAATATTTTTTAGGGAGATTGCAAAAAACGTGCTTCAGATTATTTTAAAAGTTATTGAATGGGATTTTTTTAAAGCATAAAAAATAACTTACTTTTCATATTGTAAACTTATTTTAACATTTAAATTTTACTTAAACACATTTTGGTCAATGTCAAGTTAAAAAACTTTAATATGACGACCTGAATTGAGTCAGATAAGTAGTTTTCATGATATAAAGAAATTACTTTTTCAATAAGTGGGGGATCACTTTCCTATATAAAAGTTACGTAAAATGAGCACCCACTTTCTGGTCACTTAGTAATTTCTTCATAAAGCAATTTTAAATTGTGATATTCGCTTTCAGCACCCCCCAAAACCGGCGATATTTTTTACTAAGAAATTCGTTCATTTTTTTCATTTTCAAATTTGTTTTATATGACCAAATTATTAGGTGACCAGAAAGTGGGTGTTTTTTTACGTTAAATTTATATAAGAAAGTGTTTACCCACTTTTTGAAAAAACTACTTTCTTCATATCATGAAAACTACTTATCTGCCCCAAATTTAAATGTGATATTCGTTTTCAGCATCATTGACCACCCAGAAAAGTCGTCATTTTAAAGTTTTTTGAGGAGTTGGAAAGAAACTTGACATTGACCCACATGGTCACATTTCATATATATTTTATTCACGAAACCAATATTTTTATTGGATTGCAATAAACAATAAACTTATTTTAATATTTAAGATTATTTTAAAGTTGTTGAATAAAATGATCGTAAAGTGAAAAAAAAAAAAAAAAAACTTACCTTCCATTCCAGGAATTTAATACGAAAAAAAAATCGTTTTTCTTTTGTGTCCAACGCAGAAAATGTGTTTGTTTGTTAGGATTTCTTAATATAATCTTTAGTAAATTGATACACATTTTGTTTAGTGTGTCCAATTCATTAAGCAATTAAATATATGAAAATATAAAAGAATCAAAATTAAGAGATGAAAAACACAATTTAAACGTGAAATTATTATAAGAAGAAAAAATCAACTGCTTCAGAACAAAGAACTTATGTTCATCGTAAAACGGTGTAATCATTATTTTGTTCCTCGTGTAAAAGATTGAACATTTCATTATGATTTGGATTAGTCGAACTACTGTTTAATCCAAGATGAGAACAGTAATCCAAATAATCCAAATATAAAAAAACGCAAAACTGAATATTTCGCATAAACAATTCAAAAAGGAAGGAATTGAACAAATAACGAAGTCAATCAAATAACAAAAACTAGATTTGAACCAACAAAAAACAAAACAATAATCACATGATTACATTATGAAAATTGCGACTTATTTTTATCAGATTCGATTCCGTTAATTTTACGATGACCTTAACTTATAATTCCAGAATTAAACCTGATGTTTTACATGCAATCAACGACTAACGATGAAAGTGTAGTAGCTGTTTCTAGTTTGTTTACGCATTTCAACGTTGTATCCTGGTTTTACTTGTCATGATTTGCGCCCTCCTATGCATTACCTCCTCCTTTGATAGAGAAGTAATGCAATGTTGTAAAATGTTCCGACTCCCAGATGCGAATATGAGAAAAAATCGATAGTTAAGAACATTCAGATCGCCGTCTAATTTGCTTGCGCCCTATTTGTTTATTTAATTTCTACCGCTCCAGAAGATATCTCACTCACTACTGATGCAATTCTCTATCTGTATAAAAGCCAAGTACGTCAAAAGATGGAGTACTGCTGCCACATCTGGGCTGGTTCTTCTAAAACAGCCTATCCTGTCTTACAAAATAGACTTTGTGGATTAGTGGAGGATGCCCTTTTCTCTTCCCTGCAACCTCTCTCCCACAGAAGAGACCTTGCAAGTCTGTCTTTGTTTTATCATTATTTCCATGGCAAGTGCTCGCCTGAGCTCCAATCTCTGGTCCACCCTCGACAATCTTTCACGATAAAAACCCGCCTAACTAAAACCACTGTCAGAATTTTCCCCACTCTTTATCTGTGCCTAAATCAAAACGTAGATTCCATGAACAAAGCTTCTTTCTGAGAAGTGCACGCTTGTGGAATTCTCTTCCGTTTGCCTGTTTCCCACCTGACTACAACTTCGATGACTTCAAGTCCAACGTAAACAAATTCCTGATTAATCACTTCCTTTTAGTAAGACAAATTATAAATCTCCAATACCAACTATTACTACGATATTATCCCCTTGATTACTATACACACAATAACCCTTATCCCCGAGTGGCTTCCGAGCCTTGATAAATGGTGATCATCATGTAAAACAAATTCCTTTTTTTTAAATTGAAATAAATTGACAAAATACATTTTATCAAGTATGATTTAAAAAAAAAATACAATTTAAATACCAATTTACAAAGCTAAAAAAATCAAATTTAGAATTCAAAATTAAAATAAAAAAGTAATTTCTTTTATTTAAATTTTTAATTCTCCCTCAGTTAAAATGTCTCTCAGCATCCTTTATAAATGTTTTTCAGCATCCGTTATAAATGTCTCCCAGCATCCGTTATAAATGTCTCTCAGCATCCGTTATAAATGTCTCTCAGCATCCGTTATAAATGTTTCTCCCAGAATATTGTTATAATTATATATATTTATTCTACACAAACGAGATGTTAGAAGAAAAAAAAAAGAAAAAGAAAGGATCGTTAGTATTTACTCAAAGTTGACTGGGACGACGATAAGGTATCGGCTGTGGCGTCGTGGTGAGAAGAGAGGTGGTTGAATGTTTGACTCGTGCGTCAGTGGAAATAGCAGTCGTGGCGACAGTGGAGACGACGGAGGCGACGATTAAGACGGCGTCGAAGACGGCGGAGGAAGCAGCGAACGCGAAGCGTGATGTGTTTGACTGGTCGGTCTGTCTAAAACTGCCGATTTGAACATGCTGCCCCTTTTTTATATCGAGGCGCGATGAAAAAGTGGCTCGAGAAAGCCTGTGTTTAATTTAGGCGGGAGGCATTGTTATTGGCCGAAAAATATAAATGGTATTTTGCCAATGTCTGCGGAATTGCGCGTATATCGCCTGAGATTTGTATTTCTGTTTTATAACAATACTCACCACTGACAGTAATCAATAAAATACTAAATATGTTCCACATAATTCTCACCAATATTAATATATCACAACATTTTATTCACCAATAACAACAATTCATAACAAAAATATTACTATCATGTAAACTTACAAACACTTTCACAAAATACCTTAATTCTTAAAGAAACTTATATTTTACTGTAATATTCAATGTCAAGGTCGTTAACATGTTAACAACATAAATTCACAATCTTTTCAATGTGAACCAATCCAAACGAATAAAAAATTTTAGAATTAGAACCAAATCACAAAACCAAAAAACAACCACATTTTTATTGAATCAAATCAAACAACGTTGTATTTGTTTAACTATATCGAAGTAGGTTGAAACAAACAGAAATAAAAATTACGATCTGAAGAGTTGTCTTTCCTTAGTTGAGCGGCATTTAAAAATGCCAATAAATTCAATTTCTTTTCATATGTTAATCTAATGAAATAGTTTTTGATTAATATAAATTAAAGTTATTTAAGGCAATCTTTACTGTAAGGCTGCGTAATTGTTCCGACAGATAGAAAGGCAGCATCTAAACAAGTGTAGTCGAGTCTAGCGCACGTCATCGTCATCGTGGTCGTCGTCGTCAGGGGACCACACTTCCTTGATTTGGTTGGACAGTTATTTTAGGCGACCCAGACCCACGCTGATATAAAATATGCTTTTAAAATATGCTTTTAAACGTTATATTTGTGACGACAGAAGGAAAACAGGTATATAAACAGCGTGCACACATATTAATATAATTTAATATTTTTAATGTAATAACGAAAAATTATTATTTTTTAAGGTAATATGAAAAAACACATATTAATATAATTTATTATATTTAATGTAATATGAAAAAAACATATTAATATAATTTATTATTTTTAATGTAATAGCGAAAAAACACATATTAATATAATTTATTATTTTTAATGAAATAACGAAAAAAGACACATATTAATACAATTTATTATTTTTAATGTAATGACGAAAGAAGATATTAATATAATTTATTATTTTTTATGAAATATGAAAAAAAAACATAATAATACAATTTATTATTTTTAATGTAATAACGAAAAAAAGACACATTAATATAATTTATTATTTTTAATGTAATATGAAAAAAAGACAGATATTAATATAATTTATTATTTTTAATGTAATATGAAAAAAAGACAGATATTAATATAATTTATTATTTTTTTAACATGAAAAAAAAAACTTCATGAAGCATTTCTGTTACTACTGTTTTCGGGTAAACTTACAACAAATAACCACTCCAACGTCCCATGTTAAGAACGACATTCGGAATAGACACCCCTAACCTTCCCATGTTAAGAACGGCTTTTAGATTAAACACACAGCCTTTTCAGTATACCTGAAAACTTATGAAGTTGACATGTGAAATGTGGACGATGAGTTAGACGTAATGTTAAAAATTATTAGACTTTAAAACGAAACGAAATTTAAATCTTTTTTTCATTTTACAAGAACCGTAAAACTGAGCATTCACCGCATGTTTTACCATCATTTATTTTTTTAATGTTAGAAAAAATAAACACCAACTGCTTGAAGCATTTCTGTTGATCTCATGAAGTAGTTTTTAATTAAATATAAATTGAAGTTTTCAATGCAATCTTTGTTTTAATGTAACAAAGTTGATAACATTAATAATACAAAAAATAACATTAAAAAGGTTCATAACATTAATGACTAAAAACAGTTGTTCGTTAAAAATCACAATTTCCTCTTCATCTATCGTTGCATTTTTCTTTATTTTCGCAATAAATCTTACCAGACATTTATTTGTTTATTTAAAAAAGTAGTAAAAAATGTTTTGTAATGTTTTCATTCTTTGGGTTTTAAGCTTAAAGACTATTTTTATAGAACCTCACAATAAAAGTCGTCAAAAAAACATATATAACAGATAAATGTTATCAAAAGCAAGATAAGTTACTTTTCTACCTAACTGGAAAAGTTTTTAGTGTTTTTATTTAATGTAACATGTTCATTCAACTCGAAAAACATGCAGTAGTGTTGACCGACGTATTGGAAAGTTAAAGATGGCGCCTGACTCTCTCGTTGGGAAAAGAAGTTAAAAAAAACAAAACTATGCAAAATACTGTTGGAAACTTGCTCAATATATGTTACCGTAACATAAGCTGGTATATATTCGGTGGGGTTTTAACAGTATTTTGTCTATTTTTTTATTTTTAACTCCTTTTCCCAAACTTGCCGTGTCAAAGGTTTAAAAAAATTCGTTGCAGCTTTTTTTATGTTTTGATTTAATAAAAAAATATCCTTAAAAAAATATCCTTAGTAGTAGCGTCCTAAATTATGAGATGAAAAAAAAACGTACGAATTTCTTAGTGAAATGTAGTTGTCTCCCCCTGCACAATGACTTTGTATAAAAAAAGCGCTCATATTAATATCGTTTATTATTTTTAATGTAATAAGGAAAAAATGCCAACTGCTTGAAGCATTTCTGTTACTTTGCTAATGCGCTTTCAAAAACAAATCAAAATAAGTGTTATGTGTAATTATTTTATTCACTAGATTAATGTATAAAGATTTTTGTAAAAATAAACTTTATTCAATTTAATCTTTAGAAAAAAATCTGATATATACTTTGGTGGTGATATTATAAGGATAATCAAGAAACTGTATTACGTGAAGGAAATAAAGAGATAAATATGAATGCACATTTAAATAAAAGGAAAGTTTATTAACGTATTTACAGAGAGACAATGTGTAGTGTTTATCGTATTCAGTCGTGGCCTTCGTTATAAAGATGGCCGGCCAGCTGAAAAAATGACGTCATCGCGGAGGTCCCAACAAGCAAGATATGTGGAACTCTTAGACTGTCAATAATGAACAGTAATTTTTACAGACAGCGTTACAAAACTTCAAAATTGGATTGAAATGAAGAAAGAACACGATGATTTATACTGAAACTCATCTAATATTAATAATAAAAAAATAATTAAAAAAAATAATAAAACACAAGTTGTTTGTTTAAGTATTATAAGCAATTGAATATTTCGTTGTATTATAGATTTTAAAGATTAGAATGCGTTCTTTAATTACTTATAAATTACATTTTAAAATAGTGAAGGAACACGATTTGATTTGTAGTAAACTTGAAGTTTATTTAATATAATTAAATGAAAATTATGCATGTAAGATTATGAATATTTGAAGCAGAACACAAGCAAAACATTTGAAATATTAAAATTAAACTATTTTTTTAATCAAATGAACAATATTTTTTGAATCAAAATGAATTTTTTTTTTAATCAAAAGGAATATTTTTTAATCAAAGTGAACAATATTTTTTTTAAATAAAAATGAATATTTTTTAATCAAAATGAACAATATTTTTTTAAAATCAAAATTAATATTTTTTAATCAAAATGAAAAAATATTGTGGTTCATTTGCATTTAAAAATATTGTGGTTCACACAATATGTTTAAATGCAAATGAACCACAATATTTTTTCAAAATCAAAAACAATATTTTTAATAAATTCATGAAATATTGCACAGTAAAAAAATAATTAACCTAAAGAAAAAATCATGTTTCTTATTTAAGATTATTTCACCACATAACAAAAATAACATGCAGAATCATTTTTTTAAATCCATATTTTCAGTTTGTTAAAATACGTGGGTTTGTATTACTGTAAACATAGATTCGAAAAAGTTGTCAAAAAACAAATAAATGTTATCAAAGGCAAGATAAGTTAATTTTCTACCAAACTGTATATATTTTTCGTGTTTTTATTCAATGTAACATGTTTATTCAGTTCGAAAACCATACAGTGTTTACCGATGTATTGGAAAATTGGGTTTGTATTACTGTACACATAGATTCGAAAAAGTTGTCAAAAAACAAATATATAACAAATAAATGTTATCAAAGGCAAGATAAATTACTTTTCTACCAAACTGGATATAAGTTTCGTGTTTTTATTCAATTTAACATGTTTATTCAGCTCAAAAAGCATACAATGTTTACCGATGTATTGGAAAATTTAAAATGGCGACCGACTCTCTCTTTAACACGGTAAGTTCGGGAAAAGGTGTTAAGACAAAATACTATTAAAAAACCACCGAATATATATTAAGTTATGTCACGGTAACTTATATTGAGCAAATTTCTAAGAGTATTTTGTCTAGTTTATTATTTATTACACCTTTTTCCTAACTTACCGTGTTAAAAAGAGAGTCGGCCGCCATTTTAAATTTTCCAATACATCGGTAAACACTCTATGTTTTTCTAGTTTGTTTATTTATAACACCTTGTTTTTCGAGCTGAATAAACATGTTACATTGAATAAAAACACGAAAAATATATCTAGTTTGGTAGAAAAGTAACTTATCTTGCCTTTGGTAACATTTATTTGTCATATATTTGTTTTTTGACAACTTTTTCGAATCTATGTGTACAGTAATACAAACCCGAAATGAACGCGCGTTTTTTTTTTTACTTTTAAGTTTCATAATATATATATATATATATATATATATATATATATATATATATATATATATATATATATATATATATATATATATAATATATAAGTATTTTTAAATTTTATCTTTCTAGTTTTAAAAGAAAGTTTAAAAATGTTATCAGCCGGCATAATTTATTTTTAAATATTGAAAATTTAAGGAAAATTAATTTTTGCTAAATTTTTAAAACATGTATCAACAGCTTAAGCAGAAGAGTTACCTTCCCCTGAAATAATATATAAGGTAAATAAAAAGGAATTTGAGCAACTTACACGGCGAGGGGGTAGGAGAGCCGGTGTATCATTTTACAACATTAAACAACTTCTCTATCAAAGAAAGCGTTAATGCATGGGAGGAAGGCACAACCCATGACAAATAAAGCCTCTCTTGAACTAGCTACAATGATGATAACGCAAAACATGGTTGAAATGAACAAACAAATTAGAAACAGGTACTACACTTAATCAGGTTTAAGTCTGGAATAATGAGTGAAGGTCATCGTAAGTTTAACCGAATCAAGTTTGATAACAATAAGTTGCAAGTCCCATTACGTAATCATGACGTCATAGTTTAATTTCTTGAACCAAATCTATTTTTGTCATTTGACTGACTTCACTGTTTTACAATTTTTAATATGAACATTATTGTCATAATATAGGCTAAGAGACTATTAGTCGCCTAGAGTTATGCCCCTTGGCCCGTTCGTCCACCATTGTTTCTCAATGCAACGTTTACTACTGGACAATAAAGAACGCATTTTACACCACCTTCGAGTCTGTTTATCAATGCTTCCAAAGTATGTATTATCACGACATGGTGTCTGAAGTGGGATCCTCTAAAGAATCAAAGGAATAGTAACAATATTACCCTAAAAACAAAAAAAAAAAAAAAAAACGAACATTTTCGGGATCTAAAAAAAAATTAATACAAAACACACGTGGTGTCGGTATTTTTCTCGCAATCGACGATGAATACATATTTGCAACTACCACCTCCAAAATCGATTGGAACACTTCAAATTTGGCCAAATCAATGGACCGATTTATCAGGCAAGTTCATTTATATTTCGACGGCCCAATGAAAGACGTAGATTCAGACACAAAGTTAAATTACTTGCTAATATGGTCTGGTATCGAGGGCCAGGAAATAAGTGACACTTTTCCCTTTCGACAGGGAGAAGAAAGGACATTGGATAAATATATCCAATTTTTTAAGGAATATGCGAATCCGCGATCGAACTTTCGTGTAGCTAGACACAACCTACTAAAATGTAAACAAAACGCGGATGAATCGGCACACGCATTTCTAAGTCGGCTGCGTCAGACAGCCAAACAGTGTGAATACGGTCGGACGGTGGAAGAGACCATTGTGTTGGACCTATTCATATTCGGTATTTATTTACAGTCTGCACAAAAGTCCCTAATAAGAGAAGGAAGCGATCTCACGATCGAGAAAGCACTCGGAATCGTCGAGACAGAAGAAGCCACGTGTAAACAAATGAAAGCATTACGTACAACAGCAGTAGAAGACAGCTCTACACTCGCAGTTAGAGCCAGACAGCCCAGTGGACCTACCACATGTGGTAATTGTGGCACAAAACACCATCAATATAAATGCCCAGCTAAAGGCAAATACCGCCTAAAATGCAATAAAAAGGGACACTTTGCTAAAGTTTGCCACTCTAAAATGGGAGACGAGGGGCACACACGCAGACAGTCATTCCAGCCACAAAGGAAATATAATAAGAATAAAATCCACATGGCAGCAGCACATATGGGTAGCAACGACGACAGTTCCACAGAGGAGCTGTACTTTCACACAGTAAAGGAATTACCGTTAGCGACCACAGAAGCTTTCACAAAACTGAAGATAGGTAACAGCAAAGCCCAAATAGAGGTTGACGCGAAAATCGACACAGGTGCAATGAGCAACCTGTTACCTAAACAGGTATTCAAGGAACTGAAAGGAGTACCACTGGAAAAATCAGCTATAAGGCTAATTGCGTTTGGAGGCTCAACGATAGACCAAGAAGGGACCTGTCGTTTAGGGGTCAGATCCCGCGACAAGTTCGTTAAAGTGACCTTTCACGTGGTGAAATCAAGAGACCCTATACTAATAGGACTCCAAACATCAAGAGAATTAGGGCTAGTCACCCTTAACTTGGCTATAAAAACGGACACAACTCATGTGACGGACAAAGCATCCCGGCCTACTCCCCCGCACGACATGAAACCGGTCCCCGTGCAGGACCCATGTACGATGGGAAACCTTGGAGAAAGGAGGAAAATCATTGAGGAATTTCCAGACGTATTCGACTCCATTGGTTGTCTGCCAGGTGAACACACCATCCATTTAAACCCCGAAGTACCACCAGTTGTCCACCCACCACGTCGAGTCCTAATATCCCTAAAAGGAAAGTTGAAATTGGAGTTGGACTCCTTAGAGGCCCAGGGAATAATTTCCCCTGTAAAGGACCCGACGCCCTGGGTAAACTCATTCGTCTGTACCACTAAAAGGAACGGATCGGTCAGGCTATGCCTCGACCCCCGAGACTTAAATAAAGCAGTGCACAGACCACACTATGCGACTCCGACATTCGAAGACATCACTGCGGAACTAGACAACGCTAGATGGTTCACAAAAGTCGATATCAAGTCCGGCTACTGGCATTTGAAACTGGACGAAAAGTCGAGACGTCTCACAACATTCATTACCCCACATGGCAGATACATGTACAACAGGTACCCCATGGGAGTCAAATCTGCCCAAGATGAGTTCCAAAGAGCCATGCAGGAAAACTTTGGAGACCTCGAAAATGTCTTATCCATATGCGACGACATAGTAGTGTACGGATTCGAGGAAGACGGCAGTGACCATGACAAGGCACTGAGGCAGCTAATGTTTAGAGCAAGGGAAAGAAACTGCAGGTTTAATTCAGAGAAATTTGTGGTGAAAACCTCCGAAATCCCTTTCTACGGCCACATAATCTCAAGAGACGGTGTCAAGCCAGATCCCCGGAAAATAGAGGCGATCACACAGATGCAACCCCCCGAGGATGCAAAGCAGCTCACCAGCTTCCTAGGCCTGGTGAACTACTTAAACAAATTCTCTCCACGACTCGCGACACTGACAAAACCCCTACGTGAGTTAACATCGAAGAAGAATGACTTCACATGGTCTTCACAGGAGCAACAGGCATTCGAAGAAATCAAAAAAGAGATCGGAAATCATACGACACTCCGATACTTCGACCCTAAAGAACCAATAGTGCTACAGGTAGATGCGTCTTCAATGGGTATAGGCGCGGCTCTGCTACAAAACGACAGACCAGTAGCATTCGCGAACAAAGCACTTTCCGGACCAGAAACACGCTACTCAAACATAGAGAGGGAGATGTTGGCTATCGTCTTTGGCCTGGAGAAATTTCACAGTTACGTTTGGGGCCACAAAACGACAATTCATACGGATCACAAGCCATTGGAGTCGATAGCATTGAAAAATCTAGCACAAGCACCCCCAAGACTGGCTAGAATGTTATTGAAGGTCGAGGGATATGATTTTACTGTAAAATATACCCCAGGAAAAACAGTTCCAATTGCAGACTGCTTGTCACGAGTAGCACCCAGACCCAGTGGGCACATTGAAGGGATCGATCTCAACGTCCATAGCATGATCTCATACCTCAACTTTGCGCCGACGAGAGTTGAAGATATAAGAGTGGAAACATCCCAGGATCCACTCCTAAAGCAACTTGCAAGCATGGTATTGACCGGCTGGCCTTCCAACCGGGCTGACTGCCCAGGAATTCTCCTGCCATTCTGGAATTTCAGAGATGAGATTGGGGTCCAGGATGGAATTCTACTCAAGAGCCAGAGAATCATTATCCCAGCCTCGTTGCAAAGAGGCATACTGGAAGAGCTGCATGCTTCACACCAAGGAGTAGAGAGAACGAGGTTACGAGCGGGTTCAGCGGTGTACTGGATAGGGTTAAATAAGGACATGGAAGATATAGTCCGAGAGTGCCACACATGCCAGAAATACCAAGCCAGTATCCCGCCCGAATCAATACTCCAGCACGAAACCCCTACGTACCCCTGGCAGTACGTCAGCACAGACTTGTTCACATTGGCAGGGAAAGAATATCTGCTTGTGGCAGATCAGTACAGCCGAACCCCCTTCGTACGACGCCTTCCGTCCGCCTCATCAATATCCGTTATTAGAAGTATTAAGACGATATTTGAGGAACAAGGAGTGCCGGAAATCTTGTACTCGGACAATGGTCCACAATTTACAAGTAAAGATTTCAAGGATTTCGCCAGGACGTACAGCTTCCAACACAGGACATCGTCCCCACATTACCCCAAGTCTAACGGATTCGCCGAAAGAATGGTGGGAATATGCAAGAAAATTTTGACGAAGGCAGGGGAAACTGGTCAAGACAGCTACCTAGCAATGATGGCTTACAGAGCCACGCCACTGTCATCAGACATTAAGTCCCCGGCAGAGTTACTCAACGGACGAAAAATACGGACACCCCTAGTATCCAAGCAACAACTTGGCGATGAGCAGACTAGGACAGCCATACAGAAACAGAAAGATCAGTCTAAGGTCTGCTATGACAGGAAACATAACAGACGCCACTCCCACCTACATGCAGGACAGAATGTCTATGTCCAGCAGGAAAAAGCAAAGATATGGGAGCCTGGAAAAATTCAGCGCTCCAGCGTGACACCCAGATCCTACATAGTTGAATCTGAGAACGGTAACACCTATAGAAGGAACAGGCAGTTCCTCAGACCAGCTGGGAGGAGATCAACAACCGCAAATAGATCCGACCAACCTCGCCCCAGCGACTCTCCACCGGATCCCACCCAGAAGGAAGCCCCCCCCCTAAACAAATCGAACAGCCGACCACCGAACAACACTCCAGCGGCACGCCTCACACCCGAACTGAGAAACTCACCCCCGAATTAAGAAGATCTCAGAGACGAGTGAATGCTCCTCAGAAACTGAACTTATAGGTTACACTATCCTAAAAAAAGAGAGACAATACCATTACCCTAGAACAATGGAGACAAGCTAAATAATATATTAGAGACTATGTTATCCCTTAATCAGATAAAGGCTAAATATCGCCCTTGGACTATATACATATATATGGAAGGGAAGGGATGTCATAATATAGGCTAAGAGACTATTAGTCGCCTAGAGTTATGCCCCTTGGCCCGTGACGTATGAATCTCGTCCGCCATTGTTTCTCAGTGCAACGTTTACTACTGGACAATAAAGAACGCATTTTACACCACCTTCGAGTCTGTTTATCAATGCTTCCAAAGTATGTATTATCACGACAATTATTTGGATTATTATTCGGAATACTGTTCTCATTTCGGACGTTAACGGTAATTCGACTGATCCAAATAATAAGGAAATGTTTTATCTAAAAAAAAAACCCTTATTTTTAAAGCTTCATAATTTCTTTTAATGAATTGAATACGAAATATAAATTTACAATAGAAATACCTCAAAATGTTTAAGAATTGACAAATATAATCTAAACTTTATAGGAAAACAATTCGGACATTTTTACACAAGGAACAAAATAATGATTACACCGTGTTATTACGTTGACCTTAAGTTCTTTGTTCCTAAGCAGTTGATTTTTTCCTTTAAATAATTTCACGTTTAAATCGTGTTTTTCAACTTTTAATTTTGATTCTTTTATATTTTAATTTATTTCTTAATGAATTGGACACAGAACAAAAGTTGTATCAATTTACTAAAGAAATCATAACAAACAAAGTTTCTGTTTTGAACACAAAAGATACGACGGCACTTTTCTCGTATCTAATTTCCTGAATGAAAGGTAAGTTTCTTTTTTTTTATGCTTAAAAATATCATTTAACAACTTACAAATAATTTTAAATATTGAAATAAGTTTATTTTTTATTGCAATCCAATATGAATGGTAAGTTATTTTTACGCTTTTAAAAATTCGCTTTGAATAACTTTTAAAAATAATCTGAAACAGAAAAGCAGTTTTTTTTTGCACCTCAGAAATATTGATTCTTAAAAAAAATCTTTAACATTAAAAAAAGTTTATTTTTATTGCAATCTAATAAAAATATTGACTCCGCCGTACTTTATAACAAACTTGAATAAAAATATATGAATTGCTGATTAAAAAAAAATTCCGGTAAATATGAAGAATTATTTCACCCTCGAAAATTCCTTTAAAATTACCAGTCTTATAAGTTTTCGGGATCGCTGAAAACGAAATTAACGTTTAAAATTACGGCAAACGAGTAGTTTCCAAGATATAAAAATGTGTTTATTTAAGTAAAACTTACGTGATTTCTAGTAAAATAATAATGTTTACCATAAACAAAATAATTTAACTCTAAGTTGCTTTAAACTGTTTTTTCGATATTTAATTTTTTTTTAATTTTAAAAAACATTTTTCAATTTATCGTTTTCCATGTGAATTGTAATGTTTTATTGGTGATAGTGCACTTACTGATCCGCCCTATTTTTTTTAGATCGTATTTCAAAGTTTAATGAAAGTTTTATGATATGTTTTTTATTCAACTGTAAGGTTAAAGTATAAAATAGGTACAAAACACCCTCCCCTCCCCATGCTAAGAATGGCTTTTTAAATAATAACGTTATTATTTCAGCACGGATCAATAGGTGCACTAGTACCATTTTATTCAATATTTAAGGTTATAGAATAGACAACACTTTCTTTAATAAAGTTTACATAAAAATGAGCATCGATTTATTGACAATCATCAATCACCAATTAACTAAAATTTAATGTAAAAAAAAAATGATTGGTAAATGTTTACAATCGAAGCCACCATAGTTTTAATCCTAAATAAATGAAAATCTACTTTTTGTTTGCAATTGCGTCTGAAAAGCCATAAAAAATATCACGAAAAATAGAATAAAAAACAATTTATAGATATTTAAGACTTTGTTATATAAATTTAACATGAATTAAGCACCTGCTTCCTGTCCAAATTTCAAGGTAGGTTGATTCTTTTTATGCTTGAGGTAGCCATTACGCCCAACTCATTTGATTGGATAATTTGGGTATAAAAAGTCACATTACTTCTTAGCCCACTCAGATATCCATGCTTGCCTCGCTTCCCTAACCCACTCAGACATCAATGCTAGTTTCACTTAATAACCCACTCAGATATCTCTACTAGTCCAGCTGACTAACCCACAGATATTCCCATTAGTCTCACTTCTAATCCCACTCAGTTGAACATTCAACCGAATAATTTTTTAAATACATTTGTTGTATGATGACAATAATAAAATCCAACAAATTTTCACTCTGACTTTTAAATGTCCATTTAACATTCAACCGAATATTTTTTAAATACGTTTGTTGTATGATGACAATAAAAATATCCAACAAATTTTCACTTTGTCTTTGAAATTTGCATTTAACATTAAACCGAATAATTTTTTAAATACGTTTGTTGTATGATGACAATAAAAAAATCCAACAAATTTTCACTTTGACTTAAAAATTTATATTTAACATTCAACCGAATAATTTTTTAAATACATTTGTTGTATGATGACAATAATAAAATCCAACAAATTTTCACTCTGACTTTTAAATGTCCATTTAACATTCAACCGAATATTTTTTAAATACGTTTGTTGTATGATGACAATAAAAATATCCAACAAATTTTCACTTTGTCTTTGAAATTTGCATTTAACATTAAACCGAATAATTTTTTAAATACGTTTGTTGTATGATGACTATAAAAAATCCAACAAATTTTCACTGACTTTTAAATTTGTATTTAACATTCAACCGAATAATTTTTTAAATACGATGTAAGATGAAAATAATAAAATCCAACGATTTTTCACTTTGACTTTTAAATGTGCATTTAACATTCAACCGAATATTTTTTTTAAATACGTTTGTTGTATGATGACCATAAAAAATCCAACAAATTTTCACTTTGACATTTAAATGTGCATTTAACATTCAACCGAATATTTTTTTAAATACGTTTGTTGTATGATGACCATAAAAAATCCAAAAAATTTTCACTTTGACTTTAAATGTGCATTTAACATTCAACCAAATAATTTTTTAAATATGTTTGTTGTATGATGACAATAAAAAATCAAACGGTTTTTTATTGTGACTTTTAAATTGCTTATTAATTTGTTAGATGAAAGTTCAGACAAGTTAACATGAAGACTCTAATTTCCAACAACGTAACAAACGCATCCTTTGTTTATTAATTTGTTAGGTGAAAGTACAGAATAGTTATCAACATGTAAACTCTAATCTACCAAAACATAAAAAAACGTATCTTTTGTTTATTAATTTGTTAGGTGAAAGTACAGAATAGTTAACAACATGTGGGCTCTAATCTCCCAACAACGTAACAAACGTTTTGTTTATAAAAAATTATTGTAAAAAGCTGCAACCGATATGCTGCTCTTATACCACTATCAGCCGGTCACTGAGGTGTATGACCGACAGACGTGTTATATTAAATGTCTTAAAGTGGTCTCGGGTGGGCGTAAAGATGGGCCAGTCATTAGGGTCTTTGTATCAAGAAAATACAAACCTGATATGTTGAATGTGCTGTGCTGCTCCTCTTTCTCCCAGGAAACGTCTTGACGTCTTCACCCTTGGTGACGTTCTCACTGGAATTTTCTTTTTTCATTTTCCAGACCGCTTCGTTGTTTCAATGAAGGCATTTATGAACGCATTTATGGCAGACACAAGAAAAACGACACGCAACACAATTGTAATATATATATATAAAGAACTATTTTGTTTTAAAAAATATATTTTCCAAAAAGTTTTATGATTAAAAACCGGACAATAGGCTTTTCAAAGCTTACTAACCTAACTAGTATTGAGGGAGGAGTGCTCCCCTCATTTATGGAGAGACAGAATATGCGTCTTCACTTTATGGTGGTCGTGCAGGAAAGAGACAGAAAGATAGCAAGGGAATTATGGGAAGGGATTTCTTTGTATCTATATACATATCAATATTTCTCTCTCTATATATATATATCAATATATATATATATCAATATATATGCATATCAACATATACATACATGTATATATATATATATATATATATATATATATCAATAAATATATATATGTATATCAACATATATATATGTATATCAATATATATATATATATATATATATATATATATATGTATATCAGTATCTCTCTCTCTCTCTCTCTCTATATATATATATATATATATATATATATAGAGAGAGAGAGAGAGAGAGATACTGATATACATATATATATAGGTCTATATATATATATATATATATCTATATATATATATGTAAATGTTTCTTATGTTTTCACTATGATGAATATCATATAAAATTCTAGGTGTAACTCTTTATAAATTATATGTTAAAAAAACACCTGTATCGACTCTTTCTTTGTCAAATTATAAAACATGCGATTATTTTCTTCTGTGTATCATATTAAGGTTTGAGTAAACAAGATTTGATAAAAAAACTATATAAACGATGATACTAAAATATTGAATTTCATTTATATCTTTTATTTACAGATGTTCCTGTTTGATGATTGTTATAGAAAATTATTGATATGGACGACAACACATACATGTATGCGAATATGTATATATATATCATTATATAGTATTACATTTTTATGGATCAGTATGTTTTACTATAGAAAATTATTGATATGAAAGACAACACATATATGTATGCGAATACTACTATTAAAATAATTATTGGAAATAGTGTAGAAAAGCACACACACCTTGAAGATAATATTCACATATGCGGTATATGTGCTTAATGTTCAAACGAATGAAAAGCTATAAACAAGATAATCACAAATAACAGAAAAGTATGCGGTTTTTGTGAAGGAGAATATTTTCGAAATAATGCTAAAGTGAAATTCTGTAATATTCATAACAGTATACATAATAATGAACCGGGATAAAGTTTAGTAAAACATGCAAGTACACAGTAAGAAAAGGCAACATTCTTGTGACGTGTGTGGATATTATTTTTCTGGAAAATATTCTTTAATAAGACATATGAGAACTCACACTGGGGAGAAACCACATTCTTGTGAACTGTCTGGCTATGCTTGTTCTATAAAACCATATTTAGTGGCTCTGGAAAATATTCTTTAATAAGACGTATAAGAACTCACAGTGGGGAGAAACAATATTCTTGTGAAGTGTGGAGATATTTTTTCTCGAAAATCGTCCTTAATGATACATATCAGAACTCACACTGGAAAAAAAGCCACATTCTTGTTAAGTGTGGCGGTATTCTTGTTCTCAAAAATATTCTTTAGTGAAAAATATGAGAACACACACTGGCAAAAAACCACATACTTGTGAAGTGTGTGGATATTCTTGTTTTAGAAAATCACATTTAGTGACACATATGAGAACTCACACTGGGGAAAAGCCACATTCTTGTAAAGTGTGTGGATATTCTTGTTCTGTAAAATCTTCTTTAGTGAGACATATGAAAACTCACACTGGCGAAAACCCACATTTTTGTGAAGTGTGTGGATATTCTTGTTCTGAAAAATATTATTTAGTTAGACATATGAGAACTCACACTGGCGAAAAACCACATTCTTGTGAAGTGTGTGGATATTCTTGCTTTCAAAAATCACAGTTAGTGACACATATGAGAACTCACACTGGGGAAAAGCCACATTCTTGTGAAGTGTGTGGATATTCTTGTTCTCAAAAATCAAATTTAGTGACACATATGAGAACTCACACTGGGGAAAAGCCACATTCTTGTGAAGTCTGTGGATATGCTTGTTCTACAAAATCATATTTAGTGACACATATGAGAACTCACACTGGAGAAAAACCACATTCTTGTGAAGTGTGTGGCTATGCTTGTTCTATAAAATCATATTTAGTGGCACATATGAGAACTCACACTGGCGAAAAACCACATTCTTGTGAAGTGTGTGGGTATTCTTGTCCTCAAAAATATTATTTAGTGAAACATATGAGAACTCACACTGGCGAAAAACCACATTCTTGTGAAGTGTGTGGATATTCTTGTTCTATAAAATCAGCATTAGTGACACATATTAGAACTCACACTAGGCAAAAACCGCATTCTTGTGAAGTGTGTGGATATGCTTGTTCTAGAAAACCAGATTTAGTGAGACATATGAGAACTCACACTGGGAAAAAACACATTCTTGTGAAGTGTGTGCATATTCTTGCTTTAAAAAATCAATGTTATTTATGCATATGAGAACTCACACTACAGGACCGTAAACAATGATCTAAAAATGACATGGTCTCTGAAAGAAATAAACATTATACCGGTTGTGATAGGAGCAACTGGCTTAATAAAAAGGAATCTTCAGAAATACTTAGAAGCAATCCCTGGAAGACCAAGCTGTAACGAAATACAAATAGCAGCCATAAAGGGAACCGCATCTGTTCTTAAAAGAGCCCTCGGATATAAATTTAAATCAGCAGAGAATCAAGTGTAAGCTCGAGGAGGGAGTCCCTTGATCTGTTTAAATTTACTGAAGTAAAATCAAAAAAGAGAAAATCCACATTCTTTTGAAGTATGTGTGGATATTTTTGTTCTAAAAAATCAGCATTAGTAACAAATATGAGAACTCACTGGAGAAAAGGCTACATTCTTGTTCTGAAATATGCAAGTTAGTGAAACATATGAGAACTTACAATGGCTAAAAGCTATATTCTTGTGAAGTATGTCATTTGAAGTGTATGACTATTTTAGTTCTGCAAAATTCATATTTAGTGACACATGAACACTTACACTAAGGATATAATTGGCCAAATATTTAGGACACGACTGTCTTACAAATAAGACAGAATCAGCAAATATTTCTGCTACAAGAATTTCTCCAAAATGGCAAAAATATGTCATAAACTTTCATTGCATGCATCTTAATGAGTGGGCCAACAGATACCAGAAAGGACAGTTTGAAGTAAGTCTATTGTGTTACTATTTTTGCTCGTACCATTAGTCGTTCTAGTCCCCCCACCCCACCCTGCCATGGCTGGGAGGTGATTTGTCACACACGAAGGCATTAACAAGTAAATGAGAACTACAGTTCACTTCGTATTCCCTCGACCTCTTTTGCTCCGGACAGCCATGCGATGAGCACATATTTTCTGTTTCGCTGTAAACGACGGGGGCACCCCCATCACTGCCAACACTAGTAAGGATTATCTATGTAGTTCACTGTAATAATTTTAAAAGTTTACGTAATAATTGCTCTTGATCCTTTTTGTAAAATATAGTAATATATTTGTGTATAGAAATAAAAAAGTAAGTATTTCTCATATATATTACAATTGTGTCTTGTCGTGTTATGTCTGCCTTAAATGTTGAGATGGTGCGACAGCATCAAGACTCCTATCATATTGACATCATGTTACAAGCTACCGTTTCCAGAAATTTAATATAAGTGTAGGTCGCTCATGCTATGGACCGGCCGATAGTGTCACTATGACCATACAATCTGTACAGCTATGTACCTACGATGCTATAAAACCTGACATGGTGATATATATATATATATATACATACACACATATCGGTATGTTTTTCAGGTCGAAAAAGGGAAGTGAGCATACCTGATGGGTTCTAGAATTTTTGTGTGGCTTTCAATTTTTTTTGTAAATTCACCTAGTTCATTTGTCAGTTACATATTTTGAAATGACTCGTAAACTACACAAGTCTATCATCTCCAGCAAAGTTCTAACGTCTGATAGATTTTTCAGATCGAGTTCTTCAACGACTGTTTTTGTTAAGTTTGTGATTAGCTGATGATTTCCTTAACGAAGATTAAATCGAATGACATTTTATTACATGCACATTTGTTACTATTCAATGTGAGATCTTTTTCCAAATTTGTTGGAATATTGCATGGAGTTTTTGATCGTGGTTCTTCTGCTCTGATCCAAAACAAAGGATTTTTAAAAAATATTTCGAGATAAGGTTTTATTTTTTGCGTATTCATTTTTTTCTTACTTTTGTCTGAAAATGGGAGACCAGAAAAGATCACAAAAAATAAATTTCAAAGATTATAAATTCCAACATTGATCGCCTTTCTGGGATAATGGCGCAATGGATAAAGGCAGTTAATTTCTACGATTCCAAGTCAGCTTCGCCTGAAGATATCGGTTTCAGTCATACTCAAGAAAGCCAGAGGATTAATGAGCAAACAACAGCTATGGAAAGTAGGAATTACTGTGGATTCATTTAGAGAACTTCCGGTCGCGTTTCATCACCTGAAAGAGGATGAGTTGACCGAAACAACAATTACTGTGGAATCATTTAGGAATTACTGTGGAATCATTTAGAGAACTTCCGGTCGCGCTTCCTCACCTAAAAGAGGATGAGTTGACCGAAACAACAACTATGCACATGAAAAGAAAAGTGTGTAAAAAATTAATGAAATTTCATGTGAAATGATTAAAAAAATATAATTTTCTTCGTTTCAATCTATTTTTTTTCATTTGATTTCACTGTTTTGTATAATTCCTTTCCCTTATTTGAGTTATGTAAAATAATCAGTTTATGTAAAAAATATTTTGTAAACATGTTGTAAACACTGTTTTTTAATAAAAAATAATATTTCTATTATTTTTTAAACGACTTTGATAGTTTATTTTGGAAGTATATTACATAAAATAAATAAACAACCCACTTTAAAAAGAGAAATTACGAGGTTTTAAATTTTATTCGCAGTTTCCTGTTGGGGGTGTCAAAAATTCCTCCAAATTTCTGATATATGTAGAGATGCTTATAGGATTTTCATCATTACTATATATATATATATATATATATATATATATATATATATATATATATATATATATATATATATATACACATATATATACATATATACATATATATATACATATATATACATATATATATACATATATATATACATAAATATATACATATATATACATATATATACACATATATACATATATATACACATATTTATACATATATATACACACATATATATATATACATATATATACATATATATACATATATATACATATATATATACATATATATACATATATATACATATATATATATATATATACATATATATACACATATATATACACATATATATATACATATATATATACATATATATATGCACATATATATATATGCATACATACATATACATATATATACACATATATATATACATATATATACATATATATACATATATGCGTATATATATATATCAGTATGTTTTTCAGGTCAAAGGGGACGAGTGAGCATACCTGAAGGGTTCTAGAATTTCAGTGTGACTTTCAATTTTTGTTGTAAATTCACGTAGTTCATTTGTCAGAGTTACATATTTTGAAATGACCTGTAAACCACACAAGTCGATCATAACCAGCAAGGTTCTGATTTCTGATAGATTTTTCAGGTCGAGTAATCCAACGATTGGTTTTTGTTAAGTTTGTGATTAGCTGATGATTTCATTAGCGAATATTTGTCGGATGAAATCGAATGACATTTTGTTATATGCACATTTGTTGCCATTCAATGTGAGATCTTTTTCGTAAATTTGTTGGAATATTTCTGCTCTGATCCAAAACAAAGAATTATTCTATATTTCGAGATAAGAATTTATATTTTGCGTAATTATTTTTTGCGAATTTTTTGTCTGAAAATGGGAGACCAGAAAAGATCACAAAAATTAAATTTAAAAGATTATAAATTCCAAGTTCTATAATTTCAGTGTGACTTTCAATTTTTTTTGTTAAATCACCTAGTTCATTTGTAGAGTTGCATAGTTTGAAATGACTCATGCACCAGACAAGTCAATCATCCCCAGTAAGGTTCCTTAGAAGGCCAGAGGAGTAGTAGGCCGAAACATTGTAAAAAATCAACTATGGAAAGCAGGAATTACTGTGGATAGAGTTACAAAATTCATAATTCATATCCGGTCGCGCTTAATCACCTGAAAAAGGCCAGAGGATTATTCGGTCGAAACAAACCCTATGCACATGATAACAAAAGTCTTTAAAATATTCAGTTTATGTAAAAAAAAATCAGTTTAAGTGAAATGTTTAGATTTGAATTTTTTTATATGAAAATTATTTGAATTATTTTGACTGCTGTTTGAAATGTTGGCAATGCCCTCAAAATAGTGTGAGGGGAGGAGGAAAATAGAACATAATACATTCTCATTTAAGGGGCAGGTAACTCTTTTGGGAGTTATGTCCCCTTTGGTTGCAACATTACATTATTCTTATCTTGGATGTTTACATTAGTTCGACTAATCCAAATAATTATGAAATGTTCAGTCTTAAAAAATAAACCTTTTTTATCTCCATATATGTTATTTATTAATGAATTGGACACACATAAGATAATTTTTCTTAATAAATTGTAACAAGACATTGACAAATGTAATCTAAACCTGATAGGAAAAAAGGCAAAGATTGGAGATTAGGTGGCAAAATACTCTTGATTTCTATATCACATAAAAGGAACGAAACTCTGTTATCACAGTTATGTTACTTTGCCAAGAATATATAAATAATGACATCGGTATTTCGGAAGTTTACAATTTTAAATAAGCAGAACTTCTTTTTCAAAATTAGACATGAAAACAAATTTTATTTAAAAAAAAGAATAAATACTTTATTTATTTCAAACAATATATATACAAAACTATTTTTTAATTTTAAAATATTTTAAAAGGAATTTTTTTTTATTTATTTTAAACAATATATATTATTTATTTTGTTGTTACTTAGAAAATAAATTGTTTTATCATAAACACAAAAATTGAATTCGAAGTTGGTTGAATTTTAAAACAACTGAGCACAAAAATTGCTTTTTCGGTTATTTGTAAAGAAGCCCGTGATGTTTTGGGGGTGTCACCAAAATGGAACGGAAATATTAATTTTGTTCTGGTGCAATAATATACGTTTCTAATAGAACACGCGACAAAGAAATCGAGCGGAAATGAAAAAATGAATGACAATCAATATTTAAATTTATTCACAAAATAACGTTTTAAATTAAAACAAAAGCAAATTTTAAACAACGAATTATGTACACAGGAAATTGCATTTTCTTATATTTAAAACGATTGGCTGAAATTTTGAGACTCCTTATAATCGTGTTTACAAAATTTTAGTTTGTTACGTTTTGGACGAACGGTAAATTACTTGTTTTTTGAGGGCTAATTGAGTTATTTTTACACAAACAAGGTGTTTTTTTTATTATTTAATTCAATATCTTAGGACTTTAGTAAGTATCTTTGAAATACGCCCAGAAAACTAATATTTATATTTTAAAGGATTTTTACAATGAATGTATTTAACTTCAAAATATTTTTCATAACTTTTTTTCACGGGTACAGATATTTTTTTTCCTTTAGGAAATTAAATTTAGTCTCTAATCTTGCAAATGCAATAAAAAAGTAGTCCGAAACCTACAAAAGATTATGATAAATCGTCTTTCAAAACTATTTTTGCCCGCCCATTTTTTGCCCGTACCTAGTGTGTTTCATCGTTAGTTACAATTGTTGCAAGACTATTCTGAAAATTCAAACATTATGTCGTTTGAAAATTTTCACAAGAACAGCCTTTCGTCAGACTTATATATATATATATATATATATATATATATATATATAGAGAGAGAGAGAGAGAGAGAGAGAGAGAGAGTGAGTGAGAGAGATAAGTGAATGTGTCTGTGTACATTTCCCTACGCAATAACTCTGTAAATTTTAAGCCTACATATTCGAAATTTGATATACAGGGTACTGAGATTTGGAAAAATCAATGTGATTTGTTTTCGGACAGAAATTTGGCGATTAAGGTGTCAAAGTTCAACGATTTGACCTTTGAGAACTCTACCAAACTCTTCCTACAATTTTGGGTCTAACCACGTGAAATTTTAGATATAGATTCCTCGGACATGGATCTAACTTAATAACTTTATGTGAGCCCTAAACAATAAATTTTAGGGGGTCAAAGTAAAAAAAATTGACCTTTTTCTTTTTTTGCTCAGCATACACCTCAAAACACCCGGGCAACGCCGGGCACCGATGCTAGTTGAATAAAAAAAAACACTTTAACACTGAACAGTATGAGGTCCATTTTCCTTATGTGGAAAAAACATGGTAAAATATTTTACCTGCATCTCATCCTTCATAAAGGTCACATATATTTGTTTTTATACATTGTCGGTCGGGCAGCCATTTTTTATTTATTTATTTTTTGGTGACATCCCCAAAACATCACGGACCGCAAATACCCTTTTTCGGTATTTAATCGTTTTAATCGTTTTAATGTTCTGTCTACATTTCTTATGTCGCTAGACAACTGTGTTTGATTTTGAATATTTCATCCAGTATTTATAAAATCAGCAGCCATGACCAATTAGAAATTTTACGTAAAAAAAAAATATTGCTGAATGTTTACAATCGAACCAAGTATAGTTTTTCCTCTAAAAAACTTCTAACTCTATTTTTTTGCCTTTATTTCTGAAAAGCCATTAAAGGGAATTAAAAAAACAAAACTTAATTTAATATTTTGATATATAAATGTACGTAAAATGATTTTTTTTTTTTTGGAAGATGGGATTTGAGCCCACGTGTTGTTAACTATTCTGTACTTTTACCCGAGTAATTTACTAAAGAAAAGATATTATTAAAATATCGTTTGTCATAACAAATATTGCAAAATATGTCACTGTGACATTTATTTGGTGGCTTTCTGTGAGCATTTTGTTTAGATTTTGATTTTTGAGCGATTACCTGGACTTCCACATAACTGTCACATGTCCGGCATTTTTTCTTGTTCTAACGTAAGACTCGGGAGTATTTTTTTTCGAAATACATAAATACTTCAAAATTTATTCAAACACATAAACTTATCCAGGTAGATAGAAGAGTTTCTTATTTTGCATTTGGTAATTGAAGTGATTCTAGAGAGAGGGAGAAAAACACAAGACGAAAGGAAGCTTTATTCAACTAGCAAAACATTACATTAGCAGAGGTAACATCGTTCGTCTATCGAAAAAGTCATTCTGTAGAATATTAAGAAAAGAGGCGCAACTCCGTTATGACAAGCAGAAGGACAGCGCAGAAGAGTTCCTTATTTCACCACATTCTCCGCCGCCCAGAAATGTCCAGGTCCTCTAGTTTCCAAAAGACCGAGTAGCTTCAGGTGTAACAGCTCAAACTAGAAATAAAGGAGAAAAGAGTCAAAGTAATTAATTCTCTGTTAAATACTGACGTATTCGATGGACTCTAGAAGAGCGTCGAAGGTTGTCTCCTGCTCTATTGAAAGGCTCCTCAGGTTATCATTCAGAAGCCTCGGTACAGGAGAGGCATGTGCAAGTTTCTAAGTTAGGATCCGTGACGTCTTCCATTGCCTGGTTTTTAGGGTCCTCTAGCAGAAGGAGCGTTAGCTGGTTCCTCCATCGGAGCTATAGGAGAGTCAGACTGGGTAGGGGCTTCCGTCGAATCCAGTTCTAGATGTAGTAGCGTACTGTTGTCTTTCTCACCAAGTGAAGCAATATGGCGAAGAGACACTGTCGTCTTCTCCCGTTATTCAACCGCACATTAGCATAGTTAGGGTTTACATTAAGAATATCAACAGTTTTTACTAGTGGCTCATATTTACTGCCGCGTGCATATCGCTTCAGGAGAGCAGTTTTGGACTTAGTTAACCAAGTTGGTATGGATCCTCTAGAAGAATATATTCTTTGGAAGGTAAACATCCGTTCATGGGGTGAACAATTGGAGGCAGTGGAAAGCAAATAACGTATACAGTGGAGAGCTACGTCAAGGACTTTCTCCCAGCTAACAATAGGGAGATTACTAGACTGTGGCGCCAGGTTGATTGTCTGCCAAATAATGCCATTGTATCTCACTGCTTGTCCGTTGCCTTGCAGATTAAACGCAATAGTTCTACTAGTGGCAATGCATAGAGAGTGTAAGAATTCTTTCAGCTCCGACATGAAAGCAGTTCCTCGATCAGAGTGCACGAAAGAAGGGTTTCTGAAAATGGAAAACAGGCTGGATAGGTGTTTCTTTACTGTAGCAGCAGTGAGGTCCGCACAGGAGTAGGCAAATGGGAAGCGGGAGTATTCGCAAACCACAGTTTGTATGTACTTGTTACGCGTGTTGGAGGGTAGGGGTCCCTTGAAGTCCATAATTAATCTCTCAAATGGCTCGCTTGCTTTTATGAGCGTTTGTGGAAACGTCTTCACAAATCTTGGTTTTATCTCAGAACAAACTTGACAAGATTTAGTTATAGCTTTTATGTCTTTTACCGAATAAGGCATGTTTTTACTCCTGACAAAATGCAGCATTCGAGTTACTCCTGGGTCGCATCAATTTTTGTGTAGATCAAACAATTTTTCAGTAGTAGCAAAGCAGAATCGAGACATCCGCTGCTGCAGCATTATGCTTTCCAGGCCTATACACGATGTCTTAGCAGAAGCAGGCGTGTTCTAATATCCACCTAGTAATTTTTTCGTTTTTTATTTTCCTTTTACTTTTAGGATTGAACATGAAGAGAGCGATTTTTGATCCGTGATTACCTTAAAATGTTTTCCTAGTAGCAAGTGTCGCCATTTTCTAATAGCTTCTACGATTGCATAAGCTTCCTTTTCCACGGCAGAATGTTTTTGTTCGGCTGAGGTTAGAGTTTTAGAAAAGAAAGCCACGAGCCGACTGTTTTGAGGTAGGGAGGCGGCAATCGCATGTTCGGAAGCATCTGTTTTAATTTCAAGCGGTGAATCAGATTCTATACTGGCCAGAGATGATTTAGCGATCTCCTTTTTTAGAACGAAAGGCGTCAACCTTTTTTCAGTGAGTGTGAAACTACTGACTCTAGTTAAGGGGTATAACTTTTCAGAAAAATTTGATATCCACTTAAAATAGTGCGAGAACATCCCCATTGCTCGCCGGAGTGCAGAGAGTTTTTTCTGTATCAGTAGGTCAGTCAACCCTTTGAGACTGTCAGGGTCAGGTTTTACCGAGCCCTTGCTTATTTATGGTATACCCAAGTAAGTCCACAGAGTTAAGAGAATAAAGGCATGTATTTTTATTCAGGGTTAAACCATATTTAGCCACACTTTCCATAAAGCCTTTCAGGTTTCTGTCATGTTCTGCTTGATTCTGTCCACAAATACTGGCGTTGTCTATATAAGCATAAGTGCTTCGTAGTTCTTCTTGCTTTATGATATCGTCTATCACCCGCTGGAAGCTCGCTACTCCATTTATCACCCCAAAAGGAATTCGGCAGAATTTGTACAGAGACCCAGCCGCTTCAAAGGCTGTGTATTTATGCTATCTGGTTTGATGGCAACCTGATGATAGGCGCTGGTCAAATTTGATGGCCTGCTATTTCCTTCACTATATCTTCTATCTGCGGGAAGGGGTAAGCGTCCAGTAGCGTGAAACGGTTTATCGTCTGAGAGTAATCGACGATGAGCCTTTTCTTGTGGTTTGGGGGCGATATCAGCAGTGTCTGGACCCTCCATGGCGATTGAGAAGGTTCTACACTTTTTTCTTTCAGCATACGCGATATTTCTGACTGAATAAATTGCATGTCAGGAAGGTTATGTCTCCTGGATTTTACAACTATTGGATGACAGTCGGAAGTTAAATTAGCAAACAGAGATGGATACGGAATATTACGTATAGCGACCAGTCCACACACGGTAAGGGAAGGGAGTGAACCTCCGAAGGGTATTGTAACAAATGAATGTTGTCTTAGAAAAGCGTGCCCTAGAATAGCATCACAACACAGGTTCGACATAACAGATAGCTTCACATCTTTGTACTCTCTATTATTTACATAGAGGGATACTAGACAATGTTCTAGGGTAATAGACAAATGGGAACTGCTGGCCATGAAAATTCTTTCCGTGGTAAGCGAGACAGACCAAGTTCTCCAAACTTATCAGGGTGAATAAAATTTTCAGACCTACCAGTATCGACGAGTATATCTATAGGTTTATCCTTGATAGTTACACTCAATGTCGAGCGAGATAGGCTCTCAGAGAAATTATTAGCAAGGATGGACTTACCGGGATTGATAGCAGCAGCAGCAGTTATAGTGGTAATAGCCGTAAGCAACTTACAAACACGTTCCCTTTTCTTGCAATTCTTGCATGTAGTTTCTGTGCCGGACACTTACTTCGGTTATGTCTGTTATTACCGCAAAAGAAGCATAGACGCGAGGTAGCGGCTATAACATTTTCTTCATTACCATTCATAGGCGGGGGGTCGTCGTCTACTTCTTCCGTCCGAATAGCAGCAATGGAGTTCCAGATGGAGTATGACGCTAGTTGTCTTTGGGCTGTCTCAAGCGTGAGAGGTTGGTCGTTGGCGGTTTTTAAGTCCAGTGTTCTATTCTCGAGTAGTCACTGCCTAATATGGTTGGACAAAATACCGTTTATGAGAGCGTCACGAATATATTCGTCCCTCGCTTGTTCTTCCGTCACGGCTCGGAACTCGCAGTCTTTAACGAGTTTTTTTTTTTAAGATTCGGACATATTGGTCGACAGTTTCGTTTGGTTGTTGTCTCCTCGTCACTAGAAGATGCCTACTGAATATAATATTCTTAGGCTGTATAAAAACATTCTCTAGGACGTCAATCGCCGAATTGTAGTCATCTGTGTCCGAGACAAATTGAAAATCGCCGGAGAAATTAGGTTTATCAATAGATTTAGTTTAAGCCGGTGTCTCTAGAACTATATGAAAGGATTTCTTCCAATGGCGCCACGTGTCCGCCACGTCAGGTTGACTAGAATCAAAGTTAAGTCGCTGGGTTTTAGGTATTTCTCCATGTTTTGTGAGTTGAATAAATTGAAGTGATTCTAGAGAGAGGGAGAAAAACACGGGACGAACGGAAGCTTAAGGAAGCTTTATTCAACTAACAAAACATTACATGGGCAGAGGTAACATCGTTCGTCTATCGAAAAAGTTACTCTGTAGAATATTAAAGGGGCACAACTCCGTTATGACAAGCCGAAGGACAGCGCAGGAGGGTTCCATTATTTCACCACAGCAATTATTAAGTTACTGATAAGAATATTAAAGGCATTTTAATTATTAAGTTACTACTAATAATATTAAATGAATTTAAATTATAAAGTTACAGATAACAATATTAAATGAATTGTAATTATTAAGTTACTAATAATAAAATAAAATGAATATTTAGTATTAAGTTACTGATAAGAATATTAAATGAATTTTAATTATTAAGTTACTGATAAGAATGTGAAATGAATTTTAATTATTAAGTTACAAATAAAAATATTAAATGAATTGTAATTATTCAGTTACTAATAACAATATTAAATGTATTCTAGTGGACCTTTTTCGGAAGAATATCTAGCTCACATACCATTATAATATAATAAGAATATTTGCATTTCAAAAATATGCTCAGGGATTAGTTACTTAAGATAAGGACACATATTTTAATGGTTGATGAAAAAAATGGCCGTTTAAATGTTTTGCATATTTTAAAAACATTCTCAAACTCGCAAAGCAAGCAATCAGTCAGGAATTCCAATATCAACCATAATTAAATGTTAAGTATTAAGGTACTCACATGAATATTAGATATGGTTACTTCATTTGATTGACTTTAATAATTTTATGTTTATTTTTCAGAGTTGATCCAGAATCCATGAACAAATAAAGGAGCAAAGAATGTAAAAAATTAATAAATCTATGAACGTGTATGTCTAACAAAGTTGTCTCCTGCAGATCAAACAATACAATATAAAAGAAACTACAATAAAGAATGAATAGTTGAAATGTTTTTTTATTATAGCAAATAGTAAATCGCAAAATGTAAGGGCAGGTGATTGACTTTGGTTCCTTGGCGGGTTTTAAAGCACTTGAGCATTTATTCAATATAATTGAATAGCAGATTTATAATATCGGATTGCAAGCACTCGATCATTCAATAGTCAATTTATTTGCAGGCAACGGAATATAGGAAATAAGTTATCGAATTTGGAGATTCATTTTACGATGTTGACATCAGGGATTTCTATTGATCAATGTAAAAACGTATTTTGTTAATTAATCCAACCAATGCTTTTCTGTGCTGCTTTCTACAAACCTCAATAATGAAGATGATATTGTTAACCAAAAACTATACCTTTATACCAAAACACTTCTGCATGCATTCTGCTTGTTCTTCTTTAAAGTATCATGTTCTGGCATATATATATATATATATATATATATATATATATATATATATATGTATATATATATGTATATATATGTGGCAATCTCCAAAAATACCGTTAGGGCTTACAACATGGCCGCCAGAAGAGTCACGTGATCCGGTTGATCCAAAACATGAATCGCCGTATTACGAAACCGGAAAACGCAAATTTAATGCAAACTTTGACAAACAAGCATAATAATTAAGTACAAAAACAGTTTTTCAATATCATAATAATAAATAATTTATTTAGAACGGTCATTTAATTTTTTGTTGAGAAACAATCGCAGTTTGTTTGTTTTTCTATTATGTTTTAAACGACTGTAATAGTTTATTTTGGAAGTATATTTCATAAAGAAAATTGACAACCCACTTTAAAAACAGAAATTACGAGTTTTATATATTTTATTCGCAGTTTTTTGTTGGGGGTGTCAAAAATTCCGCCTAAAATTCTGATACACCTAGTCGACCACTTGTTTGTTCTGAATAAAATACTTTTTATAAACACTGTTTTAACTAAAAACAACCTAAGATTGTTTCTCAAAGTTTGTCTATTTTTATAACAACATTATATCAACAAAAAATTAAATACAAACAAATTGTGATTGTTTGTCAAAGTTTGCCTTCAAGGCTGTGTTTTCCATTTGCACGATTCATGTTTTGGATCAACCGGATCACATGACTCTTCTGGCGGCCATGTTGTAAGCCCTAACGGTATTTTTGGAGATTACCATATATGTATATATACATATATATATATGTATATATATATGTATATGTATATATATGTATATGTATATATATATGTATATGTATATATATATGTATATATACGTATATATATGTATATATACGTATATATATATATATATATATATATATATATATATATATATATATATACATATTCTGAAGGTGATGGTCGTGCTCCAAGTGTTCAGAAAGAACCAAGTTACATTGATAGATTATTCGATAGTATGATTAGTCAACTAATAATGATAGATTATTCGATAGTATGATTAGTCAACTAATAATGATAGATTATTCGATAGTATGATTAGTCAAACATGACGGGTCGCCACTTCAAATAGTGAGGATCTGTGAGTTGGTTCAATGGGTTCAGTGCGAGTTCTCATGTGTCATTAAATGTAATTTTACAGAACAAGAATATTCACACACTTAAGAATCATGTGGCTTTGCCCCAGTGTCAGTTCTCATGTGTCAATAACGTTGATTTTGCAGAACTGGAAATAATAGTGCATTCTCATACGTCTAACTGACTTTGTAGAACAAGAATATCCACAAACTTCACAAGAATGTGGTTTTTCGCCAGTGTGTGTTTGCATATGTATTGCTAACGTTGATTTAATAGAACAAGAATATCTACACACCTTACAATAATATGGCTTTTCGCTTGGTGGTGTGGTTCTGGAAATTATTCACAAACTTCACAAGAATGTGGTTTTTCGCTTTTAAAAATTTTACTTTACTTCAGTAAGTTTTAAGAGATCAAGTGTCTCCCTCCTGGAGCTAATACTTTATTCTGTTATGATTTAAATTTATATCCGAGGGATCTTTAAAGAAATTTTCAGAAACCATGTCGTTTTTAGATCATTTTTTAGGTCCTGATATTTGGTTATCTTTTCCCGTTCAGCTCTGTTAAGGCCGAAATCATTTGGGACTGTGACATCAACAATGCGTGCAGTTCTTTCAGGCTTATTCCATATCACAATATCTGGTTTGATGGCCTTGTCTTTTATGTATCTGCCTGCCTGTATGCCTTTGTCATAGAACACGTCACATTTCCATTTGATGTTATTGGTGGCCAGTGTGCGTTCTCATATGTCCAACTAACGTTGATTTTGTAGAACAGGAATATCCACAAACTTCACAAGAATATGGCTTTTCGCCAGTGTGGGTTCGCATATGTTTCACTAAATTTGATTTTGTAGAACAAGAATATCCACTAATTTCACAAGAATATGACTTTTCGCCAGTGTGAGTTCGCATGTTTCAGTATATTTGATTATATATATGTTTAGAGGAACAGAATCTATATATAGTTTTAAAAATAATTAGCAGAAGTTTCTCGAGAGCTCTTTCGGCTATCATCTCGTCAGGAGAAAATCGATAGCGAAGAAAATAATATTGTGTCGAAAAATAAAGAGTTCTAATGGGGAACTTATTAAATGTGCCAAAAGTACGGGGACACTAAAATATATTTATAAACGTTTAAAAAACGATTCAAATATTGGCACAACGAGGGAGGAAAAAAAGCGTGAGAAAAGATTCAAAGTTCCCCAAAGAGAAACAATGCGTTTGATGTTTTTTTTTGCCGGCACAAAGAAGGTTGACGCACCGCAATAGAGACAGACTCCAAAATCTTTAAATGGTTTTTGGAGTCCGCTCTATGTAGCACCTCGAACCAATTCATTTTATATCTATCGGCACAGCACGGGTTGTCAACCAAATGCTGGCCAATAGCAGAGTCCAAGGCTGCAGAAGGAGGGAGACAACCAGACCCCATCCTCCCTTATCTGATCGTCGATGGAACATGCTAGTTTATACGAGTCAAAAGGTGCAAGGATGTTCGCCCAGCATAACCAGCATCGCACTGGCATTTAAATTGATATACTATTTTGGATATAAGGCAAACTATCCTTGCAAAAAGACGGGAAAGCAGGTCTCATAGTATATACCAAACGCAAGGACACATAATTAGAGCAGTCGTAAATACTTCTTCGAATCTCTTTGGAAAGTCTATTACTCTTTTCCCCAATCCACCGTAAGTTTAAATAAACCGGGATTTTCAAGGGTCCAAACATTTTAGGGGATTTAAAATCCGCAACCTTTTTGAAAATACAGTCATCAATAAGGTCAACAGGATAACCATTATTAATGAAAATTTCCCCAATCTTATCGAGTTCGGCGTCTAATGTGCTAGGCGAACAAATCATGAGGCCTCTATGTACCAAAGTATAAATTAGGCCGACCTTACGTGATTTTGGTACAAAAGACAACCAGACAAAAGACATGTATATATATATATATATATATATATATATATATATATATATATATATATATATATATATATATATATAGTAATATAACTCAGGAAAGGAAAAGACATGTTATAATAGTTGCAATAATGGCAAAACACAGTGATTTGCAAATTGCACAATTTCTAAAAGTTGTTTGATCGTTTGTTTAGAGGACAAAAATGGCAGAATTAGAATTTCTCCTGTTGCTAAATGCAAAAAAGCATCAACAACAGAAAACCTGAATTCGTTCAATGAGTTCAGAACATCATTGACGAGAGCCCTCAAAAGTCAATGAGGTCAATTGCAAAATATCTTAATGCCTCAGAAGCCACAATTCGAAGGACTTGTCATGAAAATCTTTGATACAAGTCCTATGTTATGAAGAGAGTCCAGTTCATCTCCGAGACCAAAGAAAATCGGTTGGTAAGATCCAAGGGGCTTTTAAGCAAACTAAAACATCCTGTTGCGCAACACATTCTTTGTTTTTCTTTTCAGACGAAAAATATTTTGATCAAGACCAAATGGTAAACCAAAGAAATGACAGATGACTATGTGCTGACCCTTCTGAAGTTCCAAGAGTCATGCTCACAAAATTTTCAGCAACTGTTATGGTTTTGGGGATGGTTAGCAATGAGGGACATGTGATGCCACCACATTTCTTTTGTTGTAGCTGAGATGGTAAATGCAAGCTGAAAATAAGCATTAACCTGCTATTCTGAGAGAGGCATTTTGAAGATTCTAATGATCCATTTAGAGGCAATTGTTCGAATATATCTGTAACTATTGAGTACAATTGTTTATGTAGTTGTTGAATTTTTTTCTCACTGTAAATTGTCATACATATAAATACACTTGAATTCTTTGCAAAAATATCACGTCTGTCTATTTTTATTTTCGCATCAGGTTATTAACGAGAACACAAATATTGATATAGTGTGTAAGAATATAGATTTTCGTCTTTTTAAAAAAAATTATAAGAAATAACTCTTTATAACTTGTTCCCTTTATAACGTCATTTGTTTTAGCAACAGTTTAGTCTTCTATAAATTGTGTGTCTTTTGTGTATTTTTAAAGATTTCTCTGCGTCGAGTTGTTCTTATAGCAATCAATATAATATTTATATGTTATAGAAACAATATCGTTTTTAAACAATTCGTTACTTCTTTATATTGTATTATATTCTAAAATTCCGTTCTATTATAAAAATATCTATTAAGGATATTTTCATCAATCATGAGTAGTTTCAGGTTTGTTTTAAGTAATACTGTTTTACTTGAAATTCTCACATGAATAAATGCGAATTCTCAGAATAAGACCATGCACATATTTGGCAAGAAAATGGCATTTTCTAATTGTGTATTTTGTCATACGTTTCTCTAAACGTATTTTATGAGAACAGGAATATTCACATATTTTGCAAGAATATGGCTTTTCCCCGCTGTGAGTTCTAATATGAGTCAGTAAATTTGTTATTTTCACATCAAGTTATTTCATCTTTATTTCATCATAAGAAATCAGTTGTTTCCTTTATAACTTCATTTGTTTTCAGCAACAGTTTGGTTTTCTATGAATTGTGTGTCTTTTGCGTATTTTTAAAGATTTTTCTTCGTCCACTTACTCTTATAGCAATCAATATAATATTTACATTTTTTCAGAAACATTACCGTTTTTAAACAATTAATTACTTCTTTAGATTGTATTATATTCTCAAATGTAGTTTTATTATAAAAATATCTAATAAGGATAGTTTCATCAATCATGAGTCGTTTCAGGTTTGTTTTAAGTAATACTGTTTTACTTGAACTTCACACATGAATAAATGAGAATTCTTAAACTTGGCATTTTCTAATTGTGTATTCTTTTCATATGCTTCACTAAATTCGATTTTTCAGAAAAAGAATATTTACATATGTTGCAAGAATATGGCTTTTCCCCCGTGTGAGTTCTAATATGTTTCACTAACCGTGATTTTTGAGAAAAAGAATATCCACACACTTCACAAGAATGTGGCTTTTCCCCAGTGTGTATTCTTATATGTGTCACCAAAGATGCTTTTAAAGTAAAACAATATCCACAAACTTTACATGAATGCGGCTTTTCTCCAGTGTGAGTTATCATATGTGTCACTAGATGTGATTTTCGAGAAAAAGAATGTCCACACACTTCGCAAGAAAATGGCTTCTCTCCAGTGTGGGTTCTTGTATGTCTCATTAACCTCGATTTTTGAGAACAAGAATATCCACAAACTTCACAAGAATATGGCTTTTCCCCAGTGTGGGTTCTTGTATGTTTTACTAACGATGACTTTTGAGAAAAAGAATTTCCACAAACATCGCAAAAATATGGTTTTTCCCCAGTGTGGGTTCTCGTATGTGTCATTAAATTTGATTTACTAGAACAAGAATATCCACACACTTCACAAGAATAGGGTTTTTCCCCAGTGTGGGTTCTTATATGTTTTACTAACCTCGATTTTTCAGAACAAGAATATCCACACACTTCACAAGAATAGGGTTTTTCCCCAGTGTGAGTTCTTATATGTGTCACTAAATGTGATTTACCAGAACAAGAATATCAACACACTTCACAAGAATAGGGTTTTTCACCAGTGTGGGTTCTTATATGTTTTACCAACCTCGATTTTTCAGAACCAGAATATTCACACATTTCACAAGAATGTGCCACTAAATGTGATTTACCAGAACAAGAATATCCACACACTTCACAAGAAGTTTTTCCAGTGTGGGTTCTTGTATGTGTCACTAAATTTAACTTTTCATAACATGAATATGGCTTTTCTCCAGTGTGAGTTCTAATATGTTTCACTAAATATGGATTTTCCCGACTGTGGGTTCTTGTATGTTTCACTAACGATGATTTTTCAGAACAAGAATATCCACAAACTTTGCAAGAATATGGGTTTTCCCCAGTGTGGATTCTCGTATGTATCATTAACGATGATTTCTTAGAAGAGGAATATCCACTAACTTCACAACTTTACTGACAATGATTTATCAGAACAAGAATGTTTATACATTTTACTTGAACGTTGCCTTTCTCTTATATTCCAATTCACTTATTAGTTTGTTTGGATTAGGAGTTTCCTAACAGATGCCAAACATTTACTTACTATCTAATATATTCCACATATTTTTTAATGCTGAATTCTATATAAGTGCAATTCGTTTCCTTTAATCTGCATGAGTTTTGCCAATGTGTGTTCACATGCCTTAGTAAACCATATTTTGCAGAAAAAGAATATTCTTACATTTCACAAAATGTTTTTTTTCCAAATGAGTTCTCATATGTATCACTAAATGTTATTTTTATAATAAATCACACACTTAATCAATGCCTTTTCCTCAGTTTTATTCTCATCTTCATTTAAGGTTCTAGATTTAATATCTTTTGATTTGTTGTAAAATCAAGCATATAATTAACAAGTTTTCACAACTATTGCATGAAATTTGTAAATAATATTGTCCAGTAATTAATAAATAATAAAGTCCAGTATAGAAATCTTTCCACAGATGTCGCTGTTATCCTCTATATAAGGTAGTAAATATTTATAGCATAATATTTAAAGAAATTCATATTTCATTAAAATCCAATGATAGCGTTCAATCATGTTTAAAGAAAATCATATTTCATTAAAATCCAATGATAGGGTTCAATCATGTTTAATGAAAAGGATATTCCATTAAAATTCAATAGTAGTGTTCAATTATGTTAAGAAAAATTATACTCCATTAAAATTGATGAATAGGTTTCAATCAGGAACATCTGCAAAACAATAAAATTCTGTATTTTAGTATTTGCATTCACATATTTGTATTCTGTTTATTGTTGTCAATATTATTGGATTGAACTCACAACCTTAGATTTATTTCATCCAAAACATCATAGGAGTCACGTTGAAATTAACTTTTCCCAAACATTACACTGAACCAGTCGATACAGATGTTTCTTATAATATAATCGAGTTGACATTCTATCTTGAGTTTTTATATGATTTTCATCGTGGTAATAAAATACACACATGTATATATGAATGTTACAATGAGAGTAAATTACAAAAATCCATGAAATATTTGCTTTCTTCAAGCACATACACATAAATGATCAAGAAGAAATGAAATTCTATACATTTTAACTTTTCAAACTAATACACATTATTCATATATGAACAAATGCAAAGTGATCATAAATAAAATCGACAACATTGTTTTGTTTATTTAGTAGAAAAACTTTTAGTTGATTGGAAATCATACAATGACATTCTATATATATATTTTTTTGTTAATACTTTTGTTTTTTCTTATATATTCTTCAATCATATGATACTATCTATTCTTTTCAATATTTTCTTATATATGTGTTAATCATATGATTCGATCTATTCTTTTCAATATTTTCTTATATATTTGTTAATCATATGATTCGATCTATTCTTTTCAATATGTTCGTATATATTTGTCAATCATATGATTCGATCTATTTTTGTTTATTTTTTCTTATATATTTGTCAATCATATAATTCTATCTATTCTTTTCAATCTTTTCTTATATATTTGTCAATCATATGATTCTATCTATTCTTTTCAATCTTTTCTTATATATTTGTTAATCATATGATTCTATCTATTCTTTTCAATCTTTTCTTTTATATTTGTCAATCATATGATTCTATCTGTTCTTTTCAATATTTTCTTATATATTTGTCAATTTGTCAATCACATGATTCGATCTATTCTTTTCAATATGTTCTTATATATTTGTCAATCATATGATTCGATCTATTATTGTTTATTTTTTCTTATATATTTGTCAATTTGTCAATCTAATTAATCAATGAAAGGTGTGTTTTAGGAAATATATCTTTTTACCGCTAATTCATCTTAATATAAACATTATTTGGAACTACAGACGTTTAACTGATAACGGTATGTTTCACCAATCTTAAAATATCAGTACAAACACAGTTTTAGTTATTAATTAAACTATATTTGTATTTCTTTAAATATCAGTACAAACACAGTTTTAGTTATTAATTGAAATATATTTTAATTTTAATTTCTTTAAATATCAGTACGAACAGTTTTAGTTACTAATTATAATATATATTAATTTCTATAAATATCAGTACGAACACAGTTCTAGTTACTAATTATAATATATATTAATTTCTTTAAATATCAGTTTGGATATTTTTTTAGTGTATACATTATCAAGTACATTAGCAACTAATTGAAATCATTACAAAGACTTCTTAAACATAGTTAGGCTGCTGGAAAATTAATGTTAACTTAAAGTATCCTAGAAGTCTTTAAAGTTCATATTAGAATATGCTATTAGTATTATTGCCACATAATTTACCATGACTATTTTCGTCTTAGACAAAATTAAAAAAGAGTCTCAAATCAAATAGGTCTGTTCCACTCTCACAATGTTGAATCCCTATACTGTTTTTCAAGTATTTTAATGTGCTCTGATGAATATATAGTAATTGTACCCCTCGACGTAAATACTTCTAAATCAAACAAGCTTTTTATTCTAATAGTTATCATCTTTGGACTTTGGAATTCCTGTTTCCCTGTATAGAAATGCAGTAGTTTAAATGTCATATGTACGGACATTGATCTACATGTTCCTTACTAATAGTCCCAAGATAGTAATATGATTTATAAGATTGTGATGAAAATGTGTAAAACAACGTCTTGAATTTTTCTCTTTAAATATTTAATCCTCAAATATTTGTTCACCCTTTTTATATGAATGTAAAAAATATTTGGATCATAGGCGTTTAACTTATCAACGTGTTGAATGTTTTATCTTTAAGTAAGAATAACTAATTAAATAACTATAAACAGATAATACATATTTAATCTAACCATATTATTATATGTCCCTATTTTGTTTTCAAATAGTACCCTTATGATCCGAGTTATTTGGGCGAAAAACAGTAAAATATATTTGTTTTTACATATTCCTCTGCGGGTAAATATTATTTGCAACCACAGGTAGTTAACTTATAAGAGTTTTAATGTTTGATCTTTAAATATTAGTAGGACGAAATATTTAATAAGTAATACTAAAGAATATGTGATGTAATATTAGTAAAAGATAAATAAATATATGTATATGTGATATCAGATTAGTAAAAGATAAATAAATATATGTATATGTTATCTCAGATTATTAAAAGATAAATAAATACATGTATATGTTATCTCAGATTAGTAAAAGATAAATTAATATATGTATATTTGATCTCAGATTAGTAAAAGATAAATAAATATATGTATATTTGATCTCAGATTTGTAAAAGATAAATAAATATATGTATATGTGATCTCAGATTAGTAAAAGATAAATAAATAAATGTATATGTGATCTCAGATTAGTAAAAGATAAATAAATATATGTATATGTTATCTCAGATTATTAAAAGATAAATAAATACATGTATATGTTATCTCAGATTAGTAAAAGATAAATTAATATATGTATATTTGATCTCAGATTAGTAAAAGATAAATAAATATATGTATATTTGATCTCAGATTTGTAAAAGATAAATAAATATATGTATATGTGATCTCAGATTAGTAAAAGATAAATAAATAAATGTATATGTGATCTCAGATTAGTAAAAGATAAATAAATATATGTATATGTGATCTCAGATTTGTAAAAGATAAATAAATATATGTATATGTGATCTCAGATTTGTAAAAGATAAATAAATATATGTATATGTGATCTCAGATTAGTAAAAGATAAAACATACATGTATATGTGATCTCAGATTTGTAAAAGATAAATAAATATATGTATATGTGATCTCAGATTAGTAAAAGATAAATAAATATATGTATACCTGATCTCAGATTAGTAAAATATAAATAAATATATGTATATGTGATCTCCTATTAGTAAGAGATAATTTAATATATGTATATGTGATCTCAGATTAGTAAAAGATAAATAAATATATGTATATGTGATCTCAGATTAGTAAAAGATACATATATATATGTATAGGTGATCTCAGATTAGTAAAAGATAAATTAATATATGCATATGTGATCTCATATTAGTAAAAGATAAATAAATATATGTATATGGGATCTCAGATTAGTAAAAGACAAAAACATATATGTATATGTGATCTCAGATTAGTAAAAGATAAATTAATATATGTATATGTGATCTCAGATTAGTAAAAGATAAATAAATATATGTATACGTGATCTCAGATTAGTAAAAGATTAATTAATATATGTCTATGTGATCTCATATTAGTAAAAGATAAATTAATGTATGTATATGTGATCTCAGATTTGTAAAATATAAATAAATGTATATGTGATCTCACATTTGTGAAAGATAAATAAATATATGTATATGTGATCTCAGATTAGTAAAAGATAAATAAATATATGTATATGGGATCTCATATTAGTAATAGATAAATAAATATATGTATATGTGATATCAGATTAGTAATAGATAAATAAATATATGTATATGTGATCTCAGATTAATAAAAGATAATATATATATATATATATATATATATATATATATGTGATCTCAGATTAGGAAAAGATAAATAAATATATTTATATGTGATCTCAGATTAGTATAAGATAAATATATGTATATGTGATCTCATATTAGTAAAAGATAAATAAATATATGTATATGTGATCTCATATTAGTAAAAGATAAATAAATATATGTATATGTGATCTCATATTAGTAAAAGATAAATAAATATATGTATATGTGATCTCATATTAGTAAAAGATAAATAAATATATGTATATGTGATCTCATATTAGTAAAAGATAAATAAATATATGTATATGCGATCTCATATTAATAAAAGATAAATAAATATGTATATGTGATCTCAGATTAGTAAAAGATAAATAAATATATGTATATATGATCTCAGATTAGTAAAAGATAAATAAATATATGTATATGTGATCTCAGATTTGTAAAAGATAAATAAATATATGTAGATGTGATCTCATATTAGTAATAGATAAATAAATATATGTATATGTGATCTCATATTTGTAAAAGATAAATAAATATAGGTATATGTGATCTCAGATTAGTAAAAGATAAATAAATATATGTATTTGTGATCTCATATTAGTAAAAGATAAATAAATATATGTATTTGTGATCTCCGATTAATAAAAGAGTAATATATATATATATATATATATATATATATATATATATATATATATATATATATATGTGTGTGTGTGTGTGTTTGGTTGTGTGTGTGTGTGTGTGTGTGTGTGTGTGTGTGTGTCATCTCAGATTAGTAAAAGATAAATATATATATATATTTATCTTTTATTATTATTATATATATGTATGTGATCTCAGATTAGTAAAAGATATATATATATATATATATATATACATGTGTGTGTGTGTGTGTGTGTGTGTGTGTGTGTGTGTGTGTGTGTGTGATCTCATATAAGAGTGGATTACATGATTCAACTTTTCATCGTAATCCAGGCAGACAACTAGCGTACAAGCGATTATGCACATCAGTTTATAAATGTTTATAAATCATGCACATTGGTATTTTATTGAAACAGTTCTGATCAGCTGCTAATAATTTTACATGTGGTTTATCAGATGCAGGCTGGGGTAGTATGACGTTATAATATTATCAGCAGAATATGAGTTTTTAAAAAGAAAAATAAGTATTATGATAACTTAATGCAAAGAGTGTGTAACGAATCACCTGGTAAATGGACTTGCCCTTTAACTTTCGTGGACTACAATCATTGACGGATATCAGATGATTATGATTTTCACAGAGTTCTTCTGTCTGACTCATTAACCATAATCTGATAGAAATATTTTGACAACTTGTTTTTTTGTCTCCCATCCACACTTGTTTAGTCATTGTAGCAAAACTTTACCCCCCTCACGTAATAATAGTAATACACTGGATAAGACAATAATATTAAGTAATATTAATACGCTATGCATTAACTATAACAGGTTTACATAACAATTTTGTATATGTCACTTTTTTGTGTGTTGTTTATAAGACTTCAAATCTATCAAATTATTGTTTCCCCTTCACGTAATAATAATAATACAGTATGTAGTGTGCATTAGATAAGACAGGGTTACATAATAATTTTGTATATACCACTATTTTGTGTGTTGTTTATAAGACTTCAAACGTATTTAATTATTACTTCCCCTTCACGGAATAATAATAATAATAATAATAATAATAATAATAATAATAATAATAATAATAATAATAATAATACATTATGTAGTGTGCATTGGATAAAACCGGGTTACACAACAATTTTGTATATGCCATTATTTTGTGTGTGATTTATAAGATTTCGAATGTATGAAATTATTCGATTCGAAGTGGAGCACAAATTATTCAAGATAGACACCAGTGCTTTGTATAGAGGTGAAACCTGGTGTTGCAACGATATTGCAAGACAGTTTCAGCAAGACTCTCAAAATTCAACAAACACTGAATATCCATATTCTTATTTATTATCCTCTTACAGAACACTTTAATCAGTCATTAAATTGAGGTTATGTGACTAAGAATTGGATGGGTTTCACATATCATGTCTTCAGGAAATGTTGAAATATGTTGCAATTTAATTTGTGACACCAGTTTAAAAGAAATTTTAATAATTACTTTTTTAAAGAACAGTCCAAATATTTTAGTAAATGTAAGACAATTGTAATTCTGATATATTGTTGCGAGTGAAATAATTTTCTGTTTGGAATTTTACATATCTATGTTAGATCTTTGTTATTTCCATTCACATATTCCTGTATATCTGATTCTGTTTATAATTTGTTTTATTGTGAATGCCAATTAACTGTTAATCTATGAACTGCAAACAAAAATTTATATCAATTTAAAAGCTTTTTAAACTCGTTATTCCTATTTTATAATTATTATTTTTGTCAATTGTTTTCAATCTTTTTATCATAACACAAATACTTTTTTAGATTTTCCAAAAAATATTTGAAGCATTTTTGTATTAATTAAAATGTAAGCTTACAACTGATAATAAATAGAAAAATAGTTGAAGCATTTTCATTAATTAAAATGTTAGCTTACAACTGATAATACATAGAAAAATATTTGAAGCATTTTCATTAATTAAAATGTTAACTTACAACTGATAATAAATAGAAAAATATTTGAAGCATTTTTGTATTAATTAAAATGTTAACTTACAACTGATAATAAATAGAAAAATATTTGAAGCATTTTCATTAATTAAAATGTTAACTTACAACTGATAATAAATAGAAAAATATTTGAAGCATTTTCATTAATTAAAATGTTAGCTTACAACTGATAATAAATAGAAAATATTTGAAGCATTTTCATTTATTAAAATGTTAACTTACAACTGATAATAAATAGAAAAATAGTTGAAGCATTTTCATTAATTAAAATGTTAACTTACAACTGATAATAAATAGAAAAATATTTGAAGCATTTTTGTATTAATTAAAATGTTAACTTACAACTGATAATAAATAGAAAAATAGTTGAAGCATTTTCATTAATTAAAATGTTAACTTACAACTGATAATAAATAGAAAAATATTTGAAGCATTTTCATTAATTAAAATGTTAACTTACAACTGATAATAAATAAAAAATATTTGAAGCATTTTCATTAATTAAAATGTTAGCTTACAACTGATAATAAATAGAAAATATTTGAAGCATTTTCATTAATTAAAATGTTAACTTACAACTGATAATAAATAAAAAATATTTGAAGCATTTTCATTAATTAAAACGTTAACTTACAACTGATAACAGACAATATTTGAAGCATTTTCATTAATTAAAATGTTAACTTACAACTGATAATAAATAGAAAATATTTGAAGCATTTTCATTAATTAAAATGTTAACTTACAACTGATAATAAATAGAAAATATTTGAAGCATTTTCATTAATTAAAATGTTAACTTACAACTGATAATAAATAGAAAATATTTGAAACATTTTCATTAATTAAAATGTTAGCTTACAACTGATAATAAATATAGTTAATTTGAAACGCTCAAGTTTATACAACTTGCATTTCTTAGTTGAACACAAACGTACGTTTTAAGTCTTAATTGTGGTGCATGTATTTCTTAGAAAATTTGGGAGAGAAAATGATAGACGACATTGTAAAACATAGGTTAATGATGTTTTATTGCAAATTAAATTAAAACAATTAAAATGGATTTTCTCAAATATAACTCAATCCCTACACACACTAAAATCGTGCTGTTATATTTTATATTTATATACTTTTACCGCTGCTGGCTAACCTCATGGTTTAAAGGGAGCAGCTATGCATAAGTCTTCCCTGCCAGTACATAGCCTCTCCATCATCAAGATTCCTACAGTCTCTCCACATTGGCTACACACGGTAACTTGCGTCCCCAGGCTAAACCTGTAGATCTCAGAGTAGTAGGGGACCCCGGAGGTAGTGTGTTATGGCCCACCAATGTATGGACACGCCCTGGCACACTACCAAACCCTACCCCACTGTCTTGTGGGTGCCCTTGGTTGGGCGAAGACTAGGGGAATCAACACCAAAATTAAACACCACTGCCTTGTGGGCCTTATTACAGCAAAAGGCGAAGAGATGGGAACTCTGACTTCAAATCCTGCTGCTGCCTTGCAGTTTTCCTTCAAAGGCTATGGAACCTATTCCAGAAAGAAAAGGCGTGGTAGCGGACATGATAGGGCGACTGTTTACCTAACTGAGATTACTTTTGGCCAGAAGCTGCGACCTCCTCTGCTACCAGTCGTCGCAGGTTTGCTCCACTGGAAATGAGCATTGGAAGTTCAGAGGATGCTTATCTGATGCACAACAGATACTTCACCTAAACTGCACAAGCAAGTTAGGAGCCAAAGTGGAAAGTCCTGTACCAAAGTATAAAGCATCAAGACTGACGGACTGCATGATGATGATGATGATGATGATGATGATGATTATACTTTTAAGATTTAAATGAATATCAGCTTACAGATGCTAAACTTCTGACTGACCAACAATATGGATTTAGGCAAGCCCGTTGCACAGGAGACATCCTAACTGTAATATATCATTCACTTGACAAAGCAGGGGAGGGCAAAGCGGTGGCTCTAGATATATCTATTATTGATTACTGTACATGCAATAACCTTTATCACCGAGTGGCTTCTTGGCCTTGATAAGTGGTGACTACAATGTAAAAAAAATCTCAGACTTTTGACAAGGTACGGCATGATGGTCTTCTCAGGAAAATCAGATCATACAGTATCACTGGAAGAATACTTAGCATAATTAAATCCTTCTTAGATAAGAGAAAAATCCAGGTTTTCCTCGATAATCGTACATCTAAACAATATGATATAAATGCGGGAGTGCCTCAGGGGGTCTATCCTTGGACCTCTATTATTCCTAATATTCATAAATGACCTCCATGACAAAACTGAGATGTGTATATATGCTGATGACACCATGCTCTATAACAGACACGACAGGAAAACAAATGAATACATGCCCAAAGAAATGGGAGAAACACTAAAGGATGACCTCCAATCTGTAGTGGAATGGGAACAGAAATTGATAGTCACATTCAATGCTGCCAAGAGTAAACTTGTTTCCTTCAATAACTTCAAACAAAGAAACCAATAGCAATGACCAAAGACTCTTTCTCTGAAAGTATATCTTTTAAACTCCTCCGTTCACAGGAAACATGACTTAGAAAAATTATATTGAGGGCATTGTCAGAACCGCTGCTAAAAAGTTAGGTTTTCTCTACCATGCTAGAAAGCTACTAACTCCCGAAAGTATCCTGCCCTTCTATAAGGCCACCATCCGCCCATGTATGGAGTATTGTTGTCATATTTGGGCTGGTGCATCTGCTACTAGTCTCTCGCTCCTAGACAAGGTTCAAAAGAGAGTCGCCAACATAATAGGTCCTAAACTGTCATCTGGGCTTCAGCCTCTGTCCCATCGACGGAATGTAGCATCCCTCTGCCTGTTCTACAAGTACTTTAACGGTGAATACTCCAATGAATTGCAAACATATGTGCCCCCACAACGTGAACCCCCTCACAGTTAAAATCCCTAAATGTAAGAGAGCCTTCTACTCCAGTAGTTTTTTTCCCCAGAACCGCTAGACTTTGGAATTCCCTGCTTCCCAAACTGTACTGACATGCAGAAGTTCAAGTGTAACGTAAACCGACATCTTGCTGTCCAACATCCCATATAGTATCCCTGTAGCTTATGTTCCTGATAATAGCCCCCTATATCAAAGTGGTAACGTGCCTTGTTTGGGGTGAAAATGTAATATATATATATATATATATATATATATATATATATATATATATATATATATATATATATATATAATGACATTCATAGAAATAGGGTACTTGACAAAATAATTGCAAACTAAAACTTATTAGAAGAATTAAAATATTTTTTTAAATGTAATGCAATCCTGATAATGTTATATATTTTTTAATATATATTTTATTGGATTCAAATATAAACGTTAGTGTAACAACTGCTGGCTAAAATAACTAATTATTAATAAGATACTTCTAATACATTGTTATTTACTTAATAAACAATTTACATTCACGCCAAATAAAGAGCATTGAGACATAAGTGGATGCCATGTGAGAGAGAGGCATACAAATAAAGGCACCGTAAGTAATTAAACTAAATGTAAAAAAATTGTTTCCCACTTTTTTTACGATCACTTGTTTGGGGTGAAAATGTAATATATATATATATATATATATATATATATATATATATATATATATATATATATATATATATATATATGTATATATACATTCATAGAGATAGGTTACTTGACAAAATAATTTTAAAATGTAATGCAGTCATGATAATGTTATATATTTTTTAATATGTAGTTTATTGGATTCAAATAAAAACGTTAGTGTAACAACTGCTGACTAAAATAACTAATTATTAATAAGATACTTCTAATACATTGTTATTTACTTAATAAACAATTTACATTCACGCCAAATAAAGAGCATTGAGACATAAGTGGATGCTATGTGAGAGAGAGGCATACAAATAAAGGCACCGTAAGTAATTAAACTAAATGTAAAAAAATTGTTTCCCACTTTTTTTACGATCACCAATGTAAACATGCACGTTATGTGAAACACTTAACGTGCATGCGGCTAGATAAACAGTTTTGGTTTTTCATCCTAATATTTTTGATTTTATATCTTTTAAAATAAATTTAATAGATAAACAGTTTTTTTTTCATCCTAAAATTTTATCTTTTTGGCTTTCCTGTGTTTTTTAAGGAGGGATAATAGTTTGTGTGTTATTTGAAGAGAGTGCATGTATTAATCAGACATTCTACTTTTTGTGGTTTTAAATAAAAAAAAACTACCTCCCCTCATACGTAATAAAATTTCAATTTAAATTCTAATATAGTGTTTTGAATAAAAAACCTCCCCTCATTAATAATAAAATTTCAATTAAATCTTATTTTTTGCTATTAAAAAAAAACACACCTCCCCTCATTAGTAATGTTATTATTTAGAAAGCTATTCTTATCACGAGAAAGAAGGTTCTTGCTTATTAATTTATACTTTCAACTAACAAATAAATATAAGGAACATTTTCTGTGTTATAACTTATTTACTTTTTACGTTACGTTAGAAGAAGAAAAAATGGTTGATACAAAATGATCATCTCAGAAGTCCCGATAATCGTCCAAAAAATTGCAAAATAAAAAAAAACTTATAGAAAATAAAGATCAGGATGGCAGTTTTGGCAAAATTTTCTGTCAAACGATTTTTAAAATATTTCTTTTTTTGTTGTTTTTTTAATTATGAATTGAAAGTACAGAATAATTAACAGCATATGACATCTAATCCACATCTAAAAAACGTAAGAAACCAAAAACTAATATGAATCCCCCGTCTCTTCCCCCTGCAACAAAAATTTGAAACTGCGAACGATAACAAGTATCATTGACTCCTAACTGGTCATAAAGTGCGTACTAATTTTATATTAAATTATATAGGAAAGTTATCCCCACTCTAAAATCTGAAATAATTATAATAAATTCACAATACCTTTAGTGGGTATTTTTAAGGCTGTATAAACTTAATAGTCAAAAAATAAACTCCATTTAAAAAAAAAAATTAGGGGTCAAACTTACTAATATTGTTTTCTACATTAAGTAATTGCTAATTGATGATAATTGATCATTTTATGTAAACTTTATAAAAGAAAATGATGCATATTGTAAAATATTACAAATTGGATGAAACATAACAATTAAAACGGAATTCTTCAACGATATAATATATTTTTTTTAAATCTTAAAACAATGAAATACAAAAAAGGTTTCGTGTTTTTAACAAAAAACTTAATTCGATCAACTTCAAATTAAATTATTTTTTCTAAAAAATCACACAAGTTTTACAAAAATAATCATATTTTGGTGCTAATGCATTTACTGATCCGCGCTATTTTTTAAATCGTATTACCAACTTTAACTAAAGTTTTATGATATGTTTTTTTTTAAATTCAATTGTACGGTTAAAGTATAGAATAGGTACAAAACACCTTCCCCTCCCTATGTTAAGAATGGATTTTTAAATAATAACGTTATTATTTCAGCACGGATCAATAAGTGCACTAGTACCCATATTTTAACAAAAATCTAAATATCACATCGAATAAAACATTTTAAAGATTTTTTTTAAATTATACTATTATTTTCATTATATTTTAAATCATACTATTATTATCATTATATTTTATGGATTGCAAAAACAAAAATAAATAAACTTCTTTTAATGGTTAAAAATATATTAAAAGTTATAGATTAGATTTTTTAGCGTAAAAAAAGAAAAACAAGATGCAAACTTACTTTTCTTTCCAGGAATTCAATACGAATAAAAAAAAGGGATTAAGTAAACTTATTTTAATGGTTAAGATTATATTAAAATTTATAGATTAGATTTTTTTAGTATATTTCCAGGAATTCAATACGAAAAAAAATCGGGATGAATTCGTTTTTCTTTTGTGTTCAATTTGTCAAAACAGACAATTTGTTTTGTTTGTAAAAATTTCTTTAGTTAATTTACCGAACTTTTGTTTTGTGTGCCCAATTCATTAAGAAATAAAATATATGAAAATATAAAAGAATCAAAATTTAAAGTTGAAAAACACAATTTAAACGTGAAATTATTTAAATAGAAAATCAACTGCTAAAGAACAAAGAACTTAAGGTCATCGTAATAACACGGTGTCATCATTATTTCGTTCCTCGTGTAGAAAATGTCCGTTTATTAGTTAAATGTCTGTTTATTAGTTAAGTGTACTGAATTGTTTCCCTATCAAGTTTAAATTCTATTTGTCAATGTGTTGGGAATTTCTTTATAAAATGTATTTTCTTTTTTTTTTTTTTTGTATGTCTCATTTATTAAAATAAATAAGATGCATGAAGATTTAAAAATCAGGTGTATTTTATTTTATTTTATTTTATTTATTTATTTATTTTAGAAGACTGAACATTTCATTATTATTTGGATTAGTCAAACTACTGTTAACATCCAAGATGAGAACTGTAGTCACAATAATCGGCAGATTTACCGTTTATTTGTACAAATAGCCTCGAACCATATAATCACTAAAAGGGACTCTTAAAGGTCAACACCGGTATCGAGCAGAAGTTTGTTTACATGTTTCACAAAGTTTAAATGGTTAAAATATAATCACGTAATTATTGAAAATGTGATCATGTGATTAAAATTTAATTTTTTTTACCACGGTGTTTAACAAATTTAAAAAAATCATGAAAGATGAAGTTTTAAAATGATTGAACGTGTTTTATTTTATAGTTTAAAATGAAACATTGAACAATAAAAATAACATTTTCAGTACTTATGTAATGTTGGTACTACTGTGCTGACTGCTGAAATGATATTGTTATTTTATTGAAAGCCATTCTTAACATGGGGAGGGTGTTTTGTAACTATTCTGTGGTTCCACCTTACAATTAAAAAAGAAAAAAAAAGATATCGTAAAACTTTAATTTAACCTGAAAAATTATTTAAAAATAGCGCGGTACCAAAAATGCATAAGCATCAAATTTTGGTTTAATTTTACAATAGATATTTTTCTCGGATGCATATGACGGCATATGGTACTACTGCGCTATTTTTATATAGTTTTTATTTTTTCAGTTTAAATTCAAGTTTCACGATTTTTTTTTAATTATATCAAAGTATATTTTTATTGAATTAAATCAAACAGTTCTGTATTTGTTTAATTATATCGAAGTATATTTTTATTGAATCAAATCAAACAGTTTTGCATTTGTTTAATTATATCGAAGTATATTTTTATTGAATCAAATCAAACAACGTTGTATTTGTTTAATTATATCAAAGTATATTTTTATTGAATCAAATCAAACAACGTTGTAATAGTTTAATTAGATCGAAGTATATTTTTATTGAATCAAATCAAACAACGTTGTATTTGTTTAATTATATCGAAGTATATTTTATTGAATCAAATCAAACAACGTTGTATTTGTTTAATTATATCAAAGTATATTTTTATTGAATCAAATCAAACAACGTTGTATTTGTTTAATTATATCGAAGTAGGTTGAAACAAACAGAAATAAAAATTACGATCTGAAGAGTTGTCTTTTCTTAATTAAGCGGCATTTAAAAATGCCAATAAATTCAATTTCTGTTTATATGTTAATCTCATGAAATAGTTTTTGATTAATATAAATTAAAGTTATTTAAGGCAATCTTTACTGTAAGGCTGCGTAATTGTTCCGACAGATAGAAAGGCAGCATCTAAACAAGTGTAGTCGAGTAGCGCACGTTGTCGTCAGGGGGGGGGGGCTCTTCCTTGCTTTGGTTGGACAGTTATTTAAGGCGACCCACGCTGATAATTAATGTGAATGATGTAAAATATGCTTTTAAAAGTTATATTTTGACGACAGAAGGAAAACAGGTTTATAAACATCGTGCACACATATTAATATAATAAGAAAAATAAGGAACATGTTAATATAATTTATTGTTTTTGATGTAATAACGGAAAAAAAGACACATATTAATATAATTTATTATTTTTTAATGTAATATGAAAAAAGACACATTTTAATATAATTTATTATTTTTAATGTAATATGAAAAAAAAGATATTAATATCGTTTATCATTTTAATGTAATATAAAAAACATATTAATATCAGAGGGGGGCACACTGCCTTGATTTGTTAATGTAACATGAAAAAAGACACATATTAATATGATTTATTATTTTTATTGTAATATGAAAAAAGACACATATCATTTTAATGTATTATTTTTAATGTAATATGAAAAAAGACACATTAATATAATATTTTTAATTTTTAATGTAATATGAAAAATAAACACATTAATATAATTTATCATTTTTTAATGTAATATGAAAAAGACATATATTAATATCATATATTATTTTTTTATATAATAAGAAAAAAAGACACATTAATATAATTTATTATTTTTTTAATGTAATATGAAAAAACACATATTAATATAATTTATTATTTTAAATGTAATATCAAAAAGACACATATTAATATAATTTATTATTTTTAATGTAATATGAAAAAAGACACCTATTAATATATTTTATTATTTTTGATGTAATATGAAAAAAGAACACATAGTAATAGATTTTATTATTTTTAATGTAATAACGAAAAAAAGACACATATTAATATAATTTCCTATTTTTAATGTAATAACGAAAAAGGACGCATATTAATATAATTTATGATTTTTAATGTAATAACGCAAAAAAGACACATATTTATATAATTCATTATTTTTAATGTAATATGTAAAAACATATTAATATGATTTATTATTTTTTAATGTAATATGAAAAAACACATATTAATATAATTTATTATTTTTAATGTAATATGAACAAGGCATATATTTATATCATTTATTATTTTTATATAAGAAAAAGACTCATATTAATATAATTTATTATTTTTAATGTAATATGAAAAAAACATATTTATATAATTTATTCTTTTGCATATAATATGAAAAAACAGACACATATTATAATTTATTATATTTTAATGTAATTTGAAAAAAGACACATATTAATATTATTTATTATTTTTAATGTAACCTGAAAAAGACACATATTAATATAATTTATTATTTTTAATGTAATATGAAAAAAGACACATATTAATATCATTTATTATTTTTAATGTAACCTGAAAAAAGACACATATTAATATCATTTATTATTTTTAATGTAATATGAAAAAATAAGACATTAATATAATTTATTATTTTTAATGTAATATGAAAAAAAACCCAACTTCATGAAGCATTTCTGTTACTACTGTTTTCGGGTAAACTTACAATAAATAACCAATCTAACGTCCCATGTTAAGAACGGCATTCGAAATAGACACCCCTAACCTTCTCATGTTAAAAACGGCTTTCAGATTAAACGCCCACAACCTTTTCAGCATACCCGAAAACCTATAAAGTTGACATGTCGACTGTGAACGATGAGTTGGACGTAATGTAAAAATGATTAGAATTTAACACGAAACGAAATTTAAATTCTCTTTTTCATTTTACAAGAACCGTAAAAGTGCGCATTTACCGCAAGTTTTACCATGATTTATTATTTTTAATGTTAGAAAAAAATAAACACCAACTGCTTGGAGCATTTCTGTTGATCTTGTAGCGTCTACCCCGGAACTAAAATTTGACAGAGACTTTTGAATTGTCACCGTTTCCGGAGAGCTCTATAAAAGAGGACAAAAAAACTGTGGCGCCAAATTCGAGTGCCCTCTCTTCCTCTTTCGCTCGCTGACCCTTGAGGAGTTAACACGCGCTACTGCTATGTCTGTCACATGTGCGTGACACGCGCTATGCCAGTTCTCATAATGAAACCAAAAAACATTCTTCTTACCTTTCCACGCCACTTTTCACTCGAACGGCTATCCCAAAGAAAAATACTTAATTTATCTTTTCTTTTCGACTTTACGCCAAAAAAAGAGAACATTTACCTAGTCAGTCAAAATTTCTTTCTTTTCTAAGGACACAAAAGAAACCACATGAGTGTGATACACAAAAGGGTAAATAAAATTACACTTCTTTTAACCAGCCAAGTCTGACTATTTATTTTCATTAATTTTTCTACATATTTGTTTTTTATTAATGTTTATGAAAAATTATTTTAAAGGAGCTGTTCGTCGTTTCGCCCGGCGAGCAGCTCACTTCAATCTCATGAAATAGTTTTTAATTAATATAAATTGAAGTTTTTAAGGCAATCTCCTATAATATATCGATAATATAGCATAGTTCCCTTTTTTAGGCGAACCACGATTTTTTTATACAAAGTCATTATGCAGAGGGAGACAATTCCATATTACTAAGAGATTCGTTCATTTTTTTCATCTCATAGGACGTCACTCCTAACGATATTTTTTTATTAAATCAAAACATCAAAAAAATAAGCTGAGACGAATGTTTTTAAATCTAACAATATATATACAAAATAACATTATTAAAACAAAATGTAGTTTTTATGCGACTATTAAGGGAATCGTTTTTGTTTTCATGTCACAGTTTTTTTTTCGACTACATTACAAAAAATGAAAATGCAACAATAATTGTAGAGGAATTATTTTTTCATCTCATAATTTAGAATACTAAAACCAACGATATTTTTTGAATGTTTTTCGAGCTGAATAAATATGTTACATTGAATAAAAACACAAAAAATATATCCAGTTTGGTAGAAAAGTAACTTATCTTGCCTTTGATAACATTTATTTGTTATATATTTGTTTTTTGACAACTTTTTCGAATCTATGTGTACAGTAATACAAACCCATTTTTTCATCTCATAATTTAGGATGCTAAAACCAACGATATTTTTATTAAGTCAAAACAGTAAAAAAAACTGCAGCATTTTTTTATGTAACAAAGTTGATAACATTAATAATACAAAACGTAGTCTTTATGCGACTATTAAGAGAATCGTTTCTGTTTTCATATCACAATTTACGACGCTAAAACCAACGATATTTTCTTTTGATGAAAACATTTGAAAACGAAAGTTGCGGCAATTTTTTCTATTTTTTTTTCAACTACATTTTTATTAAAACGTAAATATTATTGTGAGTTTCTATAAAAAAATAATATTTAAGCTTAAAACCAAAAGAATGAAAACATTACAAAAGAAAAATGGAATTTTTCCGACTACTTAAAAAAAAAAAAAATTTTTACTACTTTTTAAAATTAATTAATAAATGTTATGGGAAAATGTGTTACAGAAAAAAAAGTCGCCACAGCTTAAAAAAAAAATTGTTTGTTAACATCACAATTTCCTCTTCAGCTATCGTTGCATTTTCCTTTATTTTCGCAACAAATCTTACCAGACATTTATTTGTTAATTTAAAAATGTAGTAACAAAATGTTTTGTAATGTTTTCATTCTTTGGGGGTTAAGCTTAAAGACTAATTGGGTTTGTTTTACTGTGCACATAGATTCGAAAAAGTTGTCACAAAACAAATATAGAACAAATAAATATTATCAAAGGCAAGATAAGTTACCTTTCTAAATAACTGGATATATTTTTAGTGTTTATATTTAATGTAACATGTTTATTCAGCTCGAAAAACATACAGTGTTTACTGATGTATTGGAAAGTTAAAGATGGCGCCTGGCTCTCTCGTTGACACGGTAGATTTGGGAAAAGAAGTTAAAAACAAAAAAATATGCAAAATACTGTAGGAAACTCGCTAAATATATGTTACCATGACATAAGCTGACATATATTCGGTGTTTTTTAACAGTATTTTGTATAGTTTTTTTCTTTAACTCCTTTTCCCAAACTTACCGTGTCAAAGATAAAAAAAAATCGTTGCAGCTTTTTTTATGTTTTGATTTAATAAAAACATCCTTAGTAGTAGCGTCCTAAATTATGAGATGAAAAAAATGAGCGAATTTCTTAGTGAAATGGAGTTGTCTCCCTCTGTACAATGACCTTGTATATAAAAAGAAGGGTAACATTTTACATTAAGGCCCGTCTCACGTTCGTATGTAACGAAATATTCTTTTGTAGATTTTGGTGTGCTAAAAACGAATCTGAAAACCGTTTTCGTCGCAAAAAAATAGTTTTCATGATATGAATAAATTATTTTTTCGAAAAGTGGGTGGTCACTTTTCCATGTAAATTTAACTTAAAATGAGTATCCACTTTCTGTCCACCTGAGAGGGGGGTATTTTAGTGTTTATTGGCTAAAAGGTTTCGATATTTGTTTTCATCTTTCAATAAAGACAGGAGGAAATTAAAAAATAAAGAAAAATCGGTATTTTTTTACTTTAAGGTTCGTCTCACATTTGTATAGAAAAAAAAAAGTTTTTTTGTAGTTTTCGGTGTGCTTTAAAAGAATATGGTAACCGTTTCCGTCGCAAATTTACCGTTTGTATGGTATTAACCCCTTAACTCTGGGACTGTTTTCCATTTCACAGCCCGGCCTTCGTTGAACATTAATCAAGTTACACGGCGAGCAGTAAATAGTAAAGTATTGATTTGTGTCCTTTTTTATTCTTTACCATATTCACACCCGGGAGCCGGTGCATCATTTTACAACATTAAACTACTTCTCTATCAAAGACACGTAATGTATGGGAGGATGGCACAACCCATGACAAATGAAGCCTCTCTTGAACTAGCTACAATGATGATAACGCAAAACACGGTTGAAATGAGCAAACAAATTAGAAACAGCTACTACACTTTCATTATTGTTCGTTTAATGCTGATTTTATGGGAAACAGGCAAACTAATAATTGGGTTTAAGTCTGGAATAATGAGTGAAGGTCATCGTAAGTTTAACCGAATCGAGTTTGATAACAATATGTTGCAAGAAGTCACATTATTATTCGGAATACTGTTCTCATTTTGAGCGTTAACGGTAATTCGACTAATCCAAATGATAATGAAATGCTTTATCTAAAAAAAATAAACCTGTTTTTTATAGCTTCATATATATTTTTGAATGAATTGAATACGAAATATAAATTTACAATAGAAATACCCCAAACGGTTTAAGAATTGACAAATATAATCTAATCTTTAGAGGAAAACAATTCGGACATTTTTACACACAGAACAAAATAATGATTACACCGTTTTACGGTGACCTTAAGTTCTTTGTTCTTAAGCAATTGTTTTTTCTTTAAATAATTTCACGTTTAAATCGTGTTTTGTATCTTTTAATTTTGATTCTTTTATATTTTCATATATTTTATTTCTTAATTGATTGGACACACAAAACAAAAGTTGTATCAATTTACTAAAGAAATCCTAACAAACAAAACAAATTTTATGTTTTGAACACAAAAAAAAACGACACTTTTCTCGCATTTAATTCCCTGAATGAAAGGTAAGTGGTTTTTTTTTTTTTTTAAATATCATTTAACAACTTAAAAATGATTTTAAATATTAAAATAATTTATTTTTTATTGCAATCCAATATGAAAGGTAAGTTATTTTTACGACTTTAAAACATCCGTTCGAATAACTTTTAAAAATAATCTGAAACAGAAAAGCAGTTTATTTTTTGCACCTCAGAATTTTTTTTTTTTAATGAGAACGAAATATAAATTTACAATACAAATACCCCAAAAGGTTTAAGAATTGACAAATATAATCTAAACTTTATAGGAAAACAATTCGGACATTTTTACACAAAATCTTAAAAATTAAAAATGGTTTATTTTTTTGCAATCTAATAAAATTATTGATTCCCCTCCTCCCCAAACAAAAAAAGGTGACCATAAAGTGAGTGCATTTCTTCATATCTTGGAAACTACTTGTTTCTTGGAATTTTAAAAGTTGGTGGTAATTTTAAAGGATTTTCCGAGGGATGAAAGAAAGCCCGTCCCCTCCCCCGAAAAAAATCGTGGCCACCAAGTGGGTGCTCATTTTACGTTAAATTAACATAGAAAAGTAATCCCCCACTTTTTTAAACTACCATTTCTTCATATCTAGGAAACTACTCACTTGCCGTAATTTTAAACGTTATTTTCGTTTGCAGCGTCCCCGAAAACCTATAAGAGTGGTAATTTTAAAGGAATTTTCGAGGGTGGAGTGATAGGTGTATCATAATTTTTGTAGAAATTTTTGACACCCCTAACACGAAACTGCGAATAAAATATGAACATCTCGTAATTTCTCTGTTAAAAGTGGGTTATTTATTCTGTTTATGGATTATACTTCCAAAACAAACTATTAAAGTTGTTTTAAAAGTAATATATATATATATATATTTTTTAAAACAGTAATACATTTTCCAAACTCAATATTTTTCAATTTTTAAACTTTAAAAATCTATCCAAATTTTACTATTGATTCTATTTTTACGATATTTTCAGGGTCAATGTGAAATTTTATGTTCTTTCCAGCAAACCGAATATAATATTTTAGACAAACGTTTTTTTTTTAATTCACGCCCCCCATTTTCAAGTTTCTATTAAAAAGTAAATAAATAATTTACTCACCGAAAAGTAAATAATTAATTTACTCACAAATTGAAGAGAAAAGTCTTATATATCACAAATGTACCAAAGTCTTATATATCACAAATTGACGAGAAAAGGTCAATAAATAATATATTCAAATTTAAAACAAACAAAAAAGAACTGTTTTTTTAGAAATTTACCTGTAAAGTCCGAAGTTTAAAACTTTTTTTCTTTTTAAAACATGTTTTTTTTTTTTCGTTTTTTTAAAATGAAACCTTGATCCTTGCTCCTTTAATTGAAAAAAATAGGGCTTGAATTACATTTTTCGAGGAGTTATAAGCTTGGAAAGATGGGGTGGAATTATTCACTATTTTCACGAAATTTCTGACACACCTAGTGGAGTGATTCTTCATATTTAACAATCTTCCTTTAAAATATAGTATTCAATCTGACTATTAGAGCTATTTGTAAAAAATGTGTTTATTTAAGTAAAACTTATGTGATTTCTAGTAAAATAATAATGTTTACCATAAACAAAATAATTTAATTCAAAGTTGGTTTAAACTGCTTTTTTATATTTAATTGTTTTTTTATGTTTTAAAACAGTTTTTAGTCTACCGTTTTCCATGTGAATTGTAATATTTTATTCAATCTTTAAGGTTATAGATTAGGCAACGCTTTTTTTTAATAAAGTTTACATAAAAATGAGCACCGATTTATCAAAAATCACCAATTAACTAAAATTTAATGTAAAAAAAAATAATTGGTAAATGTTTACAATCGAAGCCACCATAGTTTTAATCCTAAAAAAATCAAAATCTACTTTTTGTTTGCAATTGCGTCTGAAAAGCCATAAAATATCACGAAAAATAGAATAAAAAAACACAAATTATAGATATTTAAGACTCGATTGGATAATTTGGGTATAAAAAGTCACATGATCAGACTGAAGGTGTGGATAATCATTCTGAAGTTATGATCAGTGGAGATGAAATCTTTTCTAACATTAGCAGACCGATAAGGTTATACTTTTTGTGTTACCTACGGCACAAGTCACAACAATCCATTGTGGCAAACCTAAGATAACCGACACTCTACAGTGGAAAAATACCACATAATTCTAATATAAAAATGACATTCAAAATTCCATCACTTTCATTCCTGTTCTCCAGAACTCAACTGCTGTCATCTTGAATGCCGGCCTTATATTCCCTCATTCCAGTGTCTAGCAAACTCATTGATATGCAAATCACATTAAACCACATTTCCACCCTGGTCCCAAAGGATCACCTCATAAACCTACAACCTTGCTAGTCTCACTTCTTGGCCCACTCAATTATCCCTGCTAGTCTCGCTTTCTAGCCCACTTAGATATCCCTGCTAGTTTTGCTTCTTAGCCCACTCAGATATCGCTGAAAGTCCCGCTTCATAGCCCACTCAGATATTCCCGCTAGTCTCGCTTCCTAGCCCACTCAAATATTCCCACTAGCCAATAAAATATCCCTGCTAGTCCTGCTTCCTAGCCCACTTGAATATCCCTACTAGTCCCGCTTCATAGCCCACTCAGATATCCCTGCTCGTCCCACTTTCTAGCCCACTCAGATATTCACGCTAGTCTTGCTTCCTAGCCCACTCAGATATTCCTGCTTGTCTCACTTCCTAGCCCACTCAGATATTCCCGCTAGTCTTGCTTCCTAGCCAACTAAGATATCCCTGCTAGCCTTACTTCCTAGCCCACTCAGATATTCCTGCTTGTCTCACTTCCTAGCCCACTCAAATACCCCTGCTTGCCTCGCTTCCTATCCCTGCTAGTCTCGCTTCCTAGCTAATTCAGATATTACTGCCAGTCTCGCTTTGTAACGCACACAGATATTCCCGCTAATCTTGCTTCCTAGCCCACTCAAATATCCCTGTTAGTCGCGCTTCCTAATTCACTCAGATATCCCTTCTGATCTTGTTTCCTAACCCACTCAGATATCCCTGCCTTTTCTGATTCCTAGTCCACTCAAATATCCCTACTAGTTGTGCTTCCTTGCCCACGATACTTGGCTAGACACAGCAAAATATGTGAGGACTCATCCTTAATACGACAAAACTGAATCACATTTCCAAAATTCTTCATTTTAAAACAAATTTCTCATTACTTCATTTAAGAGCGACAACTTTTTTTCAGCAAATGCAACCAAATTTCTTTTTAAATTTCTCATTTAAAAACGACGACTTTTTTCCATACAAGTCAACTGAATTGCATTGGAAGTTCTTTTAACAGCAACGACTTTTTTGTTAAAATACAACCGAATTTAAAATATAACCGAATTTCAGCATCACGCACTCTAATTGCCATATTAAGTTCTATAGAATGTTTAATTTTTTAAAATTTTGACTTGCATGTGCAAATAAAAAATTCTCTATAGTCCGACAATTAATCACAAGTCCGAGATTTGAATGCATTTTTAACTTCTTAAGAGCATCAATTTTTTTCAAAGTCCAGCTTTTGCTTACGTATATAAAATCCACATCATGACGAATATTCACTTTGACTTTTTAATGTGCATTTAACATTCAACCGAATATTTTTTAAATACATTTGTTGTGTGATGACAATAAAAAATCCAACAAATTTTCACTTTGAATTTTAAATGTGGATTTAACATTCAACCGAATATTTTGTAAATACATTTGTTGTGTAATGACAATAAAAAAATCCAACAAATTTTCACTTTGAATTTTAAATGTGCATTTAACATTCAACCGACTAATTTTTTTAAATACATTGGTTGTATGATGACAATAAAAAATCCAACAAATTTTTACTTTGACTTTTAAATGTGCATTTAACATTCAACCGAATATTTTTAAATACGTTTGTTGTATGATGGCAATAAAAAATCCAACGATTTTTCACTTTGAATTTTAAACTGTTTATTAATTTGTTAGATGAAAGTACAGAAAAGTTAACATGAAAATTCTAATTTCCAACAACGTAACAAACGCATCCTTTGTTTATTAATTTGTTGGGTGAAAGTACGGAATAGTTATCAACATGTAGACTCTAATCTCCCAACAACCTAACAAACGTTTTGTTTATAAAAAAATTATTGTAAAAAGCTGCAACCGATATGCTGCTCTTATACCACTATCAGCCGGTCACTGAGGCGTATGACCGACAGACATATTATATTAAATGTCTTAAAGTGGTCTCGGGGAGACGTAAAGATGGGCCAGTCATTAGGGTCTTTGTATCAAGAAAATCATACCTGAGATGTTGAATGTGCTGTGTGGCTCTTCTTCTCCCAAGAAACGTCTTGACCTCTTCACCCTTGATGGCGTTCTGACTGGAATTTTCTTTCTTCATTTTCCGGACTGCTTCATTGTTTCAATGAAGGCATTTATGAAGGCATTCATGGCAGACACAAGAAAAACGACACGCGACGCAATTGTAATATATATAAAGCATAACTATTTTATTTTACAAAATATATTTTACAAAAACTTTTACAATTAAAAACTGAACAATAGGCTTTTCAAAGCTAACTAACCTAACTAGTATTGAGGGAGGGGCTGCTCTCACCCATTTAAGGAGGGACGGAATATGCGTCTTTACTTCATGGTGGTCGTGCAGAAAAAAGTATCTATACGCTCATGGCCAAATTTGTATCCCTACGCTCATGGCCAAATTACCACTCGGCCATGCTGTAGAGCGTGTTAGAAACAGTGTCATGGAAAATAGTGCCACACCCCCATGAAATCCTAAATTTATGAGTATTCATAAATTTAGGAGGTTCCTAATTTTCCGTTGATGGTGCATCAACCGGCCATCAGCGATCAATATCCCCATGCTCAACGACTTGTCAGGAACTCAGTGAAGCAATTTATTTTTTTTTCCGCCAGTCCTCTGGTAGACTGGTATACTGCTTCAAATACCAGAGAGGGTAATCATCCTCGCCCTTCATCGAGGCAATGACCTCATGAGTTCAGTTACTATATTTACGCTCACTTAGGCAACCAGTATAATATTTTTTTAACAAAGCTGGAGTTTACGTGAGTTCACCACGCCAACCTATACATATTTTAATTTATTCTGCGTCAACTTATAACATCATTTAAGTAACTAGATTCAGGCTCTCTTCAGCAACCAGTATAATGTATTTTACATGAGTTCATCACGCCAACCTATACATATTTTAATTTATTCTGCGTCAACTTATAACATCATTTAAGTAACTAGATTCAGGCTCTCTTCAGCAACCAGCATAATGTATTTTACATGAGTTCATCACGCCAACCTATACATATTTTAATTTATTCTGCGTCAACTTATAACATCATTTAAGTAACTAGATTCAGGCTCTCTTCAGCAACCAGCATAATGTATTTTACATGAGTTCATCACGCCAACCTATACATATTTTAATTTATTCTGCGTCAACTTATAACATCATTTAAGTAACTAGATTCAGGCTCTCTTCAGCAACCAGTATAATGTATTTTACATGAGTTCATCACGTTAACCTATACGTATTTTAATTTATTCTGCGTCAACTTATAACATCATTTAAGTAACTAGATTCAGGCTCTCTTCAGCAACCAGCATAATGTATTTTACATGAGTTCATCCCGCCAACCTATACATATTTTAATTTATTCTGCCTCAACTTATAACATCATTTAAGTAACTAGATTCAGGCTCTCTTCAGCAACCAGCATAATGTATTTTACATGAGTTCATCCCGCCAACCTATACATATTTTAATTTATTCTGCGTCAACTTATAACATCATTTAAGTAACTAGATTCAGGCTCTCTTCAACAACCAGCATAATGTATTTTACATGAGTTCATCCCGCCAACCTATACATATTTTAATTTATTCTGCCTCAACTTATAACATCATTTAAGTAACTAGATTCAGGCTCTCTTCAGCAACCAGCATAATGTATTTTACATGAGTTCATCCCGCCAACCTATACATATTTTAATTTATTCTGCGTCAACTTATAACATCATTTAAGTAACTAGATTCAGGCTCTCTTCAGCAACCAGCATAATGTATTTTACATGAGTTCATCACGCCAACCTATACATATTTTAATTTATTCTGCGTCCACTTATAACATCATTTAAGTAACTAGATTCAGGCTCTCTTCAGCAACCAGTATAATGTATTTTACATGAGTTCATCACGCCAACCTATACATATTTTAATTTATTCTGCGTCAACTTATAACATCATTGAAGTAACTAGATTCAGTTTCTCTTCAGCAACCAGTATAATGCATCCTAACCAAGTCGGGGTTACATGACTTCATCACGCCGACCTATATGTATTTCAAGTTATTATTTCAGTAACTGGACTTATGGTCTCCTCAGCAACCAGTATAATGTATTTTAAATAAGTCGGGGTTACATGACCTCATCACGCTGACCTATATGGATTTAGTTAAACCTCGGTCTTCAGAAGTTCTAGTCCAATTTAATTCTGTTAGAGCAAGGTGTCTGCCACCGAACGACTAATAAAAACTATACACCACGGAATATTTATTAATTATATAAAGAATTAATTAAAGAAGGGCACTCAGCTTCATGAGTGTGAATACTCAATTAAAGCAAAATAATTTAAAAAAATAAACAATTCAGAAACCTGGTATACATTAACTCAATGAAATAGGGTGTTAACATTTTTAAAAAATCATTTCAGAGTACCTCAGTTATAATTAGAATGTGTTTACACAATGCAAACGCATTTAAAGTTATTACATTCATAAATAACTTTTTCCCAAATTTCGGGGTACATTTAAAAAGTAATTTATTTTTCAAAGCACTTTTCTTTACAAAAGATCATTAAAATTTTATTCCAAAATTTAAAAATCATCTCCAGTATTTTGGTTAATCGTTAAAATCAATTTTTCTTCCAAAAGGGTCATTAAAAATTCCGAATTTATGTTAGTTAATTTTTTTCCAAAATAATTCATTTATTATTTTAAAAACAATCTTCTCGAAATAGGATAAATCTAAAATCGACCTATTTTTCACAATGAAATTCAAAAATTATTCATAGCATTTGGTTCATTATTAAAATTAATTTTCTTAAAAGATCATAGAAAATTAATTTTGAATCAATTAACCCTTCACAATGAGATTCAGAGACATCTCAACTTTTTCATTTCGTAATTATTATTTTTAAAAGAAATTTAAAGTAATTTCTTCTTATAGGTCATTTCAAATTCAGAAACTTTTCACGTTAATTAACTTTTTTTAAAGTAATTAGTTTATTATTTACAAAAAACAACCCTCTTCCTAAGATCACTCACAAAGATTATTTCGAATTAATAAACTCCCGCCACACCTAGGAGTTACATTAGTTAACGACCAGTTCTGTATAGTTAACAGCTTGATAAAATTAAAGTTTAAATTAAAGAGAGATCTTTCTAGACTGAGGAAACTTTTTTCTTCTTAAGAATTAATTCAATTTTTCGTAAATACTCCTCAGTCATATTTCAGGGATCCCTATCATATGGTCCAATTTCAAATAAACCTTCAATTAAACAATTCGCTCGAATAATTATTCCTTAAAAATCATCTAAAGAGACAGAAAGATAGAAAGGGAATTATGGGAAGGGATTTCTTTGTATCTATCTATATATATATATATATATATATATATATATATATATATATATATATATATATATATAGTGATTGTTGGAGAGCTGTTGGCTACACATTAGCAAACGCGTTTCAATGACCCCCTAGCAGGGAAAATCACCTCATCAGGCCAAAAACCATCCACGAAACTTTCAATAAAGACCATCCCTTTATATTAAAGTCAACTTTACAGGGTTGAACCATTCTAAAAAGAAAGAGGGGTACTAACAACCTATATCAAAACAAATATAGCCTATTCACAAAATAATGTTAGGTTTTTCAAGGTATTAATCTAAAGCAGATTTATTATAAGTTTGCATTAAATTTTCTAGCTCCAACCATTATAATTATAATTGTTTTTTCGTTTTTTTTGGTTTTTTTTGTTAATACGGATTTTTAGAACTATTACTCCGATATCAGAGCAATCAATAAATTTAACTAAGTTTTTTTTCCCACTTAAAATCTAGATATAAATAGATACATATATTACTAAACTATGAATTTAGCGCTATTTCTCTATATAATACAAAAAGTACTGACATATATACAAACAAACGTGAATCTTTCTTTGAAAGTTGCCTGCGTACTACCTATATAAAATTTTATATCACTAAGATTTTCTTTAGGGAATATTTTAGCTAGGTAAACTACTGATTTCGTTAAACATTTATTATTCATGGGACAAGTACTAGGAATTTTGCAGTTACATTTTTCAGTATTTTTAAAATTATTATCTTTATCATTATGATTTATTTCCCCAGTATTTTTACTATTATTGCCTTTTAGTATCCTATTATTATGCTTTTTAATAATTCTTTCAATATTTTAACAACAACTATAACCCAATTTTATAGTATTTCTATTGAAAATACTATTTAATATACTACCTGGGGGGAAAGTGCCTATCTAGCAATTGCAAAAATTTTCTACCCAGTCCAGCTTTAAGAGCACTATTAAAGGGAGGTAGAAACCAAATTATTTTCCTGTTTCTTGTTTTACGATTATTATTATTATTATTATTATTATTATTATTATTATTATTATTATTATTATTATTACTATATTTGCGTTCATCATAACTATTCTTTTCAAATGTAATGTCTGCGTTTTTGAAACCACTATTTCTTAATGCTACATTGTATCTTTCTTTATAGCTATTAAAAACTTCTTCACTAGATGAATTATTGTTAATTCTCCTTTCTATCGAGGCTGGGATATGATTAATGATGAAAGGTGGGTGATTCAACTTTGGATTAATATATATAGGACTTGTGTTTTCTTTCAAATATGGTTTATAATTATTTTTTTGCAAGTCAAAACTTACATCCAAAAAATCTACCTGTTTTAAATTACTATTTCTTTCTACTTTGAGGCCAAATTGTGCATAATCTTTCTAATTTTATCGCATTTTATACGGGTGGCGTTTTTTTATGAACATTATACCGTCATCTCTATAGAGTCCTATTGTTCCTTCTTCAATATCATTATTATTGGTTAGACTGTATAAAATGTACAAGCCTACAAGGTCCGTGAGTGCAGCTGAATCCAGTGATCCCGATTGATACCCCGAAATAATTACAACCAGCGTTTTTTGTCCATTGCTGGTCTTTATTGACCAAAATCGTGGTTCGGCATTTTTTTATGATATCAAGTTCTTCGTTAGTACACCTCTTTCTTTTTAGAATGGTTCAACCCTGTAAAGTTGACTTTAATATAAAGGGATGGTCTTTATTGAAAGTTTCGTGGATGGTTTTTGGCCTGATGAGGTGATTTTCTCTGCTAGGGGGTCATTGAAACACGTTTGCTAATGTGTAGCTATTAGCTCTCCAACAATCAATATATTGCTTTGTTTCATGCATTGAGCACTCTTTGGAATGACATATTGTGTTGTTGTTATGAGTTACTGAAAAATTCTACCAACAGTATAATATATATATATATCAATATCTATATATATCAATATCTATCTATCTATCTATATATATATATATATATATATATATATATATATATATATATATATATATGTATATCAATATCTATATATATCAATGTTTTTATGTTTTCCTTATGATGGATATCATAAAAATTCTAGGTATAACTGTTTCTAAAGTATATATTGAAAATACCTGTATCGATTCTTCCTGTGTTAAGTTATAAAACATCCGATTATTTTCTTCTGTGTATAATATTAAGTTTTGAGTAAATAAGATTTTATGAGTTCCATCCAAAAATATTGAATAACAAACAATATTTAAACGATAATAATAAAATATTGAATTTCATTTATTTCTTTTATTTACAGATGTTCCTGTTTGATGACTGTTATTACATTTTTATGGATCAGTATGTTTTATTACAGAAAATTATGTATTTGAAATAGTGTAGAAAATCACACAAACCTTGAAGATAATATTCACATATTCAGTATATGTGCTTAATGCTCCAATGAATGAAAAGGTATAAACAAGGTAATAACAATTTTCAGAAAAATATGCGGCTTTATGGTAAAAAAATCGATTCCATTAAAATATCTTACATAGATAAAAAATAAATATTGTATTCTTGTGTAGAAGGTTCTTTTCAAAATAATGCTAGAGTAGTATTCTGTAGAATTCATAACAAAATTCAGTATAAAATTTAGTAAAACATGCAAGTATACCGAGAAGTAAAGCCACATGAAGTGTGTAGATATTCGTCTCATCGAAAAGATCGTCTAGTAAGACATATGAGAACTCACACTGGAGAAAAACCACATTCTTGTAAAGTATGTGGATATTCTTCTTCTACAAAATCATATTTAGTGACACATATGAGAACTCACACTGGGGAAAAACCACATTCTTGTAAAGTGTGTGGATATTCTTGTTCTACAAAATCACATTTAGTGACACATGAGAACTCACACTGGGGAAAAACCACATTCTTGTAAAGTATGTGGATATTCTTGTTCTACAAAATCATATTTAGTGACACATGAGAACTCACACTGGGGAAAAACCACATTCTTGTAAAGTATGTGGATATTCTTGTTCTACAAAATCATATTTAGTGACACATATGAGAACTCACACTGGGGAAAAACCACATTCTTGTGAAGTATGTGGATATTCTTGTTCTACAAAATCACATTTAGTGACACATATGAGAACTCACACTGGGAAAAGCCACATTCTTGTGAAGTGTGTAGATATTCGTCTCATCGAAAAGATCTTCTAGTAAGACATATAGGAACTCACACTGGAGAAAAACCACATTCTTGTGAAGTATGTGGATATTCTTGTTTTACAAAATCAAATTTAGTGACACATATAAAAACTCACACTGGTGAAAAGCCACATTTTTGTCAAGTGTGTGGATATTCTTGTTCTACAAAATCATATTTAGTGATACATATGAGAACTCACACTGGGGAAAAACCACATTCTTGTAAAGTATGTGGATATTCTAGTTCTAATAAATCAAACCTACTGACACATACAAGGACTCATACTGGTGAAAAGCCGCATACTTGTGAAGTGTGTGAATACGCATGTTCACAAAAATCCCATTTAGTGAGACATATGAGAACTCACACTGGAGAAAAACCATATTCTTGTAAAGTGTGTGGACATTCTTGTTCCACAAAAGCACATTTAGTGACGCATATGAGAACTCACACCGGTGAAAAACCATATTCTTGTAAAGTGTGTGGACATTCTTGTTCCATAAAAGCACATTTAGTGACGCATATGAGAACTCACACTGGGGAAAAACCACATTCTTGTAAAGTATGTGGATATTCTTGTGCTGAAAAATAAAATTTAGTGAAACATATGAGAACTCACACTGGTGAAAAGCCGCATACTTGTGAAATGTGTGAATATTCATGTTCTGAAAAAAATGTATTAGTGAGACATATGAGAACTCACACTCGTGACCACAAGAAAAGGTAATTATAAAACAGGGAATTGGTCGATTGCGGAAAAGAAAAAAATCCTTCACTGCTTAAATACTCATGATTTGAAAAAATGGGGTTGGTGCAAGGACAAAATAGTCGAGGGCCAAATAAAAAAAACGGATCTACCAAGAGAAAAACTGGAGGCAACTACAACCAAAAAAATACTCTCTATAGTCTCACAAATTGATAAATATATACCTCCACATGAGATTTATGAGATAAAGGAGAGAGCCATAAAAGTGTCTGAGACTGACTTCAATTCCCAAAAAGACCAGGGAGAACACCATGAAACACAGTGGAGCCGGGAAGAAAAGTGGACCCTTATATGGGCAATGGAGTATGCCAAAGCCAAATATACAGGACTGAAAGAACGGTGTGCAGAAGGCAAATAATTTTCTACCACCATTGCTCATACAAAAAATAACATTAATATTGCTCATACAAAAATAACATCCCAAAGGGAAGACTGACTTCCCAGAAATCCAATTTCTTGATGAGTGGAACATTCTCATATGATCAGATTGCAGAACTAAAACGCTGCACCCACCAGATGGCGACAAACGGGGAGTGCCCAATCGACAACCCCGTCCCCATGCCGGAACCTTACCAGACAGCCAATATATATAGCCCAGCAACAAACCCTGTGGCACAGGCATGTGACACAATGGAGAGATCTCCACTGAAAGAAGGAGCACCCACCAAAATCTCTTCATCAATTAATGGCCTATCAAAGAAACAAGACCACCAGATTCTGAGACGACAGAGCCAAAATAATCCTCAAAATCTACTGATAGATGCAGAGCAGATTGAGCTAGAGAAGCAGCTGGCCAATCAAATTGAAAGAATTATGCATCTACAACTGCAAGACCGACCCAGACTGGTCTAAATAAAGACGACCAAGGCCTTCAAAAATCTCGCTGTAAAAGTGAACAATGCCCTCTCTTAGTACCAACAGACGCTCCATAAACAGAAATTTACCATGCAACATATGGGACTGCATATTTTATCCAACCAAAACTCCTTCCCCAAACATCAGAAAGGAAAAAGGAGGACACAGGGGGCCTAAACCAAATGAAAACCAAACTCCAAAAAAGGATAAATGGTTTTAGAAAAGAAATATCCCAGATATCTTCTTTCCTGCGGACCGAAAATCCCGGACAAAACTTGAAGAAGAAGGTGGGAACTTTAAAATCTCGATACTCCCTTCAGACCAAGCTAAGAGCCCATATAGCAGAAAATCAGGCAAAAGTGAAGGGCTTAGCTGCACAAATAAAAATAAGCAACAAAAAATTGAGTCCAGGTTCATAAACAGTTTGTTTGACAGAAACTGTACCGAAATCTCATGAGAAATAATATCAAAGTAACATCACCACCAACACAAGAACAGATCGATAAATTCTGGAGGTCATTGTATGAGGACCCAAAACAACATCGTGAGAGGGAGTGGATAGGCACAATAAAAGGATCAGTCAAGGGCAAAGAAAAAATGCCAGCGTTGGAAATTACCAAAGCAGCTGTAAAGAAAAAGATAATCCACTACAACAACTTCAAAAGCCCAGGAATTGATAACATCCCAAATTTCAGGATGAAAAAGCTGACGGCACTACATCAACACTATGCCCTGGCATTCAACCGAATTATTGGTGGCAAAGAAGAACCACCAGAATGACTCACTATTGGCAAAACAACTCTTATACCCAAGAGCCAGGAAACACATTTGCCAAATAAATACCGGCCTATCTGCTGCCTTTCAACCACATGCAAATGGCTTACTGGAATAATTGCCGATGCAATTCATCAGCATTTGACTGATGGTGAATACCTTGAGAAGGAGCAGAAAGGGTGCACAAAAACAAGCTTGGGACAAAAGATCAATTTCTTTTGAACAAAACAATCCTGGAAGAATGTAGGAAGCGACAAAGAAACCTGTCAATGGCCTGGATTGACTGCAAAAAGGCATTTGACAGTGTGCCTCATTCCTGGATAATGCGGTGTCTGAAGCTGTAAGATCTTTTATTACAAAACAAATGACAATGTGGCAAACATCTATTTCCCTACACCACGTGGAAGGGACAATACAGTCTTCAAATATTAGCATCCAGCGAGGCATATTTCAAGGCGATAGCCTTTCACCACTACTATTTTGCCAGTCAATCGATCCACTCAGCAAGCTTCTAAAAAAATGTGATGCTGGGTACAATCTCAGTAGAGGCAGAAAAAATATTAAAGTAAAAGAGTAAATCGTTTACTTTTCATGGACGATCTAAAACTCTATGCAGAGACAGAAAAACACCTTTTTTCCCTGATAGAAATTGTGAAAACGTACTTGGAGGATATCTGCATTGAGTTTGGATTCGGTTCTGGGGTTCGGGAAAGAGTGAGTCACTCTCTCGACAACAGCACGTTTCTGCTCTCTTCTTTTCCAATCGATCACATCTGGCCTTTCGCCACCAATGTCACACCACACAATCCGAACGTCAGCAATACGAAATTCTTTTCAAGAGAAGATGTTCACGACTCTTTTCTCTCTGCTGCCCCAGGGAATTTTTTCCCAGCTTTTATATCCTCCTATCTAGAAAAAAAAGGAAGAGACAGGAAAAAAAATAGCTTCGCCCATCATGCTCTGCCTTCCCACGATGCCCTTCACGTATACAAATACGCTGGCCATCCTTTCCTTCTTCTTTCCCAAAGATCGATGCAGATACGCCCGGTACGATTTTTTCTTCTTTTCTAACCATATACCCCACACAAATGTGATAAATGCACAATAAAAAAGGGGGAAAAACAACATCTTAACAGCTTCAGATCAAGGATTTCACATACAAATACATTGGCATTAAGGAAAACAATTATGTGGAACACGAAAAAATGACCCCTAAAAACAAAATTACGGCTATAAACCAGCTTGCAATACCTGTGATCATGTACGGTTTCTGTATTATAGACTGGCCTCAATATAAAATAAACAGGCTCGATACCAAGACCAGGAAAAACCTATATTTACATAAGGTAACATACCGAAACAAATGCAGCGACAGGATATACCTACCACGAAAGAAAATTTAACCATGCATATCGAGCCACTATAGTAAGCATCTCCTATATAAAAGATTGGGTCCTCTTTATTAATAGAGGTCAGCTGAACATGACGCAATTATATATAAAAATATTAAGACAAAAACAATGCAAAAATGCTAACGGGTCGGAACTCATGATAAAAATGGACCCATCAACTTGTTTATAAACCAGCCGGAAAGATGAAAACAATGAAGTAAGCCTCCCTACATTTGGAAATAACAGTCCAGTAAGGACAGAAATATTGGATCAAGTAAAGAATAGATACCCTGTAGCAGATGACACCTAGTTCTATTTTTGTTTGATAAAAAAATAAATAGTTATTTAAAAGTTCTGTATATATATTAAAACGCACTCAGAAAGACACCCATTTATTTAAATATCATTTATATTTAAAAACATCTTGCTCGCGAATATTCAAAATTTAATATTTAAAATATTATTTTAAAAATATATTAATTGTCGGTGAAGTTAATATATTAAAGAATAATTAAATAAATATTAAATTGTCTTAAAAGCGCACACAGAAAATAACCCAAAAGAACACAGTACAAAAAATCAATCTTGGTCCCAAAACTCCGAAACAGAAAGACACCCATTTATTTAAATATATTTTATTTAAATACGGTCGTTTTGTTACTTACTATAAAAAATATTTTGTAAATATATATTTTTTCATTTAAATCTTCAAAAGTTTTGTAAATATATATTTTTTTTTAAATTGCTGGCGAATATTCAAGCATGTTTGCTATTTGACATGTTTACAAACAACTGACGCCATGTGCTTGTGCCAATGTCAAGGTCAACTCACCGGTGTTAGTTGAAATGTGCACCTCTCTGGGCACACCTCTTTCAAAGAACACAGATGACAGCTGGCGAATAATGTAGGAGAAGCCCTGGCGCCGGAGTTGTCTCCAGACCAGGAAGCGTGTAAGTCCACAATCGATGAGGGTGAGGAAGTGACTGCCACCATAATGTGTGATATCCATGCCCACACTCTGCCATGTGCCACTCACTCCCAATTGCCCTGTTTTCACTGTATTGGAGCTGGGTTGCTTAATTGACATGCCTGGCAACTTTCCACTGCTCTCTTGACATCTGCCCTTCGTACTTCTGGGTCAACCATCTTGGCAAAATATAGTGTCCGCTTAACCCCTGGGTGTCCGCATTGCTGATGAATCTCACTAATACAATCCGCATCCATATTGCACGTGACGGCTGCACGCAGTTGTTGCAGTGTCTCAGAACTTCTGCGGGTATCAGCCAGCAGCCACCGTGTTAGTACTCGTGTCAGCACATCTGCTCTTTTGCTTGCAGACCTGATCAATGTTACATTTACGAGCAGGTTGTACTCTTGGATTGTATTAACCAGAGTGGTGAGCCATCTTTGTATGAACATCTCACTCGCTGCCATGCTCTTCCAGTCAATGCATCGTTTATCCACCGATGAGTGCACACAGAGTCCGAGATAATATATAGTACCTTGTCTTGCCACTTAAGCGCCAGGGTAACTCCTTCCAATGTGGCATCAAGTTCGGTCAGATTTATGTGCCTAGAATCATTCTTTGGACAAAGCCAACATGCGTCTTTGATAATACCATCATCAAGTGCAAGGGCAACTCCAATGGCTATTCAACTAGCATCCACCCACATCGTGAACTCGTTCCTGTTAACACACCAGTTCCCTCGCACAGAGTCGTCACGAGGTTTTCAAAGTGCTCTTCGAGTGACTGGGCAGACATGAGGCTCTCATTTACAAAGATATCGTCAATGTAAGACGAGGTTGCCTGGTGCACAGCCTCATCCTGTTGCCAGGTCTCGTGCATAATTGCCGTCATAATGCCTAGTGCCATGTTGAGACCGAACCCTAGCCTGGTCAGACAATAGCGAGTTCCTTTAATTTTCACTGTCTGAAATTAGATATCCATCTCAAGCTCTCTTCAGCCAATACTCATCTCTAGTAGGAAAAGTCCAACCAGATCACAGATGTCTGCACTGTC
>NC_136527.1:190501546-190555758 GCF_053919585.1 Euprymna scolopes
TCAGTTATAAATGTCTCTCAGCATCTGTTATAAATGTCTCACAGCATCCGTTAACATTTTTCTCAGCATTCATTATAAATGTTTCTCAGCATCCGTTATAAATGTTTCTAAGCATACGTTATAAATGTTTTTCAGTATCCATTCTAAATGTTATAAATGTTTCTCAGCATCTGTTTAAAATGTTTCTCAGCATCCGTTATGTTTCTCAGCATCTGTTATAAATGTCTCTCAGCATCTGTTATAAATTTCTCTCAGCATCCGTTATAAATGTCTCTCAGCATCAATTATAAATGTTTCTCAGCATCCGTTATAAATGTTTCTCAGCATCCGTTATAAATGTCTCTCAGCATCTGTTATAAATGTTTCTCAGCATCCGTTATAAATGTTTCTCAGCATCCGTTATAAATGTTTCTCAGCATCCGTTATAAATGTTTGTCAGCATCCGTTATAAATGTTTGTCAGCATCCGTTATAAATGTTTCTGAGCATCCGTTATAAATGTCTCTCAGCATCCGTTATAAATGTTTCTCAGCATCCATTCTAAGTGCATCCCAGCATCTGTTATAAATTTCTCTCAGCAGACGTTATAAATGTCTCACACCGGGCGTTATAAATGTCTCTAGCATCCGTTATAAATGTTTCTCAGCATCCGTTATAAATGTTTCTTAGTATCCGTTATAAATGTTTTTCAGCATCCGTTATAAATGCCTCTCAGCATCTGTTATAAATTTTTGTCAGCATCCGTTATAAGTGTCTCTAGCATCTGTTATAAATGTCTCTCAATATCCGTTTTAAATGTCTCACAACATCCATTAAAAATGTTGCTCAGCATCCGTTATAAATGTCTCTCAGCATCCATTATAAATCTTTCTCCCAGAATATAAATATCATTCTCGTTATAAATGTTTCCCTGCTATCTCTCTCCCGATACACACTGTGAGGTTTACACAGGGTATACACACACACACACTGATATATATATATATATATATATATATATATATATATATATATATACATGATATATACACACATACTGATATATGTACACACGATATATACACACACACTGATATATGTACATGCACTGATATATGTACACATGGTATATGTACACACGGTATACAGACACACTGATATATGTACGCACGGGATATACACACTCACCGATATATGTACACATGGTATATATACACACACGCTGATATATGTACACATAGTATATACACACACTGATATATGTACACACGATATATACATACACACTGATATATGTACACACGGTATACACACACACACTTATATATGACACACGATATACACACACACATTGAAATATGTACACATGATATACACACACACATTGAAATATGTACACATGGCTACACAACACAATCTTTTGTCATCGTCTAGACTTATTGAACATTCTCTAGTGAAACACGAGCTTCTAAATGAACATTTCTTAACTGAGAATTATTTTAATATTCTTGTAAAATTATAATTCTGTGAACATTTTTTTCTCATTTAATCATGTTTATTATATTTTATTTACAACTGTCTTTGCTATTTCCCCAAGTTTTCATTTTCTGTGATATTTTATTTACAAAATACTGTTGATGTATTTAGTAAGTACTTGCTATTCTCCTGGTTATTCTTTTTTGGAACACGTGTACGACAAATTCAGTCTGTCATTGTTTGACGCCACATGGTGTTATGTGTCAAGTGAGGTACCAAAATAAAAAAAAACAGGAAAAAATGTTTATTTTTTTTACATTTTTATCAAACGAAGAAAAATATAAATACGTGTGAAGATTACATGTAAAAATTCCAACTCATGCAATGGAGATATATTTAAGTTTTAATTCTCAAACGAGACTAACTATTTTTGATAAAACTCTGTGGCGTACCGAAAAATATATTTTTCTAAAGAATAAAGTCAAAAAAATTTATTTTTACAAAAATCTGTATGCATGATTCTAGTGAATAAAATAATTACACATAAAAATTTGGTTATTTTTTAATTTGTTTTCGAAAGAGCATTAGCATATTGGCAGAATGAAAACGTTGGTGTTTTTTTTTGTAATTACATAAAAAATGATAAACGATATTAATACATATTAATATCGTTTATCATTTTTAATGTAATTACGAACAAAAATATTTATATACCTGTTTTCCTTCTATCGTCACAAATATCACTTTTAAAAACATTGTATATCATTTACATTAATTATCAGCGTAGTTTGCCTAAAAAACTGTCATAGCTAGTGTGTGTGTGTTAATCTCATGGAATAATTTTCGTCGTCGTCATCGAGGTCATCGATAATATAACATAGTTACTGGCTATGGCAGTTTTTTAGGTAAACCACGCTGATAATTAATGTAAATGATATACAATATGTTTTTAAAAGTGATATATATATATATATATATATATATATATATATATATATATATATATATATATATATATATATATATATATGAGCAAACAGTTAATGAAATTTTTTAAAAAAACACTTTGAAATGAGTTAAAAACATATTTAATCTGAAAAGGAAACACTAGATAAATGGATAGTCCTTAATCCGCGGAGTTTCGAAGAAATACTCTCCTTCTCATCAGAGGGTAGAAATTAGCAAAATGCGGGATCGGATTTTGCATGCAGAAGTATTTGATGAAACAACAAATAAGTCAAAGATCTTACTTGAAAACAAAATAAGTTAAGCAGAGGGAATATGGTAAATAAAAATGCGATTACACATTAATGGATAGTCTGGTGGAAGATAAAAAATCCAGTGATGGTAAAATCCAAATGTAAAACTTCAAGGAAGTTAAAAGAATTTCCATTTGTACAAGTAAAATCCAAGGAAATCCCGTAATTGGAAGAAGATGGTCCATAATGCGCCCCAACATCACATCCGCCCCCCCCCCGCTCGTGCCCCCAATGTACACAGTAAAATCTTCGGAAAATGTTAAATCGTGGTCTAATTGGTAAATGTCGGTGCGTTACTTATGGAAAAACGTTTAACTAAACTGCAAAAGCACCTATTATATTTTTGTAAACCACATTAAAAACTACGCAAAAAAGCCCCCCAATTTGTTGTACTTTTCTTTAACTGTAAGTCATTAAAAAAATGTCAGTCCGTAATTTTTTGATTAGTACATGGTACGCCATGTGAGAAGGCAGTTTGCTAGGTGAAGCAAGCCGTCGTTCATGCTGCAGCGCACGCGCGTAGCGTAAACAAAAGCTGCAAAATGGTGGAATGTTATTCGTGGGTTCGGGGGTTAATACCATGCAAACGGTAACTTTGCCCCAAGTTTGACTATCAGATTCGTTGTCAGCAACCTCAATTACCTATATAAAAAAAAAAAAAAAAAAATTTAGAGTGGTCGGTGTTCTGTAGTAGCGTATCTGGATATTTACCTGTATTCTAAACAAACTTCTGCGCGATACCGGTGTGGACCTTTAAGAGTCCCTTTTAGTTATTATTTGGTTCGAGGATATTTGTCCAACTAATTTTGCCGATTATTCTGTCTAGAGTTCTCATCTTGGATATTAACACTAGTTTGACTAATCCAAAAAATAATGAAATGTCCAATCTTCAAAAAAATAAAGAAACATGATTTTTAAACCTTAGTGTATCTTGTTCATTTTAATAAATTAGATAAAAAAAGAAAAGACATTTTATAAAGAAATCCCAACACATTGACAAATACAATCTAAATTTGATAGGGAAATAACTCGGCACACTCAACTAATTAAACGGACATTTTCTACACGAGGAACGAAATAATGATTACACCGTGTTATTACGATGACTAAATTCATTGTTCTTTAGCAGTTGATTTGCTCTTTAAACAATTTCACGTTTAAATCGTGTTTTTTATCTTTTAATTTTGATTCTTTTATATTTTCATATATTTTATTTCTTAATGAATTGGACACACAAAACAAAAGTTGTATCAATTTACTAAAGAAATCTGTGTTGAACACAAAAGAAATACGAATTTATCCTGATTTTTTTTCGCATTGAATTCCTGGAAATATACGTAAGTTTGTATCTTTCTTTCTTTTTTTTCTTTTTTTTTTACACAACAAAATCTAATCTATAACTTTTAATATAATCTTAACCATTAAAATAAGTTTACTTTAATATTTTCATATATTTTATTTCTTAATGAATTGGACACACAAAACAAAAGTTGTATCAATTTACTAAAGAAATCTAAAAAAAAAAACGTATTGAATTCCTGGAAATATACGTAAGTTTGTATCTTTTTTGTGCTTTTTTTACACTAAAAAATCTAATCTATATCTATTAATGTAATCTTAACATTAAAATAAGTTTATTTATTTTTGTTTTTGCAATCCAATAAAATATGAAAATAATATTATGATTTAAAAAATATCTTTAAAATATTTTATTCAATGTGATATTTAGATTTTTGTTAAACATATGATTAGTTTTGTAAAACTAGTGTGATTACTAAGAAAATAATAATTTAATTCGAAGTTGATCGAATTAAGCTTTTTTTAATAAATCTGATCACGAAAACTTTCTTTTTGTATTTCATTGTTTTAAGATTAAAAAAAAATATATATCGTTGGAGAATTCCGTTTTAATTTTTATGTTTCATCCAATATGTAATATTTTAAAATATGCATCACTTTCTTTTATAAAGTTTACATAAAATGGTCAATTATCATCAATTAGCAATTACTTAATGTAGAAAACAATATTTGTAAGTCTTTAAAATCTAACCCAGCATAGTTTGGCTCTAAAAAAATAAAAATTGAGTTTATTTTTCACTATTACATTTATACAGTCTTAAAATACCCACTAAAGGAATTATAAATTAATAATATTTATTTCAGATTTTAGAGTGGGGATCACTTTCCTATATTATTTAATGTAAAATTAGCACTCATTTTTTATGACCAGTTAGCAGTCAATGATACTTGTACTCGTTCGCAGTTTCAAATTTTTGTTGCAGGGGGGAGGGAGACAGGGAATTCATATTAGTTTTTGTTTTCTTACGTTTTTTTTTTCGATGGGGATTAGATGTCATATGCATATATGAGTATTTTTTTTATTTCGCAATATTTTGGACGATTATTGGGTCTTCTGAGACGGCCATTTTGTATCAACCATTTTTTCGTCTTCTAATGTAACATACTATTTTTTAAAAAGTAAATAAGTTATAACACTGGAAATGTTCCTTATATTTATTTGTTAGTTGAAAGTATAAATTAATAAGCATGGATCTCCTTTCTCGTGGTAAGAATAGCTTTCTAAATAATAACATTATTACTAATGAGAGGTGTTTTTATTTAAAAAAAGCAAAATATAGAATTTGAATTTAAATTTTATTTTTAATGAGGGGAGGGTTTTTTATTAAAAACAGCCAAAATATAGAATTTAAATTGAAATGTTATTACTTATGAGTGGAGATGTTTTTATTTAAAACACAAAAAATAGAATGTATGATTAATACCTGCACCCTCTCCAAACAACACACAGGCTGTTATCCCTCCTTAAAAAACAAAGGAAAGCCAAAAATAAAACAAGTTTTAGGATGAAAAACCAAAACTGTTTATCTATTAAATTTATTTTTAAATAATATTCTAAAATCAAAAATATTAAGATTAAAAAACAAAACTGTTTATATATTAAATTTATTTTTAAATAATATTGTAAAATCAAAAATATTAGGATGAAAAAACAAAACTGTTTATCTAGCCGCATGCACGTAAAGTGTTTCACATCAAAAATCTGTTTACATTGGTGATCGTAAAAAAAGTGGGAAACAATTTTTTACATTTAGTTTAATTACTTACGGTGCCTTTATTTGTATGCCTCTCTCTCACATAGCATCCAATTATGTCTCAATGCTATTTATTTGGTGTAAATGTAAATTGTTTATTAAGTAAATAACAATGTATTAGAAGTATCCTGTTAATAATTAACTATTTTAGTCAGCAGTTGTTACACTAACGTATTATATTTGAATCCAAGAAAATATATATTAAAAAATATATAACAATATCAGGATTGCATTACATTTTTAAAAATTATTTTCATTCTTCTAATAAGTTTTAGATTGCAATTATTTTGTCAAGTAACCTATCTCTATGAATGTCAATATATATATATATATATATATATATATATATATATATATATATATATATAATGTGTGTGTATTAAATTTTCACCCCAAACAAGGCACATTGCCACTTTGATATAGGGGGTTACTATCAGGGATATAAGCTACAGGGGTACTATATGGGGTATTGGACAGCAAGATGTCGGTTTACGTTACACTTGAACTTCTGCATGTCAGTACAGTTGGGGAAGCAGGAACCCGGAAAGGAATTCCAAAGTCTAGCGGTTCTGGGGAAGAAACTATTGGAGTAGAAGGCTCTCTTACATTTAGGGATCTCAAGTGTGAGGGGGTACAAGGGCTTGCAATTCATTGGAGCATTCACCGTTAAAGTACTTGTAGAACAGGCAGAGGGATGCTACATTTTGTTGATGGGACAGAGGCTGAAGCCTAGATGACAGTTCAGGACCTATTTGTTTGGCGACTCTCTTTTGAACCTTGTCTAGGAGCGAGAGACTAGTAGCAGATGCACCAGCCCAAATATGACAGCAATACTCCATACATGGGTGAATGGTGGCCTTATAGAGGGGCAGGATACTTTCTGGCGTTAGTAGCTTTCTAGCATGGTAGAGAGAACCTAACTTTTTAACAGCAGTCCTGGCAATTCTCTCAATATAATTTTTCCAAGTCATGTTTCCTGTGAACGGAGGAGTTTAAAAGATATACTTTCAGAGAAAGAGTCTTTGGCTATTGCTATTCGTGGTAGAGGTTTCTTTGTTTGAAGTTATTGAAGGAAACAAGTTTGCTCTTGGCAGCATTGAATGTGACCATCCATTTCTGTCCCCATTCCACTGCAGATTGGAGGTCATCCTCTAGTGTTTCTGCCATTTCTTTGGGTATGTGTTCATTTGTTTTCCTGTCGTGTCTGTTATAGAGCATGGTGTCATCAGCATATATACCCATCTCAGAGACAGTTTTGTCATGGAGGTCATTTATAAATATTACGAATAATAGAGGTCCAAGGATAGACCTCTGAGGCACTCCCGCATTTATATCATATTCTTTAGATGTACGATTATCGAGGAGAACCTGGATTTTTCTCTTATCTAAGAAGGATTTAATTATGTTAAGTATTCTTCCAGTGATACCGTATGATCTGATTTTCCTGAGAAGACCATCATGCATACCTTGTCAAAAGCATGATATTTTTTTACATGGTAGTCACCACTTATCAAGGCCTAGAAGCCACTCGGTGATAAAGGTTATTATATGTACAGTAATCAATAATAGATATATCTAGAGCTACCGCTCTACCCTCCCCTGCTTTGTCAAGTGAATGGTATATTACAGTTAGGATGTCTCCTGTGGAACGGGCTTGCCTAAATCCATATTGTTGGTCAGTCAGACGTTTAGCATCTGTAAGGTATATTCATTTAAATCTTAAACGTATCATCATCATCATCATCATCATCATCATCATGCAGTCCGTCTTGATGATGACTAGTCGGGCCGTCAGTGCTTTATACTTTAGTACAGGACTTTCCGCTTTGGCTCCTTACTTGCTTGTGCAGTTTAGGTGTAGTATCTGTTGCGCATCAGATAAGCATCCTCTGAATCTCCAATGCTCATTCCCAGTGGAGCAAACCCGTGACGACTGGCAGCAGAGGAGGCCACAGTTTCTGGCCGAAAGTAATCTCACTGAGGTAGACAGTCGGCCTATCATGTCTGCTACTACGCCTTTTCTTTCTGGATCAGATTCCATAGCCTTTTAACGAAAACTGCGTGGCAGCAGTGGATTTGAAGTCAGAGTTCCCATCTCTTAGCCTTTTGCTCTGATAAGGCCCACAAGGCAGTGGTGCTTGATTTTGGGGTTGATTCCCCTAGTCTTCGCCCAACCAACGGTACCCACAAGAAAGTAGGGTAGGCGTTGGTAGTGTACCAGGGCGTGTCCACATATCGGTGAGCCAGAACGCACTACCTCTGGGGTCCCCTACTACTTTGAGATCTCCTACAGGTTTAGCCTGGGGCCACAAGGCACCCAGTTACAGTGTGTGGCCAACATGGAGGCACTGTAGGAGTCTTGATGATGGAGAGGCTATGTACTGAGACTTATGCAGAGCTGCTCCCTTTTTACCCTGAGGTTAGCCAGCGGTTTTTAAAGTATATAAATATTATAAAATATAACAGCACCATGTTAGTTTGTGTAGGGATTGAGTTATGTTTGACAAAAGTCCATTTTAATTGTTTTAATTAACTTTGCAATAAACACATCAATAACCTATGTTTTACAATGTCATCTATAATTTTTTCCCTCTCTCCCAAATTTTTCAAGAATTAGATACACCACAAATAAGACTTAAAACGTATTTTCGTTCAGCTAAGAAATGCAAGTTCTATAAACTTGAGCGTTTCAAAATTAACTCTATTTATGATCAGTTATAAGCTAACATTTTAATTAATGAAAATGCTTCAAATATGCTCTGGAAAATATAAAAAAAAACAAGTTGTGATAAAAAGACTGAAAACAATTGACAGCAATTCAACAATTTTCGTGTAGGATTTATAGTATTTTTATAGAATAGGAATAACCTATTTGCAAGTTTAAAAAGCTTTTAAATTGATATAATTTTTTGTTTGGGGTTCATAGATTAACGGTTAATTGACGTCTACAATAAAAAAATTATTAACAGAATCAGATATACAGGAATATATGAATGGAAATAACAAAGATCTAACATAGATGTGGAAAATTCCAAACAGAAAATTATTTCACTCGCAAAAATATATCAGAATTACAATTGTCTTAAATTAACTAAAAAGTTTAGACTGTTGTTTAAAAAGTAATTATTAAAATGTCCTTAAAACTGTTGTCACAAATTTAATTGCAACATATTTCAACATTTCCTGAAGACATGCTATGTGAAACGCATACAATTCTCAGTCACATAACCTCAATTTAATGAGTGATTAAAGTGTTCTGTAAGAGGATAATAAATGATAATATGGGTATTCAGTGTTTATTGAATTTTGAGAGTGTTGCTGAAACCGTCTTGCAATATTGTTGCGACACCAGGTTCAACCTATATGGAAAGCGCTGGTGTCTACCCTGAATAATTTGTGCTCCACTTACGTGAAGGGGAAACAATAATTTCATACGTTTGAAGTCTTATAAACAAAACACAAAATAGTGGCATATACAAAATTGTTATGTAATCTTGTTATATCCAATTCATAGCGTATCGATATTACTTAATATTATTATCTTATCCAGTGTATTACTATTATTACGTGAGGGGGATAATGTCTTGGTACAATGCCTAAACAAGTGTGGATGGGAGATAAAAAACACAAGTTGTCAAAACTATTTCTATCAGATTATGGTTAACGAATCAGACAGAAGAACTCTGTGAAAATCGTAATCATCTGATATCCGTCAATGACTGTAGCCCACGAAATTTAAAAGGCAAGTCAATTTACCAGGTGATTCGTTACACACTCTTTCCGTTAAGTTATCATAATACTTATTTTTCCTTTGAAAAACTCATACTGTGCTGATAATATTATAACGTCATAATAAACCACGTGTAAAATTGTTAGCAGCTGATCAGAACTGTCTCAAAATTATGCCCATGTATATGCTTTATAAATATTGTGATAACTATCAAACTGATGTAATAATGATCTGTACATTTTAGTTGTCCACTCGGAAAGGGGATTACTAATAAAAGTTGAATCCTGTAATCCACACTTTTTAGTGGCTATTTCATTGGTTTTTTACCTCTTTAAGATCACATATAAATATAATCTTGTTAATCTACTGTGTTTCATCATTTTGCTGTTCATGTACCTCGTTATAATACATTATCATATTCATGTACCTTTTTTTCTTTTTTTTCCTGTTGAATCTATTGTTATTGCTTTCTTAACAATTACTTTACTAACGTAAATAGGTATTGACTGCGTATTATAACCTGGATGTAAGGGACAACTATTTTTGATTATTACAAACAGGGGAGTAGCGAGATGTTTATTCACATAACATTTAAACTACTGCATTTCTGTATATTCATGGAAGCAAAAAACAGGGGAAAAGATTACTAGGAAAAGCTGAATCATGAAAGCCACAATTTTTCGTCGCTATTTATTTATCTTTTACTAATCTGAGATCATATATACATATATTTATTTATCTTTTACTAATCTGAGATAACATATACATATATTTATTTATCTTTTACTAATCTGAGATCACATATACATATATTTATTTGTATTTTACTGATCTGAGATCACATATACATATATTTATCTTTTACTAATCTGAGATCAAATATACATACATTTATTTATCTTTTACTAATCTGAGATCACATATACATATATTTATTTATCTTTTACTAATCTGAGATCACATATACATATATTTATTTATCTTTTACTAATCTGAGATCACATATACATATATTTATTTGTCTTTTACTAATCTGAGATCACATATACATATATTCATCTTTTACTAATCTGAGATCACATATACATACATTTATTTATCTTTTACTAATCTGAGATGACATATACATATATTTATTTATCTTTTACTAATCTGAGATCACATATACATGCATTTATTTATCTTTTACTAATCTGAGATCACATATACGTATATTTATTTATCTTTTACTAATCTGAGATCACATATACATATATTTATTTATCTTTTACTTATTTGAGATCACATATACATATATGTATTCATCTTTTACTAATCTGAGATCACATATACATACATTTATGTATCTTTTACTAATCTGAGATCAAATATACATTTATGTATTTATCTATTACTAATCTGAGATCACATATACATATATTTATTTATCTTTTACTAATTTGAGATCACATATACATATAGCAAGTATCAACCATGAAAAGACTTTGTAATCTTCTGTTTTTTGTTATTTCGATGTTCACGAACCACGTTATAATACATGTATGACGTATGTGTATATACTTTCATGGACTTTTGTAATTTGCTTGAAGAAAACACACAGTAATATTTTTAATGAATGTTTGTAATATATTCTCATTGTAATATTCATCTCTCTCTCTCTCTCTCTCTCTCTATATATATATATATATATATATGTTTATTTTTTACCATGATTAAAATCATAAAAACGTCAGATTTCAACGCGATTATATTTATATTCTAAGCAACACCTGTATCGACTGGTTCAATGTACTGTTTGGAAAGGGTTTTTTTAAATGTGACTCTCATGATATTTTGGTTGAAATAAATCTTGAATTTTTATTGTGTTCAATCCAATAATATTGACAACAATAAGCAGAATACTAATACGTGAGTTCAAATATTAAAATATTTAATTTTATTGTTTTGCAGATGTTCCTGACTGAATCCTATTATTCAACTTTAATGGAATATAATTTTTCTTTACATGAACGCCACTATTGAATTTTAATGGAATATGATTTTCTTTAAACATGATTGAACACTATCATTGGATTTTAATGAAATATGATTCTCTTCAAATATTGTGCTATAAATATTTATTACCTTATATAGAAGATAACAGCGACATTTGTGGAAAGATTTCTATACTGGACTTTATTATTTATTAATTACTGGACAATATTATTTACGAATTTTATGCAATAGTTGTGAAAACAAAACACATCTTGAAAATAATATTAGTTGTTGTGAATTGTGTGCTTGATTTTACAACAAATCAAAAGATATAAAAAGCTAAAATCAGAAATTGAGATCGGAAATTAAACTGAGGAAAAGGCATGTTTTATTAAGTGTGTGATTTATGATAACAATCACATTTAGTGACACATATGAGAACTCATCTGGAAAAAACACATTTTGTGAAATGTAAAAATATTCTTTTTCTGCAAAATATGGTTTACTAAGACATATGTGAACACATATTGGCAAACACATGCACATTAAAGGAAAACAATTGCACAGAAGTCAGCATTAAAAAATGTTGGGAATATATTAGATAGTAAATAAATGTTTGGCATTTGAACAAAGTAATAAGTAAATTGCAACGTTCGAGTAAAATGCATAAACATTCTTTTTCTGAAAAATCATTGTAAGTAAAACACATGAGTACTAACACTAAGGTAAAACCACATTGTTGTGAAGTTTGTGGATATTCTTTTTCTGTAAAATCATCGTTAGTGACACATAGAAGAATCCACACTGGAGAAAAGCCATATTCTTGTGAAGTGTGTGGATATTCTTGTTCTAAAAAATCATATTTAGTGACACATACAAGAACCCACACTGGGGAAAAACCATATTATTGTGAAGTTTGTGGATATTCTTGTTCTGAAAAATCATCTTTAGTAACACATATGAGAACCCACACTGGGGAAAAACCATATTCTTGTGAAGTGTGTGGATATTCTTGTTCTCAAAAATCATCGTTAGTGAGACATATGAGAACTCACACTGGGGATAAACCATATTCTTTTGAAGTTTGTGGATATTCTTGTTCTGTAAAGTCATTGTTAGTAAAACATACAAGAACCCATAGTGGAGAAAAGCCACATTCTTGTGAAGTTTGTGGATATTCTTGTTCTGAAAAAGCAAGGTTAGTGAGACATGCAAGAACACACACGGGGAGAAGCCACATTCCTGTGAAGTGTGTGGATATTCTTGTTCTCAAAAATCTAATTTAGTGACACATATGAGAACCCACACTGGAGAAAAGCCACATTCTTGTGAAGTTTGTGGATATTCTTGTTCTGACAAATCAAGGTTAGTAAAACATATGAGAATTCACACTGGGGAGAAGCCACATTCCTGTGAAGTGTGTGGATATTCTTTTTCTCAAAAAATATCGTTAGTGACGCATATGAGAATTCACACTGGAGAAAAGCCGTATTCATGTAAAGTTTGTGGATATTCTTGTTCTGAAAAATCAAGGTTAATAAAACATATGAGAACTCACACTGGGGAGAAGCCATATTCTTGCGAAGTGTGTGGATATTGCTTTTCTCAAAACTCATCGTTAGTGACACATATGAGAATTCACACTGGAGAAAAGCCGCATTCATGTAAAGTTTGTGGATATTCTTGTTCTGAAAAATCAAGGTTAGTAAAACATGAGACTTCACACTGGGAAGAAGCCACATTCCTGTGAAGTGTGTTAATATTCTTTTTTTCAAAAATCAAATTTAGTGAAACATATAAAAAGGATACACAATTAGAAAATGCCATTTGTTTGCCAAATATATGTAGGCTTAGTTCTAAGAATTTGCATTTATTTCTACATTTGAGAATATAATACAATATAGAGAAGTAAAGAATTGTTTAAAAACGATATTGTTGCTGAAAAATCTAAATATATTGATTTCTTTAAAAGCAAGTGGATGGAGAAAAAATACACAAGACACACAATTCATAGAAGACCAAACTGTTGCTAAAAACATATGAAATTATAAACGGAACAATTGATGTCTTATGATTTATTTAAAATAAAGACGAAATCTATATTCTTGCACACTGTATCACTATTTGTGTTTTCGTTAATAAGCTGATGTGGAAATAACAAGCATGATATTTTTGCAAAGAATTCAAGTGTATTTATACGTATGCGAATTCACAGTGAGGAAAAAATTAAACAACTACATAAACAATTTTACTCAATAGATAAAGTTACAGGTATATATTCGAACAATTGCCTCTAAATGGATCATTAGAAATGGCTCTCAGCTGAACTGTATAAGACATCAGGTTAATGCTTAGTTTCCTCTAGGATTTACCATCCCAGCTACAACAAAATGATGAGAAAATGAAAATAAAACAAGAAACAAAGTAGATATTTAATATATCTGAGAACAAGATTGAAATGCCAGAGACAGTAACAACATTTGTCAACTTTAGATTTATTTTCTATTTTACATAATCTCAGAAGCATTGGTAATAAAAAGTGACACAATTATCATATCTCCATAGCATTCAGTGGAATATTAAGGTTCTTTACTCAACTGATTTCGTACAACATTTATTTAATAAAAAATACAACATTAATGAATAATTATTTACTAAAAAAGACAATATTAATGAATAATTATTTACTAAAAAAGTACAACATCGATGAATAATTATTTAATAAAAAATACAACATTAATGAATAATTATTTACTAAAAAAGACAATATTAATGAATAATTATTTACTAAAAAATACAACATCGATGAATAATTATTTACTAAAAAAGACAATATTAATGAATAATTATTTACTAAAAAAATACAACATCGATGAATAATTATTTACTAAAAAAGACAATATTAATGAATAATTATTTACTAAAAAAATACAACATCGATGAATAATTATTTACTAAAAAAGACAATATTAATGAATAATTATTTACTAAAAAAGTACAACATCGATGAATAATTATTTAATAAAAAATACAACATTAATGAATAATTATTTACTAAAAAAGTACAACATCGATGAATAATTATTTAATAAAAAAGACAATATTAATGAATAATTATTTACTAAAAAAGTACAACATCGATGAATAATTATTTAATAAAAAATACAACATTAATGAATAATTATTTACTAAAAAAGTACAACATCGATGAATAATTATTTACTAAAAAAGACAATATTAATGAATAATTAATTACTAAAAAAGTACAACATCGATGAATAATTATTTAATAAAAAATACAACATTAATGAATAATTATTTACTAAAAAAGACAATATTAATGAATAATTAATTACTAAAAAAGTACAACATCGATGAATAATTATTTACTAAAAAATACAACATTAATGAATAATTATTTACTAAAAAAATACAACATCTATGAATAATTATTTACTAAAAAAGACAATATTAATGAATAATTATGTACTAAAAAAGTACAACATCGATGAATAATTATTTAATAAAAAATACAACATTAATGAATAATTATTTACCAAAAAAATACAACATCGATGAATAATTATTTACTAAAAAAGACAATATTAATGAATAATTATTTACTAAAAAAATACAACATCGATGAATAATTATTTACTAAAAAAATACAACATCGATGAATAATTATTTACTAAAAAAATACAACATCGATGAATAATTATTTACTAAAAAAAGACAATATTAATGAATAATTATTTACTAAAAAAATACAACATCGATGAATAATTATTTACTAAAAAAGACAATATTAATGAATAATTATGTACTAAAAAAGTACAACATCGATGAATAATTATTTACTAAAAAATACAACATTAATGAATAATTATTTACCAAAAAAATACAACATCGATGAATAATTATTTACTAAAAAAGACAATATTAATGAATAATTATTTACTAAAAAAATACAACATCGATGAATAATTATTTACTAAGAAAAAGGCAAAGAATTCTAATCCTGACTGATTGATTGAGATTGTCGGAATGACTTCCTCATCTTGGTTGTTATTGTCACAATAGGAGGGCAAAATGGCCGAAACGTTGTGACAATAACAATTATTGTCACAACGTTTTGCCCTCCGGCCGAAACGTTGTGACAATAACAACCAAGATGAGGAAGTCAGTCCGACAATCTCAATCAATGAAAACACCTCATCTCAAAAATACAGACAATTACTGACTGCGATTAGTTAGAATTACGAAAACAAGCATGAAATGCCAAAGCCAACAATGTCCAGAATTTAAAACTGGGGTCGATTCTAGAATTAAAAAATCCATGAAAAACTGTGACATTTTTCTTTCAGCAGAAGAAAACGCAAATCTAAAGGTTGTTTCACCAGATTGTTGATTGGAAAGAAGCCATGGAAGCAATGTTTATTAAATTACTATACAAACTTCATTGCATGAAAATCCAAAAGCTCTCACAGAAATGGAATAAAGCTATATGAAAATATACCTTTGTGTCATACATACTGTTTCGTTCAGAAGAATGTGTATTCCTTAGTAGTGTGACATCAAGAGAGCGAAATACAAGGAGATAATGTATGTTTCCCTTTTGTGTGCTGTGCCACGTAGACAAAGTTGTATTTTAGTCATGTTTAAAAAAAACTGTGCCGCATACGTTATTTGTTGCAGTTGTGGTAAGTATTAATATGTGTACGTACCCGTTCTCACAAAACAACAGAATCTTTTTACTAACAAAACAGAAAAGAAAACATTATGCATACATCAAGAGACACATTTACATGAACACCTTTTCATAGATGCTATCCAACCTCCTGACAAGTATATATATATATATATATATATATATATATATATATATATATATACATACATATATATATATACATACATATATATACATACATATATATATATATACATACATATATATACATACATATATATATATATACATACATATACATATACATACATATATATATATACATATATATATACATATATATATATACATATATATATACATATAAATATATATATATATATATATATATATATATATATATATATATATATATATATATATATATATATATATACACGCCAGAACACTACAATACATGCTCGTCTCTAGCTTGATTGTCAGCAGCATCTATTCAGAATTCTTTCCTCGATTGTATTTCACAGAACAAGCAGGAGGAAGTGTTCTGATTTACACGATCATTATTGAGGTTTGCAAATCGAAGCATTGATTGAATTAATTAACAAAACACGTGTTCTACATTGAACAATAGCAATCCTTTATGTCAACATCCGAAAATGAATCTCCCAGTTCGATATCTTATATTCTGTTTCCGGCAAATAAATTGACTATTGAAGAAATGATCGAGTGCTAACAACCTGAGATTATAAATCTGCTATTCAATAATATTGAATAAATGCTCAAATCCTTAAAAAACACGAAGGAACCAAAGTCAATCACCTGCCCTTACATCTTGCTATTTACTATTTGCTGTAATAATAAAAAAAATTCGACTATTCATTCTTTATCGTAGTTTTTTAAAAAATATTTTATTGTTTGATCAGCAGGAGACAACTTCTTCGACATAAATGTTCAGCGATTTATTATTTTTTTACATTTTTTGCTTTATTTTTTCATGGATTCTGGATCAACTCTGAAAAATAAACATAAAATTCTTAAAGGCAATCAAATGAAGTAACCATATCTAATATTAATGTCAGTACCTTAATACTTAAAAAAATAAACATAATATTATTAAATGAAGTGACCATATTTAATATTAATGTCAGTAACTTAATACTTAAAATTTGATTATGACTTGATGTTGTTGATTTTGGAGTTTATGACTGATTGTTTGATTTTAGAATTGCAGATTTAAAAAAAATATGCAAAACATCTCATCAGACATTTTTCCATCAACCATTAAAATATGTGCCTTAAGTAAACATATATATATATATATCACATAACCCATATATATATATATATATATATATATATATATATATATATATATATATATATATATATATATATATATATATATATATCACATATTTCGGAAAATAATTGAAGTTTCTTGTGGACCTCATCGATCCTTCAAAACGTAATACTTAAAATTCATTTAATATCTAAAATAGCATAACTTAATAATTAAAATTCGTGTAGGACTGATCCTGTTGATATTAACAGATATTTTTCCATCAACCATTAAAATATGTGCCTTAAGTAAACATATATATATATATATACATATATATATGTATATATCACATAACCCATATATATATATGTATATATATATATATGTATATATCACATAACCCATATATATATATATATGTATATATATATCACATAAGCCATATATATATATATATACATATATATATCACATAACCCATATATATGTGTGATATATATATAAATATATATATATATATCACATAACCCATATATATATATGTATATATATATATATATCACATAACCCATATATATATGTGTGATATATATATATATATATATATCACATAACCATATATATATATGTATATATATATCACATAACCATATATATATATATGTATATATATATCACATAACCATATATATATATATATATGTATATATATATCACATAACTCATATATATATATCACATAACCCATATATATATATATATCACATAACCCATATATATATATATATATGCGATATATATATATATCACTTAACCCATATATATATATGTGATATATATATATATATAATGATCCTTTAAATTAACTGTTACTTATGCCGTTATCAATAAAATTAGCGTCTTTTAAGTTTAAACCGTTAAAAAAACGTATATAAGAATTTACACATAATTAATATTTAATTATAAACCCCTCTCTTATTGAAGACACTCCTACTACTTTAAACTCCAACGTCCTCTCCCTACCACTCCCCCTTCTTTTCTAACTCCCCTTTATCTACGATTTTTTCCATTCTTATTTGACTTTATAACTTAGTCCATCTATGAATTCTGATGATGCTAGTTGGATTTTTTCCTCTCTTTGAGGATTTTCCTCTACCTGAAACAATTTGTAAACTCATTCTGGACTCACAGTAACAAATTTCCTATATACTGTTCTGACTACACATTGAGCACTCTAGTCCGGTTTTTTCACCACTGGTATATATATATATATATATATATATATATATATATATATATATATATATATATATCATATATTTCGGAAAATAATTTAAGTTTCTTGTGGACCTCATCGATCCTTCTAAAACGTAATACTTAAAATTCATTTAATATCTAAAATATCATAACTTAATAGTTAAAATTCGTTCCTGTTGATATTAACCTGGGAGTTGGAATTTTTGGGTAGAATATTTTATCAAAGCTCTTTTAAAATACTGTAAATAACAGAAATGAAATATTTTCATCACTATTTATTACAGCATTATAATGTCCACATTAATATATCTCTATCTCTCAATACATTAAAAACCTTTCGTGAAATTTAATTTACTTAATTTCTGAGTTCAGTTTTTAGCTATTGTCAGTTGACTAACGTTAACAGATAAAATAATTTTATTCACGTAAAACTTTGTTCCATTATTAATTCAATGTTAATAATTATTTATAAACAACCATTGTTTTTAAAAAGTTGTTATCTATTATATGTGCATATAAGCCAATGATATTTTTTCGCTTGTGTTTTCTTTGTATCATAAAAATTATTGTGTAAATAATTGTATTACCTGTGTAGTAAGGTAACATTTAAAATTTCCAAATGAATAAACGAAATATGTTTTGTATCAGATTAAGAGTTGACCATTTTATGACTATGGAAATCATTTTATAATATTTAATTGGGAGGTCAGCTCCCATCGACAGAGTTTTATTACTGGCTGTCTCTCACGCACACTCTCAATGTGGGGAAAATAGAAACGGACATACACACGAGCTACCTGTGAAGCGAAGCGCCCATGTATCTGCCTGTCATGCGAGTTGAACAGGAAAAAGAGAAACCAAGATGGCATCTGCGATATTTAACAGAAACGGTCTCATGAGGTCACGCCAGATTGACGTGGGTGAATGTGATATAAAGCAGGTCGCTTGGAGGAGGCGGCGAGTTTTTAACTCTGCAAATGGTGAACAGGTGACGTTATAAGACGGTTAAAAAACGCCTCTACACAGCGTTTGCACTAGATCCGGTTGCTACATTGAAGGAGTCTATGGCATGCAAGTAACATTCCGACGAGACAGGTGATGTTTTTCTGGCAGAATTGAAGAAGCTTGCGGTCCTGTTCAGATGAATGTCAGACAAAGTCCTGATGTGTGCATTTATTGCAGGATTGCCCGTTAGTATGGAATATCTGCTCCGAACCTCGTCCCAAGTAGATGAGATGGACATCTTGGAGGTATTAGTGCAGGTGTGGGTGATACTAAAACAGAGGTAGACCGCGCAGTAGCCGTGCAGTCATCACAGGGTGGATCTCAGGACCTAAGCACAGTTACAAGCTGCTACAAGTGTGATGGGCCCAACCATTTGGCCCGTGATTGTCTCTTGTTGTGCTCACTGACTCTAACGCTTAGCGGGCTTCAGTGCTACAAATGTAAAAACCGGGGACACCTGGCCCATGGTCCGGAAAACGGGCAATAGGAGGAAGCTAAAGCGCCAGTCTTCTTTCCAGATCCTCACTGAACAAGGCGCTGCTTGCAGTGAGCATGTATGTAAACGGACGTGAATACCTCGCTCTTGTAGACACTGGAGGCACCTAGACCTTGGTGCTCAAGGCATGTTGCGACACTATGTACAAGAAGAGACTTCCGGTTCTAACTGTGTAAAGAGGGTCACTGCGGGGTAAGCGTCATCAGCACAAGCATCAGCGACAGGCCTGCAGTAGCCATACGAGCCCTGATGGTGGACAGGGAGCTGTTTGGGCACGACCTACTTCTAGGGATAGGTTTGATTACACAACTGGGTGGAATCACTGTGGACAACACCAGCAAGATAGAGTTCTCCCGACATGAGAAACGCAGGGAAACCAACGCATGGACAGAATCTTTAAAGTGACTTGGCGATCAACCACCGATGTCCTTACGGAACCGACTATCAGAGTACCCCCTCCAATGAGGATAAGGAGGCAGTATGAAGAAGAACTGCAGACTTGGATCAACAATGGCTGGCAGCGATTCCCCTTATGGCCCGCTTAGAAGATAGCAAACAGAAGGTCCGACCTGTTGATGGACTAACATGTCGACCCATACACGACAGGGGCGGATGTTTGTGCACTCAAATGTGGCGGCAGTAAGAGTCAGACATAGCAATTATGGACCTACACAGGGCCTACCTGCAGATACACATTGAAAAAGCGCTGTGCCTATTTCCAACTGTGGAAGTTAAAGGAACTCACAATTTTCTGACCAGTATAGGATTCAGTCTCAACGTGGCACCAGGCATTATGATGGCAATTATGCACACGATCCGGCAACAGGATGAGACTGTGTATCATGCAACATCAGGCAACACCATCGACGATATATTTGTAAATGAGAGCTTCATGTCTGTCCAGTCGGTTTAAGAGCACTTCGAGAACTTCAGACTGACGTGAACCAGAGTGTCTGCAAGACGGGGCAAAAGTACTTGGCCTGTGCATGAGTGGTACCAAGGACAGGCTTTACTGGAGAAGAGGTGGTGATGTTCCGGAAATGCCATCCAACATCACTCGTCGGATTATTTTTCTGCTTGTGGAAAGCTGGTAGGCCACTTCCATGTGTCTGATTGGTTTAGGGTGGCAGTCTGAAAAAAGTCTGAAACGTCGACAGAATGCGGAAGTCCAACTGAATTGAGGTAATGGCGTGTCTCTGTGCAGAACCACTTCGACAACTTACAACGAAAAGACAATGGAGATGGTCAGCAACAGAAGAATCAGCATTAAACTTTAACATAATTTTGCAATTATCGTCTACTTCGACCCAAATAAGTTGCAAATCCTATAACGAAATCATGTGGTGATAGTTTGAGGCAGATTTGCCATTTAGTTGTACAAATATCCTCAAACTAGGTAATCACTAAAAGGAACACTTGAAGGTCGACACCGGTATATTAGCAGAAGCCTTTTTTTTTTTTAAATGTTACACAAACTTAAATGGGTAAAATATAATCACATAATTATTGAAAATGTGATCGATCATCATGTTATTAAAATTTAATTTAAATTAACCACGTTGCTTAACAATGCAAGATGAAGTTTTAAAATGATTAAATATATTTTATTTTATAATTTAACATTAAAAACATAAAACGATAAAAATAAAATTTTTGGTACTTATGTATTTTTTGGTACTGTACTAAAATAATAATGTTATTATTTTGAAAGCCATTCTTAACATGTGCTTTCACCTTACAATTAAAAAAAAAGTTATCATTAAACTTTAATTTAACCTGAAAAAATATTTAAAAATAGCGTGGTACCAAAAATGTATTTGGTTTAATTTTACAATAGATATAATGTTCTCGGATGCATACTATGGCAGATGGTACCACGCTATTTTTATATAGTTCTTTTGTTGCTTTTTTTTTCAGGTTAAAAATAAAGTTTCACAATATCTTCTTTTCTTTTTTAAATTGTAAGGTAAAAGTGCATAATAGTTACAAAACACCCTTACCTCCTCACCTCACTAAAAATGTTTTTAAAAATAATAACGTTATCATTTCGGCACGGCACTATAAATACAATAATTCATTTTTATTGGTCAATGTTTTTAATTTTAAATTTAAATTAAAATTAAATAAATAAAAAAAAAACTATACAAAATACTATTAAAAACCCGCCGAATATATGTCAACCTATGTCACGGTAACATATAGTGAGCGAGTTTTTAACAGTATTTTATCTGGGTTTTTATTTATAACACCTTTTCCCAAACTTACCGTGTTAAAGAGAGAATCAGACGCCTTCTTGAATTTTCCAATACATCGGTAAACACTGTATGTTTTTCGAGCTGAATAAACATGTTACATTGAATAAAAACACGAAAAATATATCCAGTTTGGTAGAAAAGTAACTTATCTTGCCTTTGATAATATTTATTTGTTATATATTTGTTTTTTGACAACTTTTTCGAATCTGTGTGTACAGTAATACAAACCCGGGAATTATTTTGATTATTCGGAGGACCACTGTTACTGTTCTCATCTTGGATGTTTTCGACTAATCCAAATAATAATGAAATGTTCAATATTAAAAAATAAACCTTCATATATTTTATTTTTTAATGAATTGAATACGAAATAGGAATTTATAATAGAAATGACCAAAAGGCTTAATAATTGACAAATATAATCTAAACTTGATAAGAAAACAATTCGACACACTTAATTGATGAGCGGATATTTTCACGGAAGGAACAAAATAATGATTTCACCGTGTTACGATGACCTTAAGGTCTTTGTTCTTTAGCAGTTGATTGTCTCTTTAAATAATTTCATGTTTAAATCGTGTTTTTCATCGTTTAAATTTGATTCTCTAATATTTTCATATATTTTATTTCTTAATGAATTGGACACACAAAACAAAAAGTTGTATCAATTTACTAAAGAAATCTAACAAACAAAATTTCTGTTTTGAACACTAGTGACAAACCGACATTTTTCTCGTATTTAATTCTCTAATGAAAGGTAAGTTTATTTTTTTAACACTTTTTTTTTAAATATCATATAACTTAAAAATCATGTTAAATATTAAATATTAAAACAAGTTTATTTTTTATTGCAATCCAATATGAAAGGTAAGTTATTTTTACGCTTTTAAAAAATACGTTCAAATAATTTTTTAAAATAATCTGAAACAGAAAAGCAGTTTACTTTTTGCACCTCAGAAATATTGATTCTGAAAAAAATCTTTAACATTAACAAAGATTTAATTTTTATTGCAACCCAATAAAAATAATGATTTTGCCTTGCGTTAGAACAAACTTGAATAAAAAATACATGGATCTTCGATTAAAAAATCTTCATAAAATATAGTATCCAATTTGACAATAAGATTTTTGTCAAAAAATGTGTTTATTTAAATAAAACTTTTGTTATTTCTGACAAAATACTAATGATATTAATTACCATAAACAAAATAATTTAATTCGAAGTTGGTTGAATTGTTAGACAAGAGCGCTGAAAACTGCTTTATCTATATTTAATTGTTTTTAAATATTTTTAAAAACAAGTGTTAAGTCTACCATTTTCCGTGTGAATTGTGATGTTTTTTTTTTCAATATTTTAGGTTATAGAATAGGGAACACTTTCTTTAATAAAGTGTACATAAAAATGAGCACCCATTTATTGACCATTACCAATTAACAGAAATTTAATATAAAAAAATAATTGGTAAATATTTACAATCGAAGCCAACATAGTTTTAATGATAAAGAAATAAAAATGTATTTTTTGTTTGCCATTACGTCTGAAAAGCAATTGAACATTTCGAAAAATAGAATTAAAAAAAAAATTATTTAAGACTTGTTATATAAATTTAAAATAAATTGTGCAAATGACTTCCTGCCAAAATTGCAGTCAACGAGGCATGTAATGATTCGCATTTTCAAATTTTTGTGGTGAGGGAAGACCTTGGATCGATTTATATTTTGATTTAAGATGGGCAGGATTAGAACACGTGTTGTTAACTATTCTATACTTTCACCTAACAATTTATTTTAAAAGAAATGTAGGATTAGAACACGTGTTGTTAACTATTCTATACTTTCACCTAACAATTTATTTAAAAAAGGGTAGGATTAGAACACGTGTTATTAACTATCTAATACTTTCACCTAACAATTTAATAAAAAAGGGTAGGATTAGAACACATATTGTTAACTATTCTATACTTTCACCTAACAATTTAATGAAAAAGGGTAGGATTAGAACACGTGTTGTTAACTATTCTATACTTTCACCTAACAATTTAATAAAAAAGTGTAGGATTAGAACACGTGTTGTTAACTATTGTATACTTTCACCTAACAATTTAATAAAAAAGGTAGGATTAGGACGCGTGTTGTTAACTATTCTATACTTTCACTTAACAATTTATTTTAAAAAAGGGTAGGATTAGAACACGTGTTGTTAACTATTCTATATTTTCACCTAACAATTTAATAAAAAAGGGTAGGATTAGAACACGTGTTGTTAACTATTCTATATTTTCACCTAACAATTTAATAAAAAAGGGTAGGATTAGAACACATGTTGTTAACTATTCTATACTTTCACCTAACAATTTAATAAAAAAAAGTGTAGGATTAGAACACGTGTTTTTAACTATACTATACTTTCACCTAACAATTTAATAATAAAAAAGTGTAGGATAAGAACACGTGTTGTTAACTATTCTTAACTTTCACATAACAATTTAATAAAAAAGGGTAGGATTAGAACACGTGTTGTTAACTATTCTATACTTTCACCTAACAATTTAATAAAAAAAATGGTAGGATTAGAACACGTGCTGTTAACTATTCTATACTTTCACCTACCAATTTAATAATAAAAAGGGTAGGATTAGAACATGTGTTGTTAAATATTCTATACTTTCACCTAAAAATTAAATATTGTTTGTCATAACAAATATACAAATGTTTCACCGTGACATTTATGCTTAAAAAAGTAGACCTGATTTGTAAATATTCATATATTTTATTTTTTAATGTATTTTGTATAAAATAGAAATGTACAAAAGAAATGACCAAAAGGCTTAAGAATTGACAAATATAATCGTAATTTGATATGAATAGTATGTGTTCTTCAGATGCTGCAGTTCAAGGACTTGTTCTGTCAGTGGAAGAGAAGTCCTTCACGACTGAGACAATTTTTAATTTTTGTTCCTTTTCTCCACGTTAAAAAACGACCCTGGTGTCTACCTCTGTTCCGTGGGGAGACATTGTAAATAGGAACAATTCGGCATACTTAACTAACGAACTGACATTTTTACACAAGAAACGAAATAATGATGACACCGTGTTATTACGATGACCTGAAGTTCTTTGTTCTTTAGCAGTTGATTTTCTATTTAAATAATTTCACGTTTAAATCGTGTTTTTCATCTTTTAATTTTGATTCTTTTATATTTTCATATATTTTATTTCTTAATAATTTGAACACACAGAATAAAAGTTGTATCAATTTACTAAAGAAATCATAAACAAACAAATTTTCTGTTTTGAACACAAAAGAAAAAAATGATATTTTTCTCGTATTTTAATCCCTGAATGAAAGGTAAGTTTCTTTTTTTAACACTTTCTTAAAAATCATTTCACAACTTAAAAATTATGTTAAATATTAAAATAAATTTATTTTTTATTGCAATCCAATGTAAACGGTAATTTATATTTTACGCTTTTAAAATATCTGTTTGAATAACTTTAAAAAATAGTCTGAAACAGAAAATCAGTTTATTTTTTGCATCTCAGAAATATTGATTCTTAAAAAATTCTTTAACATTGAAAAACATTTATTTTTATTGCAATCAAATAAAAATATTGATTTCGCCATGCTTTATAACAAACTTGAACAAAAATATATGAATTTCTGATTAAAAAGATCTTCCTTAAAATAAAGTATCCATCTGACAATTAGATTTTTGTCAAAAATGCTTATTGTAGTAAAACTGACGTGATTTTTAAGAAAATAATAATAATTACACTAAAAAAAATATTTAATTCACAGTTGGTCGTGTTGTTTGACAACTGAGCACAAAAACTGCTTTTTCGATATTTAATAGTTTTTAAATATAAAAAAAACAGTTTTCCATCTATCATTTTCTGTGTGAATTGCGATGTTTTATTTAATATTTTAGGTTATTGAATGGGGAACACTTTCTTTAATAAAGTGTATATAAAATAAACACTCATTGGCCATATACAAATGTGTCACCATGGCATTTATTGGGTGGCTTTCTTCAAGCAATTTGTGTAATGTTCGATGAGTGAATGATTATCTTGACTCCTATGTTTTTTATTATTCTAGCGTTAAACTCGAGTATAATTAATTCTGAAAGTAAGTAAACGCTTAACATACGTTAAAAACACAGAACTTATTTATTTAATTAACATTCATTCATTATTATTTGTAATCTATTTTTGTGTTTATACTTTAAAATGTACCTTTGGTTATGAAAAATTTTGGTGAAAGTACAAAATAGTTAGTAGGGACCCCCACTGTTGTTGAGAATGACTTTCTAAATAATATTAATGAGGTGAGGCAGTTTTTATTATTCTAACCCGTAAGAATCAAGATAAATTATTTTTGAAAGTGAAAAAACGCTTTAAAATGAGTGAAAACACAAAACTTATCCATTCATTCATTATTATTTATATTTTTTATTTTGCTTTATCTTTTGTTTATACTTTTGAGATACACGTTTTCTTTATGAAAATGTTTGTTGAAATTATAAATAAGTTAGCATGTTAAGAATGGCTTTATGAAAATGTTTGTTGAAATTATAAATAAGTTAGCATGTTAAGAATGGCTTTCTAAATAATAATTATAAATAAGTTAGCATGTTAAGAATGGCTTTCTAAATAATATGAATGTTATTAATGATTTGATGCTTTTTTTATTTGAAACAAAACATTAAATACAATAAAAAGTTTTTAAAAAGCATTAAATACAATAAAAAGTTTTTAAAACAAAACATTAAATACAATAAAAAGTTTTTAAAAACATTAGATACAATAAAAAGTTTTTAAAACAAAACATTAAATACAATAAAAAGTTTTTAAAAAAACAAAACATTAAATACAATAAAAAGTTTGAAACAAAACATTAAATACAATAAAAAGTTTTTAAAAAAATGGATCTAAAATTGAAATTAAGAAATTGACCAACGACATTTTGATGGTATCTTTTGTTTATAAATTTGTTAGGCGAAAGTACAGAATAGTTACCAACATGTAGACGCTTATCCCCCAAAACGCAACATACGTTTCTTTTGTTTACTAATTTATTAGGTGAAAGTACAGAACAAATAATAGTTAACAGCATCTTGAATCTAATCTCCCAAAATGTAATAAACATTATTTAGCTTATAGCTAACAACATTTATATTCTAATCCCCAAAACCTATCAAACGTATCCTCTGTTTATTAATTTGTTAGGTGAAAGTACAGAATGGTTAACAATATCTAGACTCCACTCCCCCCAAACATAACAAACATCTCCTTTGTTTTATATTTGTTAGGTAAAAGTACAGATTAGTTAGCAACATGTAGTTTATAATCTCCCCAAAAACGTTAGAAATCTATCTTTTGTTTATTAATTTGTTAGATAAAAACATAGTAGTTAACAAAACATAACAAGCCTATGTTTTGTTTAATAATTTGTTTGATGAAAGTACAGAATAGCTAACTACATGTAGACTCTAATCCCCACAAAATGTAAGAAATGTATCTTTTGTTTATTAATTTGTTAGGTGAAAGTACAGAATAGCTAATTACATGTAGACTCTAATCCCCACAAAACGTAACAACCCTATCTTTTGTTTATTAATTTGTTAGGTGAAAGTACAGAATAGCTAATTACATGTAGACTCTAATCCCCACAAAACGTAACAAACCTATCTTTTGTTTATTAATTTGTTAGGTGAAAGTACAGAATAGCTAATTACATGTAGACTCTAATCCCCACAAAACGTAACAAACCTATCTTTTGTTTATTAATTTGTTAGGTGAAAGTACAGAATAGTTAACAATATGTAGATTCTAATCCCCCAAAACATAAAAAAGAATCTTTTGTTTATTAATTTTTTAGGTGAAAGTACAGAATAGTTAACAAAATGTATACTCTAATCCCCTAAATCGATTTTCTTTGCAAACCATGTAGACTCTGATCCCCAAAACGTTACATACGTTTTTTGTTTATTAATTTGTTAGGTGAAAGTACAGAATAGATAATAGTATCTTGCATCTAATCTCCCAAAACGTAATAAACATAATCTTTAGTTTGTAGTTAACATGTATACTCTAATCCCCAATACTTAACAAACGTATCTTTTGTTTATTAATTTGTTAGGTGAAAATACAGAATAGTCAACAACGTAAGAAATGTCTCTATAGTTTATTGATTTGTTAGGTGAAAGTACAAAATAGTTAGCAACATGTAGTCTGTAATCTCCCAAAACATAAGAAATGCCCCTTTTGTTCATTAATTTGTTAGGTGAAAGTACAGAATAGTTAACCGTATGTTGACTCTAATCCCCCATAAACGTAGCAAACGTTTATTTTGTTTATTAATTTCTTAAGTGAAAGTACAGAATCGGAAGCCTAGACCCTAATTCTCAAAAACGTCACAAACAGAATAGTAAACAGCATGTTGACTCTAATCCCCTAAATCCATTTTCTTGCAAACCATGTGCATATCTGTAGTGATACATGAGAAATCACACTATTAATAAAACTTAATGTTTTCAACAAACAAAATAATTGATCGAATTGTTAGACAACTGAGCACAAAAAACTGCTTCTTTGTTATTTAATTGTATTTTTTAAATATTTTTAAAACTCTTTTTCTATCTACACTTTCCTATTATGTCGCTAGAGAATTATGTTTTAATTTTTTTCATTTTATCCAATATTTTAAGTTTTAGAATTCTCTTCAGATCTGTCAAATTCAAAAACACAAATTATAAAAGCAAACATGACTCTTTCTAAAATAAAAAATGACTCTTTTCAAAAATAAAAGACCGATTCTTACCAAAATTAACAAATGTTTCTTACAAAAAATAAAAATGATTCTTACCAAAAATAAAAAAAATTATTCTTAAATGAAATAAAAATAATTCTTACCAAAAATAAAAATGATTTTTATCCAAAATAAAAAGATTCTTATAAAAAAACACAAAATAATTCTTATCAAAAATAACAAATAATTCTCATCAATAAATATTTTTATCAAAAATAAAAATGATTCTCATAAAAAACATTCTTATAAAAAATAAAAATGATTCTCATTAAAAATAAAAATAATTCTTTTCAAAAATTAAAATGATTCCAATAAAAAAAAAAAAAATGATTCTTCCCAAAAATAAAAAAAATTGTTCTTACAAAAAAAAATGATCTTACTAAAAATATGATTCTTACTAAAAATTAAAAAAATTACCTTACCAAAAATAACAAATGATTATTATCATGAATAACAAATGATTCTTACCTTAAAACTGATTCGTATAAAAATGCAATTATACTTATCAAATATAAAAAATGCAATGATACTTATAAAATATAAAAAATGATTCTCATACAAAATTTAAAAAACATTCCTATCAAAAATAAAAAATGATGCTTATAAAACATAAAAAATGATTATTACCGAAAATGCAAAAAATGATTCTTATATAAAATAAAAAAATGATTCTTACCAAAAATAAAAAAATTATTTTTTCCTAAAAATAAAATGATTCTTACCAAAAATAAAAATGACTCTTACCGAAAGTAAAATGATTATTACCAAAAATAAAAAATGATTCTTATCAAAATAAAAAACTGATTATTTTAAAAAGAAAATAAGAAATTAACACCTTACAGTCAACTTTACACAATAATTAATTACTAAAGTTTACCCAAAAATTGTAAAAGAACAATAAAATTTCCTTGATGTCTTAATAGAATCTAACAACAAATGCCACCTATAAAAACTGATAAATAAAAATCCATGTATCCTTAAATATCTTTGCGAATGTCTTGGTAGACACCAGCTATAATTAACAACTTTATGAACTTTTATTTAATTCAATACAACAAACGCAATAATAATTATAATCATATAAAATCTTATTTAATTAAATAAAAAACTAAATAATAATGATACTCCTATAAAATCCTATTTAATTCAATGCATCAAACTGAATGATATTGATAAGTATATAAAATGTTATTTAGTTCAATACAACAAACTCAATAATAATGATAATCATATAAAATCTTATTTAATTCAATAAAAAACTAAATAATAATGATAATCCCATAAAATACTATTTAATTCAATGCATCAAACTGAATGATATTGATGAGTATATAAAATGTTATTTAGTTCAATACAACAAACTCAATAATAATGATAATCATATAAAATCTTATTTAATTCAATAAAAAACTTAATAATAATGATACTCCTATAAAACCTATTTAATTCAATGCATCAAACTGAATGATATTGATAAGTATATAAAATGTTATTTAGTTCAATACAACAAACTCAATAATAATGATAATCATATAAAATCTTATTTAATTCAATAAAAAACTAAATAATAATGATAATCCTATAAAAACCTATTTAATTCAATGCATCAAACTGAATGATATTGATAAGTATATAAAATGTTATTTAATTCAATACAACAAACTCAATAATAATGATAATCATATGAAATCTTATTTAATTCAATAAAAAAACTTAATAATAATGATAATCCTATAAAAACCTATTTAATTCAATGCATCAAACTGAATGATATTGATAAGTATATAAAATGTTATTTAGTTCAATACAACAAACTCAATAATAATGATAATCATATGAAATCTTATTTAATTCAATAAAAAACTTAATAATTATGATAATCCTATAAAACCTATTTAATTCAATGCATCAAACTGAATGATATTGATAAGTATATAAAATGTTATTTAGTTCAATACAACAAACTCAATAATAATGATAATCATATGAAATCTTATTTAATTCAATAAAAAACTTAATAATAATGATAATCCTATAAAACCTATTTAATTCAATGCATCAAACTGAATGATATTGATAAGTATATAAAATGTTATTTAGTTCAATACGATAAACTCAATAATAATGATAATCATATAAAATCTTATTTAATTCAATAAAAAACTTAATAATAATGATAATCCTATAAAACCTATTTAATTCAATGCATCAAACTGAATGATATTGATAAGTATATAAAATGTTATTTAGTTCAATACAACAAACTCAATAATAATGATAATCATATAAAATCTTATTTAATTCAATAAAAAACTAAATAATAATGATAATCCTATAAAAACCTATTTAATTCAATGCATCAAACTGAATGATATTGATAAGTATATAAAATGTTATTTAGTTCAATACAACAAACTCAATAATAATGATAATCATATGAAATCTTATTTAATTCAATAAAAAAAATAATAATGATAATCCTATAAAACCTATTTAATTCAATGCATCAAACTGAATGATATTGATAAGTATATAAAATGTTATTTAGTTCAATACAACAAACTCAATAATAATGATAATCATATAAAATCTTATTTAATTCAATAAAAAACTTAATAATAATGATAAACCTATAAAACCTATTTAATTCAATGCATCAAACTGAATTATATTGATAAGTATATAAAATGTTATTTAGTTCAATACAACAAACTCAATAATAATGATAATCATATAAAATCTTATTTAATTCAATAAAAAACTTAATAATAATGATAATCCTATAGAATACTATTTAATTCAATGCATCAAACTGAATGATATTGATAAGTATATAAAATGTTATTTAGTTCAATACAATAACTCAATAATAATTATAATCATATAAAATCTTATTTAATTCAATAAAAAACTTAATAATAATGATAATTCTATAAAACCTATTTAATTCAATGCATCAAAGTGAATGATATTGATAAGTATATAAAATGTTATTTAGTTCAATACAACAAACTCAATAATAATGATAATCACATAAAACCTATTTAATTCAATGCATCAAACTGAATGATATTGATAAGTATATAAAATGTTATTTAATTCAATACAACAAACTCAATAATAATGATAACCATATGAAATCTTATTTAATTCAATAAAAAACTAAATAATAATGATAATCCTATAACACCTATTTAATTCAATGCATCAAACTGAATGATATTGATAAGTATATAAAATGTTATTTAATTCAATACAACAAACTCAATGATAATCATATGAAATCTTATTTAATTCAATAAAAAACTAAATAATAATGATAATCCTATAACACCTATTTAATTCAATGCATCAAACTGAATGATATTGATAAGTATATAAAATGTTATTTAATTCAATACAACAAACTCAATAATAATGATAATCATATGAAATCTTATTTAATTCAATAAAAAAACTTAATAATAATGATAATCCTATAAAACCTATTTAATTCAATGCATCAAACTGAATGATATTGATAAGTATATAAAATGTTATTTAGTTCAATACGACAAACTCAATAATAATGATAATCATATGAAATCTTATTTAATTCAATAAAAAACTTAATAATAATGATAATCCTATAAAAACCTATTTAATTCAATGCATCAAACTGAATGATATTTATAAGTATATAAAATGTTATTTAGTTCAATACGACAAACTCAATAATAATGATAATCATATGAAATCTTATTTAATTCAATAAAAAACTAAATAATAATGATAATCCTATAAAAACCTATTTAATTCAATGCATCAAACTGAATGATATTGATAAGTATATAAAATGTTATTTAGTTCAATACAACAAACTCAATAATAATTATAATCATATGAAATCTTATTTAATTCAATAAAAAACTAAATAATGATGATAATCCTATAAAACCTATTTAATTCAATGCATCAAACTGAATGATATTGATAAGTATATAAAATGTTATTTAATTCAATACAACAAACTCAATAATAATGATAATCATATGAAATCTTATTTAATTCAATAAAAAACTCAATAATAATGATAATCCTATAAAACCTATTTAATTCAATGCATCAAACTGAATGATATTGATAAGTATATAAAATGTTATTTAATTCAATACAACAAACTCAATAATAATGATAATCATATGAAATCTTATTTAATTCAATAAAAAACTTAATAATAATGATAATCATATGAAATCCTATTTAATTCAATGCATCAAACTGAATGATATTGATAAGTATATAAAATGTTATTTAGTTCAATACAACAAACTCAATAATAATGATAATCATATGAAATCTTATTTAATTCAATAAAAAACCTTATAATAATGATAATCATATAAAATACTATTTAATTCAATGCATCAAACTGAATGATATTGATAAGTATATAAAATGTTATTTAGTTCAATACAACAAACTCAATAATAATGATAATCATATGAAATCTTATTTAATTCAATAAAAAACTTAATAATAATGATAATCCTATAAAACCTATTTAATTCAATGCATCAAACTGAATGATATTGATAAGTATATAAAATGTTATTTAGTTCAATACAACAAACTCAATAATAATGATAATCATATGAAATCTTATTTAATTCAATAAAAAACTTAATAATAATGATAATCCTTTAACACCTATTTAATTCAATGCATCAAACTGAATGATATTGATAAGTATATAAAATGTTATTTAGTTCAATACAAAAAACTCAATAATAATGATAATCATATGAAATCTTATTTAATTCAATAAAAAAACTTAATAATAATGATAATCCTATAAATTCCTATTTAATTCAATGCATCAAAGTGAATGATATTGATAAGTATATAAAATGTTATTTAGTTCAATAAAACAAACTCAATAATAATGATAATCATATGAAATCTTATTTAATTCAATAAAAAACTTAATAATAATGATACTCCTATAAAACCTATTTAATTCAATGCATCAAAGTGAATGATATTGATAAGTATATAAAATGTTATTTAGTTCAATACAACAAACTCAATAATAATGATAATCATATGAAATCTTATTTAATTCAATAAAAAAACTTAATAATAATGATAATCCTATAAATTCCTATTTAATTCAATGCATCAAAGTGAATGATATTGATAAGTATATAAAATGTTATTTAGTTCAATACAACAAACTCAATAATAATGATAATCATATGAAATCTTATTTAATTCAATAAAAAAACTAAATAATAATGATAATCCTATAAAACCTATTTAATTCAATGCATCAAACTGAATGATATTGATAAGTATATAAAATGTTATTTCGTTCAATACAACAAACTCAATAATAATGATAATCATATGAAATCTTATTTAATTCAATAAAAAACTCAATAATAATTATAATCATATAAAATCTTATTTAATTCAATAAAAAACTAAATAATAATGATACTCCTATAAAACCTATTTAATTCAATGCATCAAACTGAATGATATTGATAAGTATATAAAATGTTATTTAGTTCAATACGACAAACTCAATAATAATGATAATCATATGAAATCTTATTTAATTCAATAAAAAACTAAATAATAATGATAATCCTATAAAAACCTATTTAATTCAATGCATCAAACTGAATGATATTGATAAGTATATAAAATGTTATTTAGTTCAATACGACAAACTCAATAATAATGATAATCATATGAAATCTTATTTAATTCAATAAAAAACTTAATAATAATGATAATCCTATAACACCTATTTAATTCAATGCATCAAACTGAATGATATTGATAAGTATATAAAATGTTATTTAGTTCAATACAACAAACTCAATAATAATGATAATCATATGAAATCTTATTTAATTCAATAAAAAAATAATAATGATAATCATATGAAATCTTATTTAATTCAATAAAAAACTTAATAATTATGATAATCCTATAAAACCTATTTAATTCAATGCGTCAAACTGAATGATATTGATAAGTATATAAAATGTTATTTAGTTCAATACAACAAACTCAATAATAATGATAATCATATGAAATCTTATTTAATTCAATAAAAAACTAAATAATAATGATAATCCTATAACACCTATTTAATTCAATGCATCAAACTGAATGATATTGATAAGTATATAAAATGTTATTTAGTTCAATACAATAAACTCAATAATAATGATAATCATATGAAATCTTATTTAATTAAATAAAAAACTTAATAATAATGATAATCCTATAAAATACTATTTAATTCAATGCATCAAACTGAATGATATTGATAAGTATATAAAATGTTATTTAGTTCAATACAACAAACTCAATAATAATGATAATCATATGAAATCTTATTTAATTCAATAAAAAACTTAATAATAATGATAATCATATAAAATACTATTTAATTCAATGCATCAAACTGAATGATATTGATAAGTATATAAAATGTTATTTAGTTCAATACAACAAACTCAATAATAATGATAATCATATGAAATCTTATTTAATTCAATAAAAAACTTAATAATTATGATAATCCTATAAAACCTATTTAATTCAATGCATCAAACTGAATGATATTGATAAGTATATAAAATGTTATTTAGTTCAATACAACAAACTCAATAATAATGATAATCCTATGAAATCTGATTTAATTCAATAAAAAACTAAATAATAATGATAATCATATAAAACCTATTAAATTCAATGCATCAAACTGAATGATATTGATAAGTATATAAAATGTTATTTAGTTCAATACAACAAACTCAATAATAATGATAATCATATGAAATCTTATTTAATTCAATAAAAAACTTAATAATAATGATAATCCTATAAAACCTATTTAGTTCAATGCATCAAACTGAATGATATTGATAAGTATATAAAATGTTATTTAGTTCAATACAACAAACTCAATAATAATGATAATCATATGAAATCTTATTTAATTCAATAAAAAACTTAATAATAATGATAATCCTATAAAACCTATTTACTTCAATGCATCAAACTGAATGATATTGATAAGTATATAAAATGTTATTTAGTTCAATACAACAAACTCAATAATAATGATAATCATATGAAATCTTATTTAATTCAATAAAAAACTTAATAATTATGATAATCCTATAAAACCTATTTAATTCAATGCATCAAACTGAATGATATTGATAAGTATATAAAATGTTATTTAGTTCAATACAACAAACTCAATAATAATGATAATCATATGAAATCTTATTTAATTCAATAAAAAAATAATAATGATAATCATATGAAATCTTATTTAATTCAATAAAAAACTTAATAATTATGATAATCCTATAAAACCTATTTAATTCAATGCGTCAAACTGAATGATATTGATAAGTATATAAAATGTTATTTAGTTCAATACAACAAACTCAATAATAATGATAATCATATGAAATCTTATTTAATTCAATAAAAAACTAAATAATAATGATAATCCTATAACACCTATTTAATTCAATGCATCAAACTGAATGATATTGATAAGTATATAAAATGTTATTTAGTTCAATACAATAAACTCAATAATAATGATAATCATATGAAATCTTATTTAATTAAATAAAAAACTTAATAATAATGATAATCCTATAAAATACTATTTAATTCAATGCATCAAACTGAATGATATTGATAAGTATATAAAATGTTATTTAGTTCAATACAACAAACTCAATAATAATGATAATCATATGAAATCTTATTTAATTCAATAAAAAACTTAATAATAATGATAATCATATAAAATACTATTTAATTCAATGCATCAAACTGAATGATATTGATAAGTATATAAAATGTTATTTAGTTCAATACAACAAACTCAATAATAATGATAATCATATGAAATCTTATTTAATTCAATAAAAAACTTAATAATTATGATAATCCTATAAAACCTATTTAATTCAATGCATCAAACTGAATGATATTGATAAGTATATAAAATGTTATTTAGTTCAATACAACAAACTCAATAATAATGATAATCCTATGAAATCTGATTTAATTCAATAAAAAACTAAATAATAATGATAATCATATAAAACCTATTAAATTCAATGCATCAAACTGAATGATATTGATAAGTATATAAAATGTTATTTAGTTCAATACAACAAACTCAATAATAATGATAATCATATGAAATCTTATTTAATTCAATAAAAAACTTAATAATAATGATAATCCTATAAAACCTATTTAGTTCAATGCATCAAACTGAATGATATTGATAAGTATATAAAATGTTATTTAGTTCAATACAACAAACTCAATAATAATGATAATCATATGAAATCTTATTTAATTCAATAAAAAACTTAATAATAATGATAATCCTATAAAACCTATTTACTTCAATGCATCAAACTGAATGATATTGATAAGTATATAAAATGTTATTTAGTTCAATACAACAAACTCAATAATAATGATAATCATATGAAATCTTATTTAATTCAATAAAAAACTTAATAATTATGATAATCCTATAAAACCTATTTAATTCAATGCATCAAACTGAATGATATTGATAAGTATATAAAATGTTATTTAGTTCAATACAACAAACTCAATAATAATGATAATCATATGAAATCTTATTTAATTAAAAAAAAAACTTAATAATTATGATAATCCTATAAAACCTATTTAATTCAATGCATCAAACTGAATGATATTGATAAGTATATAAAATGTTATTTAGTTCAATACAACAAACTCAATAATAATGATAATCATATGAAATCTTATTTAATTTAATAAAAACATAATAATAATGATGATCCTATAAAACCTATTTAATTCAATGCATCAAACTGAATGATATTGATAAGTATATAAAATGTTATTTAGTTCAATACAACAAACTCAATAATAATGATAATCATATGAAATCTTATTTAATTCAATAAAAAACTTAATAATAATGATAATTCTATAAAACCTATTTAATTCAATGCATCAAACTGAATGATATTGATAAGTATATAAAATGTTATTTAGTTCAATACAACAAACTCAATTATAATGATAATCATATAAAATCTTATTTAATTCAATAAAAAACTTAAAAATAATGATAATTCTATAAAACCTATTGAATTCAATGCATCAAACTGAATGATATTGATAAGTATATAAAATGTTATTTAGTTCAATACAACAAACTCAATTATAATGATAATCATATAAAATCTTATTTAATTCAATAAAAAACTAAATAATAATGATAATCCTATAAAACCTATTTAATTCAATGCATCAAACTGAATGATATTGATAAGTATATAAAATGTAATTTAGTGCAATACGACAAACTCAATAATAATGATAATCATATGAAATCTTATTTAATTCAATAAAAAACTTAATAATTATGATACTCCTATAAAACCTATTTAATTCAATGCATCAAACTGAATGATATTGATGAGTATATAAAATGTTATTTAGTTCAATACAACAAACTCAATAATAATGATAATCATATGAAATCTTATTTAATTCAATAAAAAACTTAATAATAATGATAATCCCATAAAAACCTATTTAATTCAATGCATCAAACTGAATGATATTGATAAGTATATAAAATGTTATTTAGTTCAATACAACAAACTCAATAATAATGATAATCATATGAAATCTTATTTAATTCAATAAAAAACTAAATAATAATGATAATCCTATAAAACCTATTTAATTCAATGCATCAAACTGAATGATATTGATAAGTATATAAAATGTTATTTAGTTCAATACAACAAACTCAATAATAATGATAATCACATGAAATCTTATTTAATTCAATAAAAAACTAAATAATAATGATAATCCTATAAAACCTATTTAATTCAATGCATCAAACTGAATGATATTGATAAGTATATAAAATGTTATTTAGTTCAATACAACAAACTCAATAATAATGATAATCATATGAAATCTTATTTAATTCAATAAAAAACTTAATAATAATGATAATCCTATAAAACCTATTTAATTCAATGCATCAAACTGAATGATATTGATAAGTATATAAAATGTTATGTAGTTCAATACAACAAACTCAATAATAATGATAATCACATGAAATCTTATTTAATTCAATAAAAAACTAAATAATAATGATAATTCTATAAATCCTATTTAATTCAATGCATCAAACTGAATGATATTGATAAGTATATAAAATGTTATTTAGTTCAATACAACAAACTCAATAATAATTATAATCATATGAAATCTTATTTAATTCAACAAAAAACTTAATAATAATGAGAATCCCATAAAATACTATTTAATTCAATGCATCAAACTGAATGATATTGATAAGTATATAAAATGTTATTTAGTTCAATACAACAAACTCAATAATAATTATAATCATATGAAATCTTATTTAATTCAATAAAAAACTTAATAATAATGATAATCATATAAAACCTATTTAATTTAATGCATCAAACTGAATGATATTGATAAGTATATAAAATGTTATGTAGTTCAATACAACAAACTCAATAATAATGATAATCACATGAAATCTTATTTAATTCAATAAAAAACTTAATAATAATGATAATTCTATAAATCCTATTTAATTCAATGCATCAAACTGAATGATATTGATAAGTATATAAAATGTTATTTAGTTCAATACAACAAACTCAATAATAATTATAATCATATGAAATCTTATTTAATTCAACAAAACACTTAATAATAATGAGAATCCCATAAAATACTATTTAATTCAATGCATCAAACTGAATGATATTGATAAGTATATAAAATGTTATTTAGTTCAATACAACAAACTCAATAATAATTATAATCATATGAAATCTTATTTAATTCAATAAAAAACTTAATAATAATGATAATCATATAAAACCTATTTAATTTAATGCATCAAACTGAATGATATTTATAAGTATATAAAATGTTATTTAGTTCAATACAACAAACTCAATAATAATTATAATCATATGAAATCTTATTTAATTCAATAAAAAACTTAATAATAATGATAATCCTATAAATCCTATTTAATTCAATGCATCAAACTGAATGATATTGATAAGTATATAAAATGTTATTTAGTTCAATACAACAAACTCAATAATAATGATAATCATATGAAATCTTATTTAATTCAATAAAAAACTTAATAATAATGATAATCCCATAAAATACTATTTAATTCAATGCATCAAACTGAATGATATTGATAAGTATATAAAATGTTATTTAGTTCAATACAACAAACTCAATAATAATGATAATCCTATGAAATCTGATTTAATTCAATAAAAAAATAATAATGATAATCCTATAAAACCTATTTAATTCAATGCATCAAACTGAATGATATTGATAAGTATATAAAATGTTATTTAGTTCAATACAACAAACTCAATAATAATGATAATCATATAAAATCTTATTTAATTCAATAAAAAACTAAATAATAATGATAATCCTATAAAACCTATTTAATTCAATGCATCAAACTGAATGATATTGATAAGTATATAAAATGTTATTTAGTTCAATACAACAAACTCAATAATAATGATAATCATATGAAATCTTATTTAATTCAATAAAAAAATAATAATGATAATCCTATAAAACCTATTTAATTCAATGCATCAAACTGAATGATATTGATAAGTATATAAAATGTTATTTAGGTCAATACGACAACCTCAATAATAATGATAATCATATGAAATCTTATTTAATTCAATAAAAAAATAATAATGATAATCCTATAAAACCTATTTAATTCAATGCATCAAACTGAATGATATTGATAAGTATATAAAATGTTATTTAGTTCAATACAACAAACTCAATAATAATTATAATCATATGAAATCTTATTTAATTCAATAAAAAACTTAATAATAATGATAATCATATAAAACCTATTTAATTTAATGCATCAAACTGAATGATATTGATAAGTATATAAAATGTTATGTAGTTCAATACAACAAACTCAATAATAATGATAATCACATGAAATCTTATTTAATTCAATAAAAAACTTAATAATAATGATAATTCTATAAATCCTATTTAATTCAATGCATCAAACTGAATGATATTGATAAGTATATAAAATGTTATTTAGTTCAATACAACAAACTCAATAATAATTATAATCATATGAAATCTTATTTAATTCAACAAAAAACTTAATAATAATGAGAATTCCATAAAATACTATTTAATTCAATGCATCAAACTGAATGCTATTGATAAGTATATAAAATGTTATTTAGTTCAATACAACAAACTCAATAATAATTATAATCATATGAAATCTTATTTAATTCAATAAAAAACTTAATAATAATGATAATCATATAAAACCTATTTAATTTAATGCATCAAACTGAATGATATTGATAAGTATATAAAATGTTATTTAGTTCAATACAACAAACTCAATAATAATTATAATCATATGAAATCTTATTTAATTCAATAAAAAACTTAATAATAATGATAATCCTATAAAACCTATTTAATTCAATGCATCAAACTGAATGATATTGATAAGTATATAAAATGTTATTTAGTTCAATACAACAAACTCAATAATAATGATAATCATATGAAATCTTATTTAATTCAATAAAAAACTTAATAATAATGATAATCCCATAAAATACTATTTAATTCAATGCATCAAACTGAATGATATTGATAAGTATATAAAATGTTATTTAGTTCAATACAAGAAACTCAATAATAATGATAATCCTATGAAATCTGATTTAATTCAATAAAAAAATAATAATGATAATCCTATAAAACCTATTTTATTCAATGCATCAAACTGAATGATATTGATAAGTATATAAAATGTTATTTAGTTCAATACAACAAACTCAATAATAATGATAATCATATAAAATCTTATTTAATTCAATAAAAAACTAAATAATAATGATAATCCTATAAAACCTATTTAATTCAATGCATCAAACTGAATGATATTGATAAGTATATAAAATGTTATTTAGTTCAATACAACAAACTCAATAATAATGATAATCATATGAAATCTTATTTAATTCAATAAAAAAATAATAATGATAATCCTATAAAACCTATTTAATTCAATGCATCAAACTGAATGATATTGATAAGTATATAAAATGTTATTTAGTTCAATACAACAAACTCAATAATAATGATAATCATATGAAATCTTATTTAATTCAATAAAAAACTAAATAATAATGATAATCCTATAAAACCTATTTAATTCAATGCATCAAACTGAATGATATTGATAAGTATATAAAATGTTATTTAGTTCAATACAACAAACTCAATAATAATGATAATCACATGAAATCTTATTTAATTCAATAAAAAACTAAATAATAATGATAATCCTATAAAACCTATTTAATTCAATGCATCAAACTGAATGATATTGATAAGTATATAAAATGTTATTTAGTTCAATACAACAAACTCAACAATAATGATAATCCTATGAAATCTTATTTAATTCAATAAAAAACTTAATAATAATGATAATCCTATAACACCTATTTAATTCAATGCATCAAACTGAATGATATTGATAAGTATATAAAATGTTATGTAGTTCAATACAACAAACTCAATAATAATGATAATCACATGAAATCTTATTTAATTCAATAAAAAACTTAATAATAATGATAATTCTATAAATCCTATTTAATTCAATGCATCAAACTGAATGATATTGATAAGTATATAAAATGTTATTTAGTTCAATACAACAAACTCAATAATAATTATAATCATATGAAATCTTATTTAATTCAACAAAAAACTTAATAATAATGAGAATCCCATAAAATACTATTTAATTCAATGCATCAAACTGAATGATATTGATAAGTATATAAAATGTTATTTAGTTCAATACAACAAACTCAATAATAATGATAATCATATGAAATCTTATTTAATTCAATAAAAAACTTAATAATAATGATAATCATATAAAACCTATTTAATTTAATGCATCAAACTGAATGATATTGATAAGTATATAAAATGTTATTTAGTTCAATACAACAAACTCAATAATAATTATAATCATATGAAATCTTATTTAATTCAATAAAAAACTTAATAATAATGATAATCCTATAAATCCTATTTAATTCAATGCATCAAACTGAATGATATTGATAAGTATATAAAATGTTATTTAGTTCAATACAACAAACTCAATAATAATGATAATCATATGAAATCTTATTTAATTCAATTTAAAACTTAATAATAATGATAATCCCATAAAATACTATTTAATTCAATGCATCAAACTGAATGATATTGATAAGTATATAAAATGTTATTTAGTTCAATACAACAAACTCAATAATAATGATAATCCTATGAAATCTGATTTAATTCAATAAAAAATAATAATGATAATCCTATAAAACCTATTTAATTCAATGCATCAAACTGAATGATATTGATAAGTATATAAAATGTTATTTAGTTCAATACAACAAACTCAATAATAATGATAATCATATAAAATCTTATTTAATTCAATAAAAAACTAAATAATAATGATAATCCTATAAAACCTATTTAATTCAATGCATCAAACTGAATGATATTGATAAGTATATAAAATGTTATTTAGTTCAATACAACAAACTCAATAATAATGATAATCATATGAAATCTTATTTAATTCAATAAAAAAATAATAATGATAATCCTATAAAACCTATTTAATTCAATGCATCAAACTGAATGATATTGATAAGTATATAAAATGTTATTTAGTTCAATACGACAAACTCAATAATAATGATAATCATATGAAATCTTATTTAATTCAATAAAAAAATAATAATGATAATCCTATAAAACCTATTTAATTCAATGCATCAAACTGAATGATATTGATAAGTATATAAAATGTTATTTAGTTCAATACGACAAACTCAATAATAATGATAATCATATGAAATCTTATTTAATTCAATAAAAAAATAATAATGATAATCCTATAAAACCTATTTAATTCAATGCATCAAACTGAATGATATTGATAAGTATATAAAATGTTATTTAGTTCAATACAACAAACTCAATAATAATGATAATCATATAAAATCTTATTTAATTCAATAAAAAACTAAATAATAATGATAATCCTATAAAACCTATTTAATTCAATGCATCAAACTGAATGATATTGATAAGTATATAAAATGTTATTTAGTTCAATACAACAAACTCAATAATAATGATAATCATATAAAATCTTATTTAATTCAATAAAAAACTAAATAATAATGATAATCCTATAAAACCTATTTAATTCAATGCATCAAACTGAATGATATTGATAAGTATATAAAATGTTATTTAGTTCAATACGACAAACTCAATAATAATGATAATCATATGAAATCTTATTTAATTCAATAAAAAAATAATAATGATAATCCTATAAAACCTATTTAATTCAATGCATCAAACTGAATGATATTGATAAGTATATAAAATGTTATAAAGTTCAATACGACAAACTCAATAATAATGATAATCATATGAAATCTTATTTAATTCAATAAAAACTAAATAATAATGATAATCCTATAAAACCTATTTAATTCAATGCATCAAACTGAATGATATTGATAAGTATATAAAATGTTATTTAGTTCAATACGACAAACTCAATAATAATTATAATCATATGAAATCTTATTTAATTCAATAAAAACTAAATAATAATGATAATCCTATAAAACCTATCTAATTCAATGCATCAAACTGAATGAAATTGATAAGTATATAAAATGTTATTTAGTTCAATACAACAAACTCAATAATAATGATAATAACATGAAATCTTATTTAATTCAATAAAAAACTTAATAATAATGATAATCCTACAAAACCTATTTAATTCAATGCATCAAACTGAATGATATTGATAAGTATATAAAATGTTATTTAGTTCAATACAACAAACTCAATAATTATGATAATCCTATGAAATCTTATTTAATTCAATAAAAAACTAAATAATAATGATAATCCTATAACACCTATTTAATTCAATGCATCAAACTGAATGATATTGATAAGTATATAAAATGTTATTTAGTTCAATACAACAAACTCAATAATAATGATAATCATATGAAATCTCATTTAATTCAATAAAAAACTTAATAATAATGATAATCCTATAAAACCTATTTAATTCAATGCATCAAACTGAATGATATTGATAAGTATATAAAATGTTATTTAGTTCAATACAACAAACTCAATAATAATGATAATCATATGAAATCTTATTTAATTCAATAAAAAAATAATAATGATAATCCTATAAAACCTATTTAATTCAATGCATCAAACTGAATGATATTGATAAGTATATAAAATGTTATTTAGTTCAATACAACAAACTCAATAATAATGATAATCATATGAAATCTTATTTAATTCAATAAAAAACTTAATAATAATGATAATCCTATAACACCTATTTAATTCAATGCATCAAACTGAATGATATTGATAAGTATATAAAATGTTATTTAGTTCAATACAACAAACTCAATAATAATGATAATCATATGAAATCTCATTTAATTCAATAAAAAACTTAATAATAATGATAATCCTATAAAACCTATTTAATTCAATGCATCAAACTGAATGATATTGATAAGTATATAAAATGTTATTTAGTTCAATACAACAAACTCAATAATAATGATAATCATATGAAATCTTATTTAATTCAATAAAAAAATAATAATGATAATCCTATAAAACCTATTTAATTCAATGCATCAAACTGAATGATATTGATAAGTATATAAAATGTTATTTAGTTCAATACAACAAACTCAATAATAATGATAATCATATGAAATCTTATTTAATTCAATAAAAAACTTAATAATAATGATAATCCTATAAAACCTATTTAATTCAATGCATCAAACTGAATGATATTGATAAGTATATAAAATGTTATTTAGTTCAATACAACAAACTCAATAATAATGATAATCATATGAAATCTTATTTAATTCAATAAAAAACTAAATAATAATGATAATCCTATAAAACCTATTTAATTCAATGCATCAAACTGAATGATATTGATAAGTATATAAAATGTTATTTAGTTCAATACAACAAACTCAATAATAATGATAATCATATGAAATCTTATTTAATTCAATAAAAAACTTAATAATAATGATAATCCTATAAAACCTATTTAATTCAATGCATCAAACTGAATGATATTGATAAGTATATAAAATGTTATTTAGTTCAATACAACAAACTCAATAATAATGATAATCATATGAAATCTTATTTAATTCAATAAAAAACTAAATAATAATGATAATCCTATAAAACCTATTTAATTCAATGCATCAAACTGAATGATATTGATAAGTATATAAAATGTTATTTAGTTCAATACAACAAACTCAATAATAATGATAATCATATGAAATCTTATTTAATTCAATAAAAAACTTAATAATAATGATAATCCTATAAAACCTATTTAATTCAATGCATCAAACTGAATGATATTGATAAGTATATAAAATGTTATTTAGTTCAATACAACAAACTCAATAATAATGATAATCATATGAAATCTTATTTAATTCAATAAAAAACTTAATAATAATGATAATCCGATAAAACCTATTTAATTCAATGCATCAAACTGAATGATATTGATAAGTATATAAAATGTTATTTAGTTCAATACAACAAACTCAATAATAATGATAATCATATGAAATCTTATTTAATTCAATAAAAAACTAAATAATAATGATAATCCTATAAAACCTATTTAATTCAATGCATCAAACTGAATGATATTGATAAGTATATAAAATGTTATTTAGTTCAATACGACAAACTCAATAATAATGATAATCATATGAAATCTTATTTAATTCAATAAAAAAATAATAATGATAATCCTATAAAACCTATTTAATTCAATGCATCAAACTGAATGATATTGATAAGTATATAAAATGTTATTTAGTTCAATACGACAAACTCAATAATAATGATAATCATATGAAATCTTATTTAATTCAATAAAAAAATAATAATGATAATCCTATAAAACCTATTTAATTCAATGCATCAAACTGAATGATATTGATAAGTATATAAAATGTTATTTAGTTCAATACAACAAACTCAATAATAATGATAATCATATAAAATCTTATTTAATTCAATAAAAAACTAAATAATAATGATAATCCTATAAAACCTATTTAATTCAATGCATCAAACTGAATGATATTGATAAGTATATAAAATGTTATTTAGTTCAATACAACAAACTCAATAATAATGATAATCATATAAAATCTTATTTAATTCAATAAAAAACTAAATAATAATGATAATCCTATAAAACCTATTTAATTCAATGCATCAAACTGAATGATATTGATAAGTATATAAAATGTTATTTAGTTCAATACGACAAACTCAATAATAATGATAATCATATGAAATCTTATTTAATTCAATAAAAAAAATAATAATGATAATCCTATAAAACCTATTTAATTCAATGCATCAAACTGAATGATATTGATAAGTATATAAAATGTTATAAAGTTCAATACGACAAACTCAATAATAATGATAATCATATGAAATCTTATTTAATTCAATAAAAACTAAATAATAATGATAATCCTATAAAACCTATTTAATTCAATGCATCAAACTGAATGATATTGATAAGTATATAAAATGTTATTTAGTTCAATACGACAAACTCAATAATAATTATAATCATATGAAATCTTATTTAATTCAATAAAAACTAAATAATAATGATAATCCTATAAAACCTATCTAATTCAATGCATCAAACTGAATGAAATTGATAAGTATATAAAATGTTATTTAGTTCAATACAACAAACTCAATAATAATGATAATAACATGAAATCTTATTTAATTCAATAAAAAACTTAATAATAATGATAATCCTACAAAACCTATTTAATTCAATGCATCAAACTGAATGATATTGATAAGTATATAAAATGTTATTTAGTTCAATACAACAAACTCAATAATTATGATAATCCTATGAAATCTTATTTAATTCAATAAAAAACTAAATAATAATGATAATCCTATAACACCTATTTAATTCAATGCATCAAACTGAATGATATTGATAAGTATATAAAATGTTATTTAGTTCAATACAACAAACTCAATAATAATGATAATCATATGAAATCTCATTTAATTCAATAAAAAACTTAATAATAATGATAATCCTATAAAACCTATTTAATTCAATGCATCAAACTGAATGATATTGATAAGTATATAAAATGTTATTTAGTTCAATACAACAAACTCAATAATAATGATAATCATATGAAATCTTATTTAATTCAATAAAAAAAATAATAATGATAATCCTATAAAACCTATTTAATTCAATGCATCAAACTGAATGATATTGATAAGTATATAAAATGTTATTTAGTTCAATACAACAAACTCAATAATAATGATAATCATATGAAATCTTATTTAATTCAATAAAAAACTTAATAATAATGATAATCCTATAAAACCTATTTAATTCAATGCATCAAACTGAATGATATTGATAAGTATATAAAATGTTATTTAGTTCAATACAACAAACTCAATAATAATGATAATCATATGAAATCTTATTTAATTCAATAAAAAACTTAATAATAATGATAATCCTATAAAACCTATTTAATTCAATGCATCAAACTGAATGATATTGATAAGTATATAAAATGTTATTTAGTTCAATACAACAAACTCAATAATAATGATAATCATATGAAATCTTATTTAATTCAATAAAAAACTTAATAATAATGATAATCCTATAAAACCTATTTAATTCAATGCATCAAACTGAATGATATTGATAAGTATATAAAATGTTATTTAGTTCAATACAACAAACTCAATAATAATGATAATCATATGAAATCTTATTTAATTCAATAAAAAACTAAATAATAATGATAATCCTATAAAACCTATTTAATTCAATGCATCAAACTGAATGATATTGATAAGTATATAAAATGTTATTTAGTTCAATACAACAAACTCAATAATAATGATAATCATATGAAATCTTATTTAATTCAATAAAAAACTTAATAATAATGATAATCCTATAAAACCTATTTAATTCAATGCATCAAACTGAATGATATTGATAAGTATATAAAATGTTATTTAGTTCAATACAACAAACTCAATAATAATGATAATCATATGAAATCTTATTTAATTCAATAAAAAACTAAATAATAATGATAATCCTATAAAACCTATTTAATTCAATGCATCAAACTGAATGATATTGATAAGTATATAAAATGTTATTTAGTTCAATACAACAAACTCAATAATAATGATAATCATATGAAATCTTATTTAATTCAATAAAAAACTTAATAATAATGATAATCCTATAAAACCTATTTAATTCAATGCATCAAACTGAATGATATTGATAAGTATATAAAATGTTATTTAGTTCAATACAACAAACTCAATAATAATGATAATCATATGAAATCTTATTTAATTCAATAAAAAACTTAATAATAATGATAATCCGATAAAACCTATTTAATTCAATGCATCAAACTGAATGATATTGATAAGTATATAAAATGTTATTTAGTTCAATACAACAAACTCAATAATAATGATAATCATATGAAATCTTATTTAATTCAATAAAAAACTTAATAATAATGATAATCCTATAAAACCTATTTAATTCAATGCATCAAACTGAATGATATTGATAAGTATATAAAATGTTATTTAGTTCAATACAACAAACTCAATAATAATGATAATCATATGAAATCTTATTTAATTCAATAAAAAACTAAATAATAATGATAATCCTATAAAACCTATTTAATTCAATGCATCAATACTGATATGATATTGATAAGTATATAAAATGTTATTTAGTTCAATACAACAAACTCAATAATAATGATAATCATATGAAATCTTATTTAATTCAATAAAAAACTAAATAATAATGATAATCCTATAAAACCTATTTAATTCAATGCATCAAACTGAATGATATTGATAAGTATATAAAATGTTATTTAGTTCAATACAACAAACTCAATAATAATGATAATCATATGAAATCTTATTTAATTCAATAAAAAACTAAATAATAATGATAATCCTATAAAACCTATTTAATTCAATGCATCAAACTGAATGATATTGATAAGTATATAAAATGTTATTTAGTTCAATACAACAAACTCAATAATAATGATAATCATATGAAATCTTATTTAATTCAATAAAAAACTAAATAATAATGATAATCCTATAAAACCTATTTAATTCAATGCATCAAACTGAATGATATTGATAAGTATATAAAATGTTATTTAGTTCAATACAACAAACTCAATAATAATGATAATCATATGAAATCTCATTTAATTCAATAAAAAACTAAATAATAATGATAATCCTATAAAACCTATTTAATTCAATGCATCAAACTGAATGATATTGATAAGTATATAAAATGTTATTTAGTTCAATACAACAAACTCAATAATAATGATAATCATATGAAATCTTATTTAATTCAATAAAAAACTAAATAATAATGATAATCCTATAAAACCTATTTAATTCAATGCATCAAACTGAATGATATTGATAAGTATATAAAATGTTATTTAGTTCAATACAACAAACTCAATAATAATGATAATCATATGAAATCTTATTTAATTCAATAAAAAACTAAATAATAATGATAATCCTATAAAACCTATTTAATTCAATGCATCAAACTGAATGATATTGATAAGTATATAAAATGTTATTTAGTTCAATACAACAAACTCAATAATAATGATAATCATATGAAATCTTATTTAATTCAATAAAAAACTAAATAATAATGATAATCCTATAAAACCTATTTAATTCAATGCATCAAACTGAATGATATTGATAAGTATATAAAATGTTATTTAGTTCAATACAACAAACTCAATAATAATGATAATCATATGAAATCTTATTTAATTCAATAAAAAACTAAATAATAATGATAATCCTATAAAACCTATTTAATTCAATGCATCAAACTGAATGATATTGATAAGTATATAAAATGTTATTTAGTTCAATACAACAAACTCAATAATAATGATAATCATATGAAATCTTATTTAATTCAATAAAAAACTAAATAATAATGATAATCCTATAAAACCTATTTAATTCAATGCATCAAACTGAATGATATTGATAAGTATATAAAATGTTATTTAGTTCAATACAACAAACTCAATAATAATGATAATCATATGAAATCTTATTTAATTCAATAAAAAACTAAATAATAATGATAATCCTATAAAACCTATTTAATTCAATGCATCAAACTGAATGATATTGATAAGTATATAAAATGTTATTTAGTTCAATACAACAAACTCAATAATAATGATAATCATATGAAATCTTATTTAATTCAATAAAAAACTAAATAATAATGATAATCCTATAAAACCTATTTAATTCAATGCATCAAACTGAATGATATTGATAAGTATATAAAATGTTATTTAGTTCAATACAACAAACTCAATAATAATGATAATCATATGAAATCTTATTTAATTCAATAAAAAACTAAATAATAATGATAATCCTATAAAACCTATTTAATTCAATGCATCAAACTGAATGATATTGATAAGTATATAAAATGTTATTTAGTTCAATACAACAAACTCAATAATAATGATAATCATATGAAATCTTATTTAATTCAATAAAAAACTAAATAATAATGATAATCCTATAAAACCTATTTAATTCAATGCATCAAACTGAATGATATTGATAAGTATATAAAATGTTATTTAGTTCAATACAACAAACTCAATAATAATGATAATCATATGAAATCTTATTTAATTCAATAAAAAACTAAATAATAATGATAATCCTATAAAACCTATTTAATTCAATGCATCAAACTGAATGATATTGATAAGTATATAAAATGTTATTTAGTTCAATACAACAAACTCAATAATAATGATAATCATATGAAATCTTATTTAATTCAATAAAAAACTAAATAATAATGATAATCCTATAAAACCTATTTAATTCAATGCATCAAACTGAATGATATTGATAAGTATATAAAATGTTATTTAGTTCAATACAACAAACTCAATAATAATGATAATCATATGAAATCTTATTTAATTCAATAAAAAACTAAATAATAATGATAATCCTATAAAACCTATTTAATTCAATGCATCAAACTGAATGATATTGATATAGTATATAAAATGTTATTTAGTTCAATACAACAAACTCAATAATAATGATAATCATATGAAATCTTATTTAATTCAATAAAAAACTAAATAATAATGATAATCCTATAAAACCTATTTAATTCTGCATCAAACTGAATGATATTGATAAGTATATAAAATGTTATTTAGTTCAATACAACAAACTCAATAATAATGATAATCATATGAAATCTTATTTAATTCAATAAAAAACTTAATAATAATGATAATCCTATAAAACCTATTTAATTCAATGCATCAAACTGATGATATTGATAAGTATATAAAATGTTATTAGTTCAATACAACAAACTCAATAATAATGATAATCATATGAAATCTTATTTAATTCAATAAAAAAATAATAATGATAATCCTATAAAACCTATTTAATTCAATGCATCAAACTGAATGATATTGATAAGTATATAAAATGTTATTTAGTTCAATACAACAAACTCAATAATAATGATAATCATATGAAATCTTATTTAATTCAATAAAAAAATAAATAATAATGATAATCCTATAAAACCTATTTAATTCAATGCATCAAACTGAATGATATTGATAAGTATATATAAAATGTTATTTAGTTCAATACAACAAACTCAATAATAATTATAATCATATAAAACCTATTTAATTCAATGCATCAAACTGAATGATATTGATAAGTATATAAAATGTTATTTAGTTCAATACGATAAACTCAATAATAATGATAATCATATGAAATCTTATTTTAATTCAATAAAAAACTAAATAATAATGATAATCCTATAAACCTATTTAATTCAATGCATCAAACTGAATGATATTGATAAGTATATAAAAATGTTAGTTAGTTCAATACAACAAACTCAATAATAATGATAATCATATGAAATCTTATTTAATTCAATAAAAAAATAAATAATAATGATAATCCTATAAAACCTATTTAATTCAATGCATCAAACTGAATGATATTGATAAGTATATAAAATGTTATTTAGTTCAATACAACAAACTTAATAATAATGATAATCCTATAAAACCTATTTAATTCAATGCATCAAACTGAATGGATATTGATAAGTATATAAAATGTTATTTAGTTCAATACAACAAACTCAATAATAATGATAATTCATATGAAATCTATTTAATTCAATAAAAACTAAATAATAATGATAATCCTATAACACCTATTTAATTCAATGCATCAAACTGAATGATATTGATAAGTATATAAAATGTTATTTAATTCAATACAACAAACTCAATAATAATGATAATCATATAAAATCTTA
>NC_136527.1:190555858-190813358 GCF_053919585.1 Euprymna scolopes
AATAAAAAAATAAATAATAATGATAATCCTATAAAACCTATTTAATTCAATGCATCAAACTGAATGATATTGATAAGTATATAAAATGTTATTTAGTTCAATACAACAAACTTAATAATAATGATAATCCTATAAAACCTATTTAATTCAATGCATCAAACTGAATGATATTGATAAGTATATAAAATGTTATTTAGTTCAATACAACAAACTCAATAATAATGATAATCATATGAAATCTTATTTAATTCAATAAAAAACTTAATAATAATGATAATCCTATAAAACCTATTTAATTCAATGCATCAAACTGAATGATATTGATAAGTATATAAAATGTTATTTAGTTCAATACAACAAACTCAATAATAATGATAATCATATGAAATCTTATTTAATTCAATAAAAAAATAAATAATAATGATAATCCTATAAAACCTATTTAATTCAATGCATCAAACTGAATGATATTGATAAGTATATAAAATGTTATTTAGTTCAATACAACAAACTCAATAATAATGATAATCATATGAAATCTCATTTAATTCAATAAAAAAATTAAATAATAATGATAATCCTATAAAACCTATTTAATTCAATGCATCAAACTGAATGATATTGATAAGTATATAAAATGTTATTTAGTTCAATACAACAAACTCAATAATAATGATAATCATATGAAATCTAATTTAATTCAATAAAAAACTTAATAATAATGATAATCCTATAAAACCTATTTAATTCAATGCATCAAACTGAATGATATTGATAAGTATATAAAATGTTATTTAGTTCAATACAACAAACTCAATAATAATGATAATCATATGAAATCTTATTTAATTCAATAAAAAACTAAATAATAATGATAATCCTATAAAACCTATTTAATTCAATGCATCAAACTGAATGATATTGATAAGTATATAAAATGTTATTTAGTTCAATACAACAAACTCAATAATAATGATAATCATATGAAATCTTATTTAATTCAATAAAAAACTTAATAATAATGATAATCCTATAAAACCTATTTAATTCAATGCATCAAACTGAATGATATTGATAAGTATATAAAATGTTATTTAGTTCAATACAACAAACTCAATAATAATGATAATCATATGAAATCTTATTTAATTCAATAAAAAAATAATAATGATAATCCTATAAAACCTATTTAATTCAATGCATCAAACTGAATGATATTGATAAGTATATAAAATGTTATTTAGTTCAATACAACAAACTCAATAATAATAATAATCATATGAAATCTTATTTAATTCAATAAAAAAATAAATAATAATGATAATCCTATAAAACCTATTTAATTCAATGCATCAAACTGAATGATATTGATAAGTATATAAAATGTTATTTAGTTCAATACAACAAACTCAATAATAATTATAATCATATAAAACCTATTTAATTCAATGCATCAAACTGAATGATATTGATAAGTATATAAAATGTTATTTAGTTCAATACGATAAACTCAATAATAATGATAATCATATGAAATCTTATTTTAATTCAATAAAAAACTAAATAATAATGATAATCCTATAAAACCTATTTAATTCAATGCATCAAACTGAATGATATTGATAAGTATATAAAATGTTATTTAGTTCAATACAACAAACTCAATAATAATGATAATCATATGAAATCTTATTTAATTCAATAAAAAAATAAATAATAATGATAATCCTATAAAACCTATTTAATTCAATGCATCAAACTGAATGATATTGATAAGTATATAAAATGTTATTTAGTTCAATACAACAAACTTAATAATAATGATAATCCTATAAAACCTATTTAATTCAATGCATCAAACTGAATGATATTGATAAGTATATAAAATGTTATTTAGTTCAATACAACAAACTCAATAATAATGATAATCATATGAAATCTTATTTAATTCAATAAAAAACTAAATAATAATGATAATCCTATAAAACCTATTTAATTCAATGCATCAAACTGAATGATATTGATAAGTATATAAAATGTTATTTAGTTCAATACAACAAACTCAATAATAATGATAATCATATGAAATCTTATTTAATTCAATAAAAAAATAAATAATAATGATAATCCTATAAAACCTATTTAATTCAATGCATCAAACTGAATGATATTGATAAGTATATAAAATGTTATTTAGTTCAATACAACAAACTCAATAATAATGATAATCATATGAAATCTCATTTAATTCAATAAAAAACTTAATAATAATGATAATCCTATAAAACCTATTTAATTCAATGCATCAAACTGAATGATATTGATAAGTATATAAAATGTTATTTAGTTCAATACAACAAACTCAATAATAATGATAATCATATGAAATCTTATTTAATTCAATAAAAAACTTAATAATAATGATAATCCTATAAAACCTATTTAATTCAATGCATCAAAACTGAATGATATTGATAAGTATATAAAATGTTATTTAGTTCAATACAACAAACTCAATAATAATGATAATCATATGAAATCTTATTTAATTCAATAAAAAACTTAATAATAATGATAATCCTATAAAACCTATTTAATTCAATGCATCAAACTGAATGATATTGATAAGTATATAAAATGTTATTTAGTTCAATACAACAAACTCAATAATAATGATAATCATATGAAATCTTATTTAATTCAATAAAAAAAATAATAATGATAATCCTATAAAACCTATTTAATTCAATGCATCAAACTGAATGATATTGATAAGTATATAAAATGTTATTTAGTTCAATACAACAAACTCAATAATAATGATAATCATATGAAATCTTATTTAATTCAATAAAAAAATAAATAATAATGATAATCCTATAAAACCTATTTAATTCAATGCATCAAACTGAATGATATTGATAAGTATATAAAATGTTATTTAGTTCAATACAACAAACTCAATAATAATTATAATCATATAAAACCTATTTAATTCAATGCATCAAACTGAATGATATTGATAAGTATATAAAATGTTATTTAGTTCAATACGATAAACTCAATAATAATGATAATCATATGAAATCTTATTTTAATTCAATAAAAAACTAAATAATAATGATAATCCTATAAAACCTATTTAATTCAATGCATCAAACTGAATGATATTGATAAGTATATAAAATGTTATTTAGTTCAATACAACAAACTCAATAATAATGATAATCATATGAAATCTTATTTAATTCAATAAAAAAATAAATAATAATGATAATCCTATAAAACCTATTTAATTCAATGCATCAAACTGAATGATATTGATAAGTATATAAAATGTTATTTAGTTCAATACAACAAACTTAATAATAATGATAATCCTATAAAACCTATTTAATTCAATGCATCAAACTGAATGATATTGATAAGTATATAAAATGTTATTTAGTTCAATACAACAAACTCAATAATAATGATAATCATATGAAATCTTATTTAATTCAATAAAAAACTAAATAATAATGATAATCCTATAAAACCTATTTAATTCAATGCATCAAACTGAATGATATTGATAAGTATATAAAATGTTATTTAGTTCAATACAACAAACTCAATAATAATGATAATCATATGAAATCTTATTTAATTCAATAAAAAACTAAATAATAATGATAATCCTATAAAACCTATTTAATTCAATGCATCAAACTGAATGATATTGATAAGTATATAAAATGTTATTTAGTTCAATACAACAAACTCAATAATAATGATAATCATATGAAATCTCATTTAATTCAATAAAAAACTTAATAATAATGATAATCCTATAACACCTATTTAATTCAATGCATCAAACTGAATGATATTGATAAGTATATAAAATGTTATTTAGTTCAATACAACAAACTCAATAATAATGATAATCATATGAAATCTTATTTAATTCAATAAAAAACTTAATAATAATGATAATCCTATAAAACCTATTTAATTCAATGCATCAAACTGAATGATATTGATAAGTATATAAAATGTTATTTAGTTCAATACAACAAACTCAATAATAATGATAATCATATGAAATCTCATTTAATTCAATAAAAAACTTAATAATAATGATAATCCTATAAAACCTATTTAATTCAATGCATCAAACTGAATGATATTGATAAGTATATAAAATGTTATTTAGTTCAATACAACAAACTCAATAATAATGATAATCATATGAAATCTCATTTAATTCAATAAAAAACTTAATAATAATGATAATCCTATAAAACCTATTTAATTCAATGCATCAAACTGAATGATATTGATAAGTATATAAAATGTTATTTAGTTCAATACAACAAACTCAATAATAATGATAATCATATGAAATCTTATTTAATTCAATAAAAAACTTAATAATAATGATAATCCTATAAAACCTATTTAATTCAATGCATCAAACTGAATGATATTGATAAGTATATAAAATGTTATTTAGTTCAATACAACAAACTCAATAATAATGATAATCATATGAAATCTTATTTAATTCAATAAAAAACTAAATAATAATGATAATCCTATAAAACCTATTTAATTCAATGCATCAAACTGAATGATATTGATAAGTATATAAAATGTTATTTAGTTCAATACAACAAACTCAATAATAATGATAATCATATGAAATCTTATTTAATTCAATAAAAAACTTAATAATAATGATAATCCTATAAAACCTATTTAATTCAATGCATCAAACTGAATGATATTGATAAGTATATAAAATGTTATTTAGTTCAATACAACAAACTCAATAATAATGATAATCATATGAAATCTTATTTAATTCAATAAAAAACTTAATAATAATGATAATCCTATAAAACCTATTTAATTCAATGCATCAAACTGAATGATATTGATAAGTATATAAAATGTTATTTAGTTCAATACAACAAACTCAATAATAATGATAATCATATGAAATCTTATTTAATTCAATAAAAAAATAATAATGATAATCCTATAAAACCTATTTAATTCAATGCATCAAACTGAATGATATTGATAAGTATATAAAATGTTATTTAGTTCAATACAACAAACTCAATAATAATGATAATCATATGAAATCTTATTTAATTCAATAAAAAACTAAATAATAATGATAATCCTATAAAACCTATTTAATTCAATGCATCAAACTGAATGATATTGATAAGTATATAAAATGTTATTTAGTTCAATACAACAAACTCAATAATAATGATAATCATATGAAATCTTATTTAATTCAATAAAAAACTAAATAATAATGATAATCCTATAAAACCTATTTAATTCAATGCATCAAACTGAATGATATTGATAAGTATATAAAATGTTATTTAGTTCAATACAACAAACTCAATAATAATGATAATCATATGAAATCTTATTTAATTCAATAAAAAACTAAATAATAATGATAATCCTATAAAACCTATTTAATTCAATGCATCAAACTGAATGATATTGATAAGTATATAAAATGTTATTTAGTTCAATACAACAAACTCAATAATAATGATAATCATATGAAATCTTATTTAATTCAATAAAAAACTAAATAATAATGATAATCCTATAAAACCTATTTAATTCAATGCATCAAACTGAATGATATTGATAAGTATATAAAATGTTATTTAGTTCAATACAACAAACTCAATAATAATGATAATCATATGAAATCTTATTTAATTCAATAAAAAACTAAATAATAATGATAATCCTATAAAACCTATTTAATTCAATGCATCAAACTGAATGATATTGATAAGTATATAAAATGTTATTTAGTTCAATACAACAAACTCAATAATAATGATAATCATATGAAATCTTATTTAATTCAATAAAAAACTAAATAATAATGATAATCCTATAAAACCTATTTAATTCAATGCATCAAACTGAATGATATTGATAAGTATATAAAATGTTATTTAGTTCAATACAACAAACTCAATAATAATGATAATCATATAAAATCTTATTTAATTCAATAAAAAACTAAATAATAATGATAATCCTATAAAACCTATTTAATTCAATGCATCAAACTGAATGATATTTATAAGTATATAAAATGTTATTTAGTTCAATACAACAAACTCAATAATAATGATAATCATATGAAATCTTATTTAATTCAATAAAAAAAAATAATAATGATAATCCTATAAAACCTATTTAATTCAATGCATCAAACTGAATGATATTGATAAGTATATAAAATGTTATTTAGTTCAATACAACAAACTCAATAATAATGATAATCATATGAAATCTTATTTAATTCAATAAAAAACTAAATAATAATGATAATCCTATAAAACCTATTTAATTCAATGCATCAAACTGAATGATATTGATAAGTATATAAAATGTTATTTAGTTCAATACAACAAACTCAATAATAATGATAATCATATGAAATCTTATTTAATTCAATAAAAAACTAAATAATAATGATAATCCTATAAAACCTATTTAATTCAATGCATCAAACTGAATGATATTGATAAGTATATAAAATGTTATTTAGTTCAATACAACAAACTCAATAATAATGATAATCATATAAAATCTTATTTAATTCAATAAAAAACTAAATAATAATGATAATCCTATAAAACCTATTTAATTCAATGCATCAAACTGAATGATATTGATAAGTATATAAAATGTTATTTAGTTCAATACAACAAACTCAATAATAATGATAATCATATGAAATCTCATTTAATTCAATAAAAAACTAAATAATAATGATAATCCTATAAAACCTATTTAATTCAATGCATCAAACTGAATGATATTGATAAGTATATAAAATGTTATTTAGTTCAATACAACAAACTCAATAATAATGATAATCATATGAAATCTTATTTAATTCAATAAAAAACTTAATAATAATGATAATCCTATAAAACCTATTTAATTCAATGCATCAAACTGAATGATATTGATAAGTATATAAAATGTTATTTAGTTCAATACAACAAACTCAATAATAATGATAATCATATGAAATCTCATTTAATTCAATAAAAAACTAAATAATAATGATAATCCTATAAAACCTATTTAATTCAATGCATCAAACTGAATGATATTGATAAGTATATAAAATGTTATTTAGTTCAATACAACAAACTCAATAATAATGATAATCATATGAAATCTTATTTAATTCAATAAAAAACTTAATAATAATGATAATCCTATAAAACCTATTTAATTCAATGCATCAAACTGAATGATATTGATAAGTATATAAAATGTTATTTAGTTCAATACAACAAACTCAATAATAATGATAATCATATGAAATCTCATTTAATTCAATAAAAAACTAAATAATAATGATAATCCTATAAAACCTATTTAATTCAATGCATCAAACTGAATGATATTGATAAGTATATAAAATGTTATTTAGTTCAATACAACAAACTCAATAATAATGATAATCATATGAAATCTTATTTAATTCAATAAAAAACTTAATAATAATGATAATCCTATAAAACCTATTTAATTCAATGCATCAAACTGAATGATATTGATAAGTATATAAAATGTTATTTAGTTCAATACAACAAACTCAATAATAATGATAATCATATGAAATCTCATTTAATTCAATAAAAAACTAAATAATAATGATAATCCTATAAAACCTATTTAATTCAATGCATCAAACTGAATGATATTGATAAGTATATAAAATGTTATTTAGTTCAATACAACAAACTCAATAATAATGATAATCATATGAAATCTTATTTAATTCAATAAAAAACTTAATAATAATGATAATCCTATAAAACCTATTTAATTCAATGCATCAAACTGAATGATATTGATAAGTATATAAAATGTTATTTAGTTCAATACAACAAACTCAATAATAATGATAATCATATGAAATCTTATTTAATTCAATAAAAAACTTAATAATAATGATAATCCTATAAAACCTATTTAATTCAATGCATCAAACTGAATGATATTGATAAGTATATAAAATGTTATTTAGTTCAATACAACAAACTCAATAATAATGATAATCATATGAAATCTTATTTAATTCAATAAAAAACTAAATAATAATGATAATCCTATAAAACCTATTTAATTCAATGCATCAAACTGAATGATATTGATAAGTATATAAAATGTTATTTAGTTCAATACAACAAACTCAATAATAATGATAATCATATGAAATCTTATTTAATTCAATAAAAAAATAAATAATAATGATAATCCTATAAAACCTATTTAATTCAATGCATCAAACTGAATGATATTGATAAGTATATAAAATGTTATTTAGTTCAATACAACAAACTCAATAATAATTATAATCATATAAAACCTATTTAATTCAATGCATCAAACTGAATGATATTGATAAGTATATAAAATGTTATTTAGTTCAATACGATAAACTCAATAATAATGATAATCATATGAAATCTTATTTTAATTCAATAAAAAACTAAATAATAATGATAATCCTATAAAACCTATTTAATTCAATGCATCAAACTGAATGATATTGATAAGTATATAAAATGTTATTTAGTTCAATACAACAAACTCAATAATAATGATAATCATATGAAATCTTATTTAATTCAATAAAAAAATAAATAATAATGATAATCCTATAAAACCTATTTAATTCAATGCATCAAACTGAATGATATTGATAAGTATATAAAATGTTATTTAGTTCAATACAACAAACTCAATAATAATGATAATCATATGAAATCTTATTTAATTCAATAAAAAACTTAATAATAATGATAATCCTATAAAACCTATTTAATTCAATGCATCAAACTGAATGATATTGATAAGTATATAAAATGTTATTTAGTTCAATACAACAAACTCAATAATAATGATAATCATATGAAATCTTATTTAATTCAATAAAAAACTAAATAATAATGATAATCCTATAAAACCTATTTAATTCAATGCATCAAACTGAATGATATTGATAAGTATATAAAATGTTATTTAGTTCAATACAACAAACTCAATAATAATGATAATCATATGAAATCTTATTTAATTCAATAAAAAAATAAATAATAATGATAATCCTATAAAACCTATTTAATTCAATGCATCAAACTGAATGATATTGATAAGTATATAAAATGTTATTTAGTTCAATACAACAAACTCAATAATAATTATAATCCTATAAAACCTATTTAATTCAATGCATCAAACTGAATGATATTGATAAGTATATAAAATGTTATTTAGTTCAATACAACAAACTCAATAATAATGATAATCATATGAAATCTTATTTAATTCAATAAAAAACTAAATAATAATGATAATCCTATAAAACCTATTTAATTCAATGCATCAAACTGAATGATATTGATAAGTATATAAAATGTTATTTAGTTCAATACAACAAACTCAATAATAATGATAATCATATGAAATCTTATTTAATTCAATAAAAAACTAAATAATAATGATAATCCTATAAAACCTATTTAATTCAATGCATCAAACTGAATGATATTGATAAGTATATAAAATGTTATTTAGTTCAATACAACAAACTCAATAATAATTATAATCATATAAAACCTATTTAATTCAATGCATCAAACTGAATGATATTGATAAGTATATAAAATGTTATTTAGTTTAATACGATAAACTCAATAATAATGATAATCATATGAAATCTTATTTTAATTCAATAAAAAACTAAATAATAATGATAATCCTATAAAACCTATTTAATTCAATGCATCAAACTGAATGATATTGATAAGTATATAAAATGTTATTTAGTTCAATACAACAAACTCAATAATAATGATAATCATATGAAATCTTATTTAATTCAATAAAAAAATAAATAATAATGATAATCCTATAAAACCTATTTAATTCAATGCATCAAACTGAATGATATTGATAAGTATATAAAATGTTATTTAGTTCAATACAACAAACTCAATAATAATGATAATCATATAAAATCTTATTTAATTCAATAAAAAACTTAATAATAATGATAATCCTATAAAACCTATTTAATTCAATGCATCAAACTGAATGATATTGATAAGTATATAAAATGTTATTTAGTTCAATACAACAAACTCAATAATAATGATAATCATATGAAATCTTATTTAATTCAATAAAAAACTAAATAATAATGATAATCCTATAAAACCTATTTAATTCAATGCATCAAACTGAATGATATTGATAAGTATATAAAATGTTATTTAGTTCAATACAACAAACTCAATAATAATGATAATCATATGAAATCTTATTTAATTCAATAAAAAAATAAATAATAATGATAATCATATAAAACCTATTTAATTCAATGCATCAAACTGAATGATATTGATAAGTATATAAAATGTTATTTAGTTCAATACAACAAACTCAATAATAATTATAATCATATAAAACCTATTTAATTCAATGCATCAAACTGAATGATATTGATAAGTATATAAAATGTTATTTAGTTCAATACGATAAACTCAATAATAATGATAATCATATGAAATCTTATTTTAATTCAATAAAAAACTAAATAATAATGATAATCCTATAAAACCTATTTAATTCAATGCATCAAACTGAATGATATTGATAAGTATATAAAATGTTATTTAGTTCAATACAACAAACTCAATAATAATGATAATCATATGAAATCTTATTTAATTCAATAAAACAATAAATAATAATGATAATCCTATAAAACCTATTTAATTCAATGCATCAAACTGAATGATATTGATAAGTATATAAAATGTTATTTAGTTCAATACAACAAACTCAATAATAATGATAATCATATAAAATCTTATTTAATTCAATAAAAAACTTAATAATAATGATAATCCTATAAAACCTATTTAATTCAATGCATCAAACTGAATGATATTGATAAGTATATAAAATGTTATTTAGTTCAATACAACAAACTCAATAATAATGATAATCATATGAAATCTTATTTAATTCAATAAAAAACTAAATAATAATGATAATCCTATAAAACCTATTTAATTCAATGCATCAAACTGAATGATATTGATAAGTATATAAAATGTTATTTAGTTCAATACAACAAACTCAATAATAATGATAATCATATGAAATCTTATTTAATTCAATAAAAAAATAAATAATAATGATAATCCTATAAAACCTATTTAATTCAATGCATCAAACTGAATGATATTGATAAGTATATAAAATGTTATTTAGTTCAATACAACAAACTCAATAATAATGATAATCATATGAAATCTTATTTAATTCAATAAAAAACTTAATAATAATGATAATCCTATAAAACCGTTTAATTCAATGCATCAAACGGAATGATATTGATAAGTATATAAAATGTTATTTAGTTCAATACAACAAACTCAATAATAATTATAATCATATAAAACCTATTTAATTCAATGCATCAAACTGAATGATATTGATAAGTATATAAAATGTTATTTAGTTCAATACGATAAACTCAATAATAATGCTAATCATATGAAATCTTATTTTAATTCAATAAAAAACTAAATAATAATGATAATCCTATAAAACCTATTTAATTCAATGCATCAAACTGAATGATATTGATAAGTATATAAAATGTTATTTAGTTCAATACAACAAACTCAATAATAATGATAATCATATGAAATCTTATTTAATTCAATAAAAAACTAAATAATAATGATAATCCTATAAAACCTATTTAATTCAATGCATCAAACTGAATGATATTGATAAGTATATAAAATGTTATTTAGTTCAATACAACAAACTCAATAATAATGATAATCATATGAAATCTTATTTAATTCAATAAAAAACTTAATAATAATGATAATCCTATAAAACCTATTTAATTCAATGCATCAAACTGAATGATATTGATAAGTATATAAAATGTTATTTAGTTCAATACAACAAACTCAATAATAATGATAATCATATGAAATCTTATTTAATTCAATAAAAAACTTAATAATAATGATAATCCTATAAAACCTATTTAATTCAATGCATCAAACTGAATGATATTGATAAGTATATAAAATGTTATTTAGTTCAATACAACAAACTCAATAATAATGATAATCATATGAAATCTTATTTAATTCAATAAAAACTTAATAATAATGATAATCCTATAAAACCTATTTAATTCAATGCATCAAACTGAATGATATTGATAAGTATATAAAATGTTATTTAGTTCAATACAACAAACTCAATAATAATGATAATCATATGAAATCTTATTTAATTCAATAAAAAACTTAATAATAATGATAATCATATGAAATCTTATTTAATTCAATAAAAAACTTAATAATAATGATAATCATATGAAATCTTATTTAATTCAATGCATCAAACTGAATGATATTGATAAGTATATAAAATGTTATTTAGTTCAATACAACAAACTCAATAAAAATGATAATCATATGAAATCTTATTTAATTCAATAAAAAAATAATAATGATAATCCTATAAAACCTATTTAATTCAATGCATCAAACTGAATGATATTGATAAGTATATAAAATGTTATTTAGTTCAATACAACAAACTCAATAATAATGATAATCCTATGAAATCTTATTTAATTCAATAAAAAACTTAATAATAATGATAATCCTATAACACCTATTTAATTCAATGCATCAAACTGAATGATATTGATAAGTATATAAAATGTTATTTAATTCAATACAACAAACTCAATAATAATGATAATCATATAAAATCTTATTTAATTCAATAAAAAACTTAATAATAATGATAATCCTATAAAACCTATTTAATTCAATGCATCAAACTGAATGATATTGATAAGTATATAAAATGTTATTTAGTTCAATACAACAAACTCAATAATAATGATAATCCTATGAAATCTTATTTAATTCAATAAAAAAACTAAATAATAATGATAATCCTATAAAACCTATTTAATTCAATGCATCAAACTGAATGATATTGATAAGTATATAAAATGTTATTTAGTTCAATACAACAAACTCAATAATAATGATAATCATATGAAATCTTATTTAATTCAATAAAAAACTTAATAATAATGATAATCCTATAAAACCTATTTAATTCAATGCATCAAACTGAATGATATTGATAAGTATATAAAATGTTATTTAGTTCAATACAACAAACTCAATAATAATGATAATCATATGAAATCTTATTTAATTCAATAAAAAAATAATAATGATAATCCTATAAAACCTATTTAATTAAATGCATCAAACTGAATGATATTGATAAGTATATAAAATGTTATTTAGTTCAATACAACAAACTCAATAATAATGATAATCATATGAAATCTTATTTAATTCAATAAAAAAATAATAATGATAATCCTATAAAACCTATTTAATTCAATGCATCAAACTGAATGATATTGATAAGTATATAAAATGTTATTTAGTTCAATACAACAAACTCAATAATAATGATAATCATATGAAATCTTATTTAATTCAATAAAAAAACTAAATAATAATGATAATCCTATAACACCTATTTAATTAAATGCATCAAACTGAATGATATTGATAAGTATATAAAATGTTATTTAGTTCAATACAACAAACTCAATAATAATGATAATCATATGAAATCTTATTTAATTCAATAAAAAACTTAATAATAATTATAATCATATGAAATCTTATTTAATTCAATAAAAAACTTAATAATAATGATAATCATATGAAATCTTATTTAATTCAATGCATCAAACTGAATGATATTGATAAGTATATAAAATGTTATTTAGTTCAATACAACAAACTCAATAAAAATGATAATCATATGAAATCTTATTTAATTCAATAAAAAAATAATAATGATAATCCTATAAAACCTATTTAATTCAATGCATCAAACTGAATGATATTGATAAGTATATAAAATGTTATTTAGTTCAATACAACAAACTCAATAATAATGATAATCATATGAAATCTTATTTAATTCAATAAAAAACTTAATAATAATGATAATCATATGAAATCTTATTTAATTCAATAAAAAACTTAATAATAATGATAATCATATGAAATCTTATTTAATTCAATGCATCAAACTGAATGATATTGATAAGTATATAAAATGTTATTTAGTTCAATACAACAAACTCAATAAAAATGATAATCATATGAAATCTTATTTAATTCAATAAAAAAATAATAATGATAATCCTATAAAACCTATTTAATTCAATGCATCAAACTGAATGATATTGATAAGTATATAAAATGTTATTTAGTTCAATACAACAAACTCAATAATAATGATAATCCTATGAAATCTTATTTAATTCAATAAAAAACTTAATAATAATGATAATCCTATAACACCTATTTAATTCAATGCATCAAACTGAATGATATTGATAAGTATATAAAATGTTATTTAATTCAATACAACAAACTCAATAATAATGATAATCATATAAAATCTTATTTAATTCAATAAAAAACTTAATAATAATGATAATCCTATAAAACCTATTTAATTCAATGCATCAAACTGAATGATATTGATAAGTATATAAAATGTTATTTAGTTCAATACAACAAACTCAATAATAATGATAATCCTATGAAATCTTATTTAATTCAATAAAAAAACTAAATAATAATGATAATCCTATAAAACCTATTTAATTCAATGCATCAAACTGAATGATATTGATAAGTATATAAAATGTTATTTAGTTCAATACAACAAACTCAATAATAATGATAATCATATGAAATCTTATTTAATTCAATAAAAAACTTAATAATAATGATAATCCTATAAAACCTATTTAATTCAATGCATCAAACTGAATGATATTGATAAGTATATAAAATGTTATTTAGTTCAATACAACAAACTCAATAATAATGATAATCATATGAAATCTTATTTAATTCAATAAAAAAATAATAATGATAATCCTATAAAACCTATTTAATTAAATGCATCAAACTGAATGATATTGATAAGTATATAAAATGTTATTTAGTTCAATACAACAAACTCAATAATAATGATAATCATATGAAATCTTATTTAATTCAATAAAAAAATAATAATGATAATCCTATAAAACCTATTTAATTCAATGCATCAAACTGAATGATATTGATAAGTATATAAAATGTTATTTAGTTCAATACAACAAACTCAATAATAATGATAATCATATGAAATCTTTTTTAATTCAATAAAAAAACTAAATAATAATGATAATCCTATAACACCTATTTAATTAAATGCATCAAACTGAATGATATTGATAAGTATATAAAATGTTATTTAGTTCAATACAACAAACTCAATAATAATGATAATCATATGAAATCTTATTTAATTCAATAAAAAACTTAATAATAATGATAATCATATGAAATCTTATTTAATTCAATAAAAAACTTAATAATAATGATAATCATATGAAATCTTATTTAATTCAATGCATCAAACTGAATGATATTGATAAGTATATAAAATGTTATTTAGTTCAATACAACAAACTCAATAAAAATGATAATCATATGAAATCTTATTTAATTCAATAAAAAAATAATAATGATAATCCTATAAAACCTATTTAATTCAATGCATCAAACTGAATGATAGTGATAAGTATATAAAATGTTATTTAGTTCAATACAACAAACTCAATAATAATGATAATCATATGAAATCTTATTTAATTCAATAAAAAACTTAATAATAATGATAATCATATGAAATCTTATTTAATTCAATAAAAAACTTAATAATAATGATAATCATATGAAATCTTATTTAATTCAATTCATCAAACTGAATGATATTGATAAGTATATAAAATGTTATTTAGTTCAATACAACAAACTCAATAAAAATGATAATCATATGAAATCTTATTTAATTCAATAAAAAAATAATAATGATAATCCTATAAAACCTATTTAATTCAATGCATCAAACTGAATGATATTGATAAGTATATAAAATGTTATTTAGTTCAATACAACAAACTCAATAATAATGATAATCCTATGAAATCTTATTTAATTCAATAAAAAACTTAATAATAATGATAATCCTATAACACCTATTTAATTCAATGCATCAAACTGAATGATATTGATAAGTATATAAAATGTTATTTAATTCAATACAACAAACTCAATAATAATGATAATCATATAAAATCTTATTTAATTCAATAAAAAACTTAATAATAATGATAATCCTATAAAACCTATTTAATTCAATGCATCAAACTGAATGATATTGATAAGTATATAAAATGTTATTTAGTTCAATACAACAAACTCAATAATAATGATAATCATATGAAATCTTATTTAATTCAATAAAAAAATAATAATGATAATCCTATAAAACCTATTTAATTCAATGCATCAAACTGAATGATATTGATAAGTATATAAATTGTTATTTAGTTCAATACAACAAACTCAATAATAATGATAATCATATGAAATCTTATTTAATTCAATAAAAAACTTAATAATAATGATAATCCTATAAAACCTATTTAATTCAATGCATCAAACTGAATGATATTGATAAGTATATAAAATGTTATTTAGTTCAATACAACAAACTCAATAATAATGATAATCATATGAAATCTTATTTAATCCAATAAAAACTTAATAATAATGATAATCCTATAAAACCTATTTAATTCAATGCATCAAACTGAATGATATTGATAAGTATATAAAATGTTATTTAGTTCAATACAACAAACTCAATAATAATGATAATCATATGAAATCTTATTTAATTCAATAAAAAACTTAATAATAATGATAATCATATGAAATCTTATTTAATTCAATAAAAAACTTAATAATAATGATAATCATATGAAATCTTATTTAATTCAATGCATCAAACTGAATGATATTGATAAGTATATAAAATGTTATTTAGTTCAATACAACAAACTCAATAAAAATGATAATCATATGAAATCTTATTTAATTCAATAAAAAAATAATAATGATAATCCTATAAAACCTATTTAATTCAATGCATCAAACTGAATGATATTGATAAGTATATAAAATGTTATTTAGTTCAATACAACAAACTCAATAATAATGATAATTCTATGAAATCTTATTTAATTCAATAAAAAACTTAATAATAATGATAATCCTATAACACCTATTTAATTCAATGCATCAAACTGAATGATATTGATAAGTATATAAAATGTTATTTAATTCAATACAACAAACTCAATAATAATGATAATCATATAAAATCTTATTTAATTCAATAAAAAACTTAATAATAATGATAATCCTATAAAACCTATTTAATTCAATGCATCAAACTGAATGATATTGATAAGTATATAAAATGTTATTTAGTTCAATACAACAAACTCAATAATAATGATAATCCTATGAAATCTTATTTAATTCAATAAAAAAACTAAATAATAATGATAATCCTATAAAACCTATTTAATTCAATGCATCAAACTGAATGATATTGATAAGTATATAAAATGTTATTTAGTTCAATACAACAAACTCAATAATAATGATAATCATATAAAATCTTATTTAATTCAATAAAAAACTTAATAATAATGATAATCCTATAAAACCTATTTAATTCAATGCATCAAACTGAATGATATTGATAAGTATATAAAATGTTATTTAGTTCAATACAACAAACTCAATAATAATGATAATCATATGAAATCTTATTTAATTCAATAAAAAAATAATAATGATAATCCTATAAAACCTATTTAATTCAATGCATCAAACTGAATGATATTGATAAGTATATAAAATGTTATTTAGTTCAATACAACAAACTCAATAATAATGATAATCATATGAAATCTTATTTAATTCAATAAAAAAATAATAATGATAATCCTATAAAACCTATTTAATTCAATGCATCAAACTGAATGATATTGATAAGTATATAAAATGTTATTTAGTTCAATACAACAAACTCAATAATAATGATAATCATATGAAATCTTATTTAATTAAATAAAAAAACTAAATAATAATGATAATCCTATAACACCTATTTAATTAAATGCATCAAACTGAATGATATTGATAAGTATATAAAATGTTATTTAGTTCAATACAACAAACTCAATAATAATGATAATCATATGAAATCTTATTAGATTCAATAAAAAACTTAATAATAATGATAATCATATGAAATCTTATTTAATTCAATAAAAAACTTAATAATAATGATAATCATATGAAATCTTATTTAATTCAATGCATCAAACTGAATGATATTGATAAGTATATAAAATGTTATTTAGTTCAATACAACAAACTCAATAAAAATGATAATCATATGAAATCTTATTTAATTCAATAAAAAAATAATAATGATAATCCTATAAAACCTATTTAATTCAATGCATCAAACTGAATGATATTGATAAGTATATAAAATGTTATTTAGTTCAATACAACAAACTCAATAATAATGATAATCATATGAAATCTTATTAGATTCAATAAAAAACTTTATAATAATGATAATCATATGAAATCTTATTTAATTCAATAAAAAACTTAATAATAATGATAATCATATGAAATCTTATTTAATTCAATGCATCAAACTGAATGATATTGATAAGTATATAAAATGTTATTTAGTTCAATACAACAAACTCAATAAAAATGATAATCATATGAAATCTTATTTAATTCAATAAAAAAATAATAATGATAATCCTATAAAACCTATTTAATTCAATGCATCAAACTGAATGATATTGATAAGTATATAAAATGTTATTTAGTTCAATACAACAAACTCAATAATAATGATAATCCTATGAAATCTTATTTAATTCAATAAAAAACTTAATAATAATGATAATCCTATAACACCTATTTAATTCAATGCATCAAACTGAATGATATTGATAAGTATATAAAATGTTATTTAATTCAATACAACAAACTCAATAATAATGATAATCATATAAAATCTTATTTAATTCAATAAAAAACTTAATAATAATGATAATCCTATAAAACCTATTTAATTCAATGCATCAAACTGAATGATATTGATAAGTATATAAAATGTTATTTAGTTCAATACAACAAACTCAATAATAATGATAATCCTATGAAATCTTATTTAATTCAATAAAAAAACTAAATAATAATGATAATCCTATAAAACCTATTTAATTCAATGCATCAAACTGAATGATATTGATAAGTATATAAAATGTTATTTAGTTCAATACAACAAACTCAATAATAATGATAATCATATGAAATCTTATTTAATTCAATAAAAAACTTAATAATAATGATAATCCTATAAAACCTATTTAATTCAATGCATCAAACTGAATGATATTGATAAGTATATAAAATGTTATTTAGTTCAATACAACAAACTCAATAATAATGATAATCATATGAAATCTTATTTAATTCAATAAAAAAATAATAATGATAATCCTATAAAACCTATTTAATTCAATGCATCAAACTGAATGATATTGATAAGTATATAAATTGTTATTTAGTTCAATACAACAAACTCAATAATAATGATAATCATATGAAATCTTATTTAATTCAATAAAAAAAATAATGATAATCCTATAAAACCTATTTAATTCAATGCATCAAACTGAATGATATTGATAAGTATATAAAATGTTATTTAGTTCAATACAACAAACTCAATAATAATGATAATCATATGAAATCTTATTTAATTCAATAAAAAAATAATAATGATAATCCTATAAAACCTATTTAATTCAATGCATCAAACTGAATGATATTGATAAGTATATAAAATGTTATTTAGTTCAATACAACAAACTTAATAATAATTATAATCATATGAAATCTTATTTAATTCAATAAAAAACTAAAAAATAATGATAATCCTATAAAACCTATTTAATTCAATGCATCAAACTGAATGATATTGATAAGTATATAAAATGTTATTTAGTTCAATACGACAAACTCAATAATAATGATAATCATATGAAATCTTATTTAATTCAATAAAAAAATAATAATGATAATCCTATAAAACCTATTTAATTCAATGCATCAAACTGAATGATATTGATAAGTATATAAAATGTTATTTAGTTCAATACGACAAACTCAATAATAATGATAATCATATGAAATCTTATTTAATTCAATAAAAAAATAATAATGATAATCCTATAAAACCTATTTAATTCAATGCATCAAACTGAATGATATTGATAAGTATATAAAATGTTATTTAGTTCAATACAACAAACTCAATAATAATGATAATCATATGAAATCTTATTTAATTCAATAAAAAACTAAATAATAATGATAATCCTATAAAACCTATTTAATTCAATGCATCAAACTGAATGATATTGATAAGTATATAAAATGTTATTTAGTTCAATACAACAAAGGCAATAATAATGATAATCATATGAAATCTTATTTAATTCAAAAAAAAAATAATAATTATGATAATCCTATAAAACCTATTTAATTCAATGCATTAAACTGAATGATATTGATAAGTATATAAAATGTTATTTAGTTCAATACGACAAACTCAATAATAATGATAATCATATGAAATCTTATTTAATTCAATAAAAAACTTAATAATAATGATAATCCTATAACACCTATTTAATTCAATGCATCAAACTGAATGATATTGATAAGTATATAAAATGTTATTTAGTTCAATACGACAAACTCAATAATAATGATAATCATATGAAATCTTATTTAATTCAATAAAAAAATAATAATGATAATCCTATAAAACCTATTTAATTCAATGCATCAAACTGAATGATATTGATAAGTATATAAAATGTTATTTAGTTCAATACAACAAACTCAATAATAATGATAATCATATGAAATCTTATTTAATTCAAGTAAAAAATTAATAATAATGATAATCCTATAAAACCTATTTAATTCAATGCATCAAACTGAATGATATTGATAAGTATATAAAATGTTATTTAGTTCAATACAACAAACTCAATAATAATGATAATCATATGAAATCTTATTTAATTCAATAAAAAAATAATAATGATAATCCTATAAAACCTATTTAATTCAATGCATCAAACTGAATGATATTGATAAGTATATAAAATGTTATTTAGTTCAATACGACAAACTCAATAATAATGATAATCATATGAAATCTTATTTAATTCAATAAAAAAATAATAATGATAATCCTATAAAACCTATTTAATTCAATGCATCAAACTGAATGATATTGATAAGTATATAAAATGTTATTTAGTTCAATACGACAAACTCAATAATAATGATAATCATATGAAATCTTATTTAATTCAATAAAAAAATAATAATGATAATCCTATAAAACCTATTTAATTCAATGCATCAAACTGAATGATATTGATAAGTATATAAAATGTTATTTAGTTCAATACAACAAACTCAATAATAATTATAATCATATGAAATCTTATTAAATTCAATAAAAAACTAAATAATAATGATAATCCTATAAAACCTATTTAATTCAATGCATCAAACTGAATGATATTGATAAGTATATAAAATGTTATTTAGTTCAATACAACAAACTCAATAATAATGATAATCATATCAAATCTTATTTAATTCAATAAAAAACTTAATAATAATGATAATCCTATAAAACCTATTTAATTCAATGCATCAAACTGAATGATATTGATAAGTATATAAAATGTTATTTAGTTCAATACAACAAACTCAATAATAATGATAATCATATGAAATCTTATTTAATTCAATAAAAAACTTAATAATAATGATAATCCTATAAAACCTATTTAATTCAATGCATCAAACTGAATGATATTGATAAGTATATAAAATGTTATTTAGTTCAATACAACAAACTCAATAATAATGATAATCATATGAAATCTTATGTAATTCAATAAAAAACTAAATAATAATGATAATCCTATAAAACCTATTTAATTCAATGCATCAAACTGAATGATATTGATAAGTATATAAAATGTTATTTAGTTCAATACAACAAACTCAATAATAATGATAATCATATTAAATCTTATTTAATTCAATAAAAAACTAAATAATAATGATAATCCTATAAAACCTATTTAATTCAATGCATCAAACTGAATGATATTGATAAGTATATAAAATGTTATTTAGTTCAATACAACAAACTCAATAATAATGATAATCATATGAAATCTTATTTAATTCAATAAAAAACTAAATAATAATGATAATCCTATAAAACCTATTTAATTCAATGCATCAAACTGAATGATATTGATAAGTATATAAAATGTTATTTAGTTCAATACAACAAACTCAATAATAATGATAATCATATGAAATCTTATTTAATTCAATAAAAAACTAAATAATAATGATAATCCTATAAAAACCTATTTAATTCAATGCATCAAACTGAATGATATTGATAAGTATATAAAATGTTATTTAGTTCAATACAACAAACTCAATAATAATGATAATCATATGAAATCTTATTTAATTCAATAAAAAACTAAATAATAATGATAATCCTATAAAACCTATTTAATTCAATGCATCAAACTGAATGATATTGATAAGTATATAAAATGTTATTTAGTTCAATACAACAAACTCAATAATAATGATAATCATATGAAATCTTATTTAATTCAATAAAAAACTAAATAATAATGATAATCCCATAAAATACTATTTAATTCAATGCATCAAACTGAATGATATTGATAAATATATAAAATGTTATTTAGTTCAATACAACAAACTCAATAATAATGATAATCATATGAAATCTTATTTAATTCAATAAAACACTTAATAATAATGATAATCCTATAAAACCTATTTAATTCAATGCATCAAACTGAATGATATTGATAAGTATATAAAATGTTATTTAGTTCAATACAACAAACTCAATAATAATGATAATCATATGAAATCTTATTTAATTCAATAAAAAACTAAATAATAATGATAATCCTATAAAACCTATTTAATTCAATGCATCAAAGTGAATGATATTGATAAGTATATAAAATGTTATTTAGTTCAATACAACAAACTCAATAATAATGATAATCATATGAAATCTTATTTAATTCAATAAAAAACTTAATAATAATGATAATCCTATAAAACCTATTTAATTCAATGCATCAAACTGAATGATATTGATAAGTATATAAAATGTTATTTAGTTCAATACAACAAACTCAATAATAATGATAATCATATGAAATCTTATGTAATTCAATAAAAAACTAAATAATAATGATAATCCTATAAAACCTATTTAATTCAATGCATCAAACTGAATGATATTGATAAGTATATAAAATGTTATTTAGTTCAATACAACAAACTTAATAATAATGATTATCATATTAAATCTTATTTAATTCAATAAAAAACTAAATAATAATGATAATCCTATAAAACCTATTTAATTCAATGCATCAAACTGAATGATATTGATAAGTATATAAAATGTTATTTAGTTCAATACAACAAACTCAATAATAATGATAATCATATGAAATCTTATTTAATTCAATAAAAAACTAAATAATAATGATAATCCTATAAAACCTATTTAATTCAATGCATCAAACTGAATGATATTGATAAGTATATAAAATGTTATTTAGTTCAATACAACAAACTCAATAATAATGATAATCATATGAAATCTTATTTAATTCAATAAAAAACTAAATAATAATGATAATCCTATAAAAACCTATTTAATTCAATGCATCAAACTGAATGATATTGATAAGTATATAAAATGTTATTTAGTTCAATACAACAAACTCAATAATAATGATAATCATATGAAATCTTATTTAATTCAATAAAAAACTAAATAATAATGATAATCCTATAAAACCTATTTAATTCAATGCATCAAACTGAATGATATTGATAAGTATATAAAATGTTATTTAGTTCAATACAACAAACTCAATAATAATGATAATCATATGAAATCTTATTTAATTCAATAAAAAACTAAATAATAATGATAATCCCATAAAATACTATTTAATTCAATGCATCAAACTGAATGATATTGATAAGTATATAAAATGTTATTTAGTTCAATACAACAAACTCAATAATAATGATAATCATATGAAATCTTATTTAATTCAATAAAACACTTAATAATAATGATAATCCTATAAAACCTATTTAATTCAATGCATCAAACTGAATGATATTGATAAGTATATAAAATGTTATTTAGTTCAATACAACAAACTCAATAATAATGATAATCATATGAAATCTTATTTAATTCAATAAAAAACTAAATAATAATGATAATCCTATAAAACCTATTTAATTCAATGCATCAAAGTGAATGATATTGATAAGTATATAAAATGTTATTTAGTTCAATACAACAAACTCAATAATAATGATAATCATATGAAATCTTATTTAATTCAATAAAAAACTAAATAATAATGATAATCCCATAAAATACTATTTAATTCAATGCATCAAACTGAATGATATTGATAAGTATATAAAATGTTATTTAGTTCAATACAACAAACTCAATAATAATGATAATCATATGAAATCTTATTTAATTCAATAAAAAACTTAATAATAATGATAATCATATGAAATCTTATTTAACTCAATAAAAAACTAAATAATAATGATAATCCTATAAAACCTATTTAATTCAATGCATCAAACTGAATGATATTGATAAGTATATAAAATGTTATTTAGTTCAATACAACAAACTCAATAATAATGATAATCATATGAAATCTTATTTAATTCAATAAAAAAATAATAATGATAATCCTATAAAACCTATTTAATTCAATGCATCAAACTGAATGATATTGATAAGTATATAAAATGTTATTTAGTTCAATACAACAAACTCAATAATAATGATAATCATATGAAATCTTATTTAATTCAATAAAAAAATTATTAATAATGATAATCCTATAAAACTTATTTAATTCAATGCATCAAACTGAATGATATTGATAAGTATATAAAATGTTATTTAGTTCAATACAATAAACTCAATAATAATGATAATCATATGAAATCTTATTTAATTCAATAAAAAAATAATAATGATAATCCTATAAAACCTATTTAATTCAATGCATCAAACTGAATGATATTGATAAGTATATAAAATGTTATTTAGTTCAATACAACAAACTCAATAATAATGATAATCATATGAAATCTTATTTAATTCAATAAAAAAATTAATAATAATGATAATCCTATAAAACTTATTTAATTCAATGCATCAAACTGAATGATATTGATAAGTATATAAAATGTTATTTAGTTCAATACAATAAACTCAATAATAATGATAATCATATGAAATCTTATTTAATTCAATAAAAAAATAAAAATGATAATCCTATAAAACCTATTTAATTCAATGCATCAAACTGAATGATATTGATAAGTATATAAAATGTTATTTAGTTCAATACAATAAACTCAATAATAATGATAATCATATGAAATCTTATTTAATTCAATAAAAAAATAATAATGATAATCCTATAAAACCTATTTAATTCAATGCACCAACTGAATGATATTGATAAGTATATAAAATGTTATTTAGTTCAATACAACAAACTCAATAATAATGATAATCATATGAAATCTTATTTAATTCAATAAAAAAACTAAATAATAATGATAATCCTATAAAACCTATTTAATTCAATGCATCAAACTGAATGATATTGATAAGTATATAAAATGTTATTTAGTTCAATACAATAAACTCAATAATAATGATAATCATATGAAATCTTATTTAATTCAATAAAAAAATAAAAATGATAATCCTATAAAACCTATTTAATTCAATGCATCAAACTGAATGATATTGATAAGTATATAAAATGTTATTTAGTTCAATACAACAAACTCAATAATAATGATAATCATATGAAATCTTATTTAATTCAATAAAAAACTTAATAATAATGATAATCCCATAAAATCCTATTTAATTCAATGCATCAAACTGAATGATATTGATAAGTATATAAAATGTTATTTAGTTCAATACAACAAACTCAATAATAATGATAATCATATGAAATCTTATTTAATTCAATAAAAAACTTAATAATAATGATAATCCCATAAAATACTATTTAATTCAATGCATCAAACTGAATGATATTGATAAGTATATAAAATGTTATTTAGTTCAATATGACAAACTCAATAATAATGATAATCATATGAAATCTTATTTAATTCAATAAAAAACTTAATAATAATGATAATCCCATAAAATACTATTTAATTCAATGCATCAAACTGAATGATATTGATAAGTTTATAAAATGTTATTTAGTTCAATACAACAAACTCAATAATAATGATAATCATATGAAATCTTATTTAATTAAATAAAAAACTTAATAATAATGATAATTCTATAAAATACTATTTAATTCAATGCATCAAACTGAATGATATTGATAAGTATATAAAATGTTATTTAGTTCAATACAACAAACGCAATAATAATGATAATCATATGAAATCTTATTTAATTCAATAAAAAACTAAATAATAATGATAATCCTATAAAACCTATTTAATTCAATGCATCAAACTGAATGATATTGATAAGTATATAAAATGTTATTTAGTTTAATACAACAAACTCAATAATAATGATAATCATATGAAATCTTATTTAATTCAATAAAAACTTAATAATAATGATAATCCTATAAAACCTATTTAATTCAATGCATCAAACTGAATGATATTGATAAGTATATAAAATGTTATTTAGTTCAATACAACAAACTCAATAATAATGATAATCATATGAAATCTTATTTAATTCAATAAAAAACTTAATAATAATGATAATCCCATAAAATACTATTTAATTCAATGCATCAAACTGAATGATATTGATAAGTATATAAAATGTTATTTAGTTCAATACGACAAACTCAATAATAATGATAATCATATGAAATCTTATTTAATTCAATAAAAAACTTAATAATAATGATAATCCCATAAACTACTATTTAATTCCATGCATCAAACTGAATGATATTGATAAGTATATAAAATGTTATTTAGTTCAATACAACAAACTCAATAATAATGATAATCATATGAAATCTTATTTAATTCAATAAAAAACTTAATAATAATGATAATCCTATAAAACCTATTTAATTCAATGCATCAAACTGAATGATATTGATAAGTATATAAAATGTTATTTAGTTCAATACAACAAACTCAATAATAATGATAATCATATGAAATCTTATTTAATTCAATAAAAAACTTAATAATAATGATAATCCCATAAAATCCTATTTAATTCAATGCATCAAACTGAATGATATTGATAAGTATATAAAATGTTATTTAGTTCAATACAACAAACTCAATAATAATGATAATCATATGAAATCTTATTTAATTCAATAAAAAACTTAATAATAATGATAATCCCATAAAATACTATTTAATTCAATGCATCAAACTGAATGATATTGATAAGTATATAAAATGTTATTTAGTTCAATATGACAAACTCAATAATAATGATAATCATATGAAATCTTATTTAATTCAATAAAAAACTTAATAATAATGATAATCCCATAAAATACTATTTAATTCAATGCATCAAACTGAATGATATTGATAAGTTTATAAAATGTTATTTAGTTCAATACAACAAACTCAATAATAATGATAATCATATGAAATCTTATTTAATTAAATAAAAAACTTAATAATAATGATAATTCTATAAAATACTATTTAATTCAATGCATCAAACTGAATGATATTGATAAGTATATAAAATGTTATTTAGTTCAATACAACAAACGCAATAATAATGATAATCATATGAAATCTTATTTAATTCAATAAAAAACTAAATAATAATGATAATCCTATAAAACCTATTTAATTCAATGCATCAAACTGAATGATATTGATAAGTATATAAAATGTTATTTAGTTTAATACAACAAACTCAATAATAATGATAATCATATGAAATCTTATTTAATTCAATAAAAACTTAATAATAATGATAATCCTATAAAACCTATTTAATTCAATGCATCAAACTGAATGATATTGATAAGTATATAAAATGTTATTTAGTTCAATACAACAAACTCAATAATAATGATAATCATATGAAATCTTATTTAATTCAATAAAAAACTTAATAATAATGATAATCATATAAAACCTATTTAATTCAATGCATCAAACTGAATGATATTGATAAGTATATAAAATGTTATTTAGTTCAATACAAAAAACTCAATAATAATGATAATCATATAAAATCTTATTTAATTCAATAAAAAACTTAATAATAATGATAATCACATAAAACCTATTTAATTCAATGCATCAAACTGAATGATATTGATAAGTATATAAAATGTTATTTAGTTCAATACAACAAACTCAATAATAATGATAATCATATGAAATCTTATTTAATTCAATAAAAAACTAAATAATAATGATAATCCTATAAAACCTTTTTAATTCAATGCATCAAACTGAATGATATTGATAAGTATATAAAATGTTATTTAGTTCAATACAACAAACTCAATAATAATGATAATCATATGAAATCTTATTTAATTCAATAAAAAACTAAATAATAATGATAATCCTATAAAACCTATTTAATTCAATGCATCAAAGTGAATGATATTGATAAGTATATAAAATGTTATTTAGTTCAATACAACAAACTCAATAATAATGATAATCATATGAAATCTTATTTAATTCAATAAAAAACTAAATAATAATGATAATCCTATAAAAACCTATTTAATTCAATGCATCAAACTGAATGATATTGATAAGTATATAAAATGTTATTTAGTTCAATACAACAAACTCAATAATAATGATAATCATATGAAATCTTATTTAATTCAATAAAAAACTAAATAATAATGATAATCCTATAAAACCTATTTAATTCAATGCATCAAAGTGAATGATATTGATAAGTATATAAAATGTTATTTAGTTCAATACAACAAACTCAATAATAATGATAATCATATGAAATCTTATTTAATTCAATAAAAAACTAAATAATAATGATAATCCCATAAAATACTATTTAATTCAATGCATCAAACTGAATGATATTGATAAGTATATAAAATGTTATTTAGTTCAATACAACAAACTCAATAATAATGATAATCATATGAAATCTTATTTAATTCAATAAAAAACTTAATAATAATGATAATCCTATAAAACCTATTTAATTCAATGCATCAAACTGAATGATATTGATAAGTATATAAAATGTTATTTAGTTCAATACAACAAACTCAATAATAATGATAATCATATGAAATCTTATTTAATTCAATAAAAAACTAAATAATAATGATAATCCTATAAAACCTATTTAATTCAATGCATCAAAGTGAATGATATTGATAAGTATATAAAATGTTATTTAGTTCAATACAACAAACTCAATAATAATGATAATCATATGAAATCTTATTTAATTCAATAAAAAACTAAATAATAATGATAATCCCATAAAATACTATTTAATTCAATGCATCAAACTGAATGATATTGATAAGTATATAAAATGTTATTTAGTTCAATACAACAAACTCAATAATAATGATAATCATATGAAATCTTATTTAATTCAATAAAAAAACTTAATAATAATGATAATCCTATAAAACCTATTTAATTCAATGCATCAAACTGAATGATATTGATAAGTATATAAAATCTTATTTAGTTCAATACAACAAACTCAATAATATTGATAATCATATGAAATCTTATTTAATTCAATAAAAAACAAAATAATAATGATAATCATATAAAACCTATTTAATTCAATGCATCAAACTGAATGATATTGATAAGTATATAAAATGTTATTTAGTTCAATACAACAAACTCAATAATAATGATAATCATATGAAATCTTTTTTAATTCAATAAAAAACTTAATAATAATGATAATCATATAAAACCTATTTAATTCAATGCATCAAACTGAATGATATTGATAAGTATATAAAATGTTATTTAGTTCAATACAACAAACTCAATAATAATGATAATCATATAAAATCTTATTTAATTCAATAAAAAACTTAATAATAATGATAATCACATAAAACCTATTTAATTCAATGCATCAAACTGAATGATATTGATAAGTATATAAAATGTTATTTAGTTCAATACAACAAACTCAATAATAATGATAATCATATGAAATCTTATTTAATTCAATAAAAAACTTAATAATAATGATAATCCTATAAATCCTATTTAATTCAATGCATCAAACTGAATGATATTGATAAGTATATAAAATGTTATTTAGTTCAATACAACAAACTCAATAATAATGATAATCATATGAAATCTTATTTAATTCAATAAAAAACTAAATAATAATGATAATCCCATAAAATACTATTTAATTCAATGCATCAAACTGAATGATATTGATAAGTATATAAAATGTTATTTAGTTCAATACAACAAACTCAATAATAATGATAATCATATGAAATCTTATTTAATTCAATAAAAAACTTAATAATAATGATAATCCTATAAAACCTATTTAATTCAATGCATCAAACTGAATGATATTGATAAGTATATAAAATGTTATTTAGTTCAATACAACAAACTCAATAATAATGATAATCATATGAAATCTTATTTAATTCAATAAAAAACTAAATAATAATGATAATCCTATAAAACCTATTTAATTCAATGCATCAAAGTTAATGATATTGATAAGTATATAAAATGTTATTTAGTTCAATACAACAAACTCAATAATAATGATAATCATATGAAATCTTATTTAATTCAATAAAAAACTAAATAATAATGATAATCCCATAAAATACTATTTAATTCAATGCATCAAACTGAATGATATTGATAAGTATATAAAATGTTATTTAGTTCAATACAACAAACTCAATAATAATGATAATCATATGAAATCTTATTTAATTCAATAAAAAAACTTAATAATAATGATAATCCTATAAAACCTATTTAATTCAATGCATCAAACTGAATGATATTGATAAGTATATAAAATCTTATTTAGTTCAATACAACAAACTCAATAATATTGATAATCATATGAAATCTTATTTAATTCAATAAAAAACAAAATAATAATGATAATCATATAAAACCTATTTAATTCAATGCATCAAACTGAATGATATTGATAAGTATATAAAATGTTATTTAGTTCAATACAACAAACTCAATAATAATGATAATCATATGAAATCTTATTTAATTCAATAAAAAACTTAATAATAATGATAATCATATAAAACCTATTTAATTCAATGCATCAAACTGAATGATATTGATAAGTATATAAAATGTTATTTAGTTCAATACAAAAAACTCAATAATAATGATAATCATATAAAATCTTATTTAATTCAATAAAAAACTTAATAATAATGATAATCACATAAAACCTATTTAATTCAATGCATCAAACTGAATGATATTGATAAGTATATAAAATGTTATTTAGTTCAATACAACAAACTCAATAATAATGATAATCATATGAAATCTTATTTAATTCAATAAAAAACTTAATAATAATGATAATCCTATAAATCCTATTTAATTCAATGCATCAAACTGAATGATATTGATAAGTATATAAAATGTTATTTAGTTCAATACAACAAACTCAATAATAATGATAATCATATGAAATCTTATTTAATTCAATAAAAAAACTCAATAATAATGATAATCATATAAAACCTATTTAATTCAATGCATCAAACTGAATGATATTGATAAGTATATAAAATGTTATTTAGTTCAATACAACAAACTCAATAATAATGATAATCATATGAAATCTTATTTAATTCAATAAAAAACTAAATAATAATGATAATCCTATAAAACCTATTAAATTCAATGCATCAAACTGAATGATATTGATAAGTATATAAAATGTTATTTAGTTCAATACAACAAACTCAATAATAATGATAATCATATGAAATCTTATTTAATTCAATAAAAAACTTAATAATAATGATAATCCCATAAAATCCTATTTAATTCAATGCATCAAACTGAATGATATTGATAAGTATATAAAATGTTATTTAGTTCAATACAACAAACTCAATAATAATGATAATCATATGAAATATTATTTAATTCAATAAAAAACTTAATAATAATGATAATCCCATAAAATACTATTTAATTCAATGCATCAAACTGAATGATATTGATAAGTATATAAAATGTTATTTAGTTCAATACGACAAACTCAATAATAATGATAATCATATGAAATCTTATTTAATTCAATAAAAAACTAAATAATAATGATAATCCTATAAAACCTATTTAATTCAATGCATCAAAGTGAATGATAGTGATAAGTATATAAAATGTTATTTAGTTCAATACAACAAACTCAATAATAATGATAATCATATGAAATCTTATTTAATTCAATAAAAAACTAAATAATAATGATAATCCCATAAAATACTATTTAATTCAATGCATCAAACTGAATGATATTGATAAGTATATAAAATGTTATTTAGTTCAATACAACAAACTCAATAATAATGATAATCATATGAAATCTTATTTAATTCAATAAAAAAACTTAATAATAATGATAATCCTATAAAACCTATTTAATTCAATGCATCAAACTGAATGATATTGATAAGTATATAAAATGTTATTTAGTTCAATACAACAAACTCAATAATATTGATAATCATATGAAATCTTATTTAATTCAATAAAAAAAAAAATAATAATGATAATCATATAAAACCTATTTAATTCAATGCATCAAACTGAATGATATTGATAAGTATATAAAATGTTATTTAGTTCAATACAACAAACTCAATAATAATGATAATCATATGAAATCTTATTTAATTCAATAAAAAACTTAATAATAATGATAATCATATAAAACCTATTTAATTCAATGCATCAAACTGAATGATATTGATAAGTATATAAAATGTTATTTAGTTCAATACAAAAAACTCAATAATAATGATAATCATATAAAATCTTATTTAATTCAATAAAAAACTTAATAATAATGATAATCACATAAAACCTATTTAATTCAATGCATCAAACTGAATGATATTGATAAGTATATAAAATGTTATTTAGTTCAATACAACAAACTCAATAATAATGATAATCATATGAAATCTTATTTAATTCAATAAAAAACTTAATAATTATGATAATCCTATAAATCCTATTTAATTCAATGGGTCAAACTGAATGATATTGATAAGTATATAAAATGTTATTTAGTTCAATACAACAAACTCAATAATAATGATAATCATATGAAATCTTATTTAATTCAATAAAAAAACTCAATAATAATGATAATCATATAAAACCTATTTAATTCAATGCATCAAACTGAATGATATTGATAAGTATATAAAATGTTATTTAGTTCAATACAACAAACTCAATAATAATGATAATCATATGAAATCTTATTTAATTCAATAAAAAACTAAATAATAATGATAATCCTATAAAACCTATTTAATTCAATGCATCAAACTGAATGATATTGATAAGTATATAAAATGTTATTTAGTTCAATACAACAAACTCAATAATAATGATAATCATATGAAATCTTATTTAATTCAATAAAAAACTAAATAATAATGATAATCCTATAAAACCTATTTAATTCAATGCATCAAACTGAATGATATTGATAAGTATATAAAATGTTATTTAGTTCAATACAACAAACTCAATAATAATGATAATCATATGAAATCTTATTTAATTCAATAAAAAACTTAATAATAATGATAATCCCATAAAATCCTATTTAATTCAATGCATCAAACTGAATGATATTGATAAGTATATAAAATGTTATTTAGTTCAATACAACAAACTCAATAATAATGATAATCATATGAAATATTATTTAATTCAATAAAAAACTTAATAATAATGATAATCCCATAAAATACTATTTAATTCAATGCATCAAACTGAATGATATTGATAAGTATATAAAATGTTATTTAGTTCAATACGACAAACTCAATAATAATGATAATCATATGAAATCTTATTTAATTCAATAAAAAACTTAATAATAATGAAAATCCCATAAAATACTATTTAATTCAATGCATCAAACTGAATGATATTGATAAGTATATAAAATGTTATTTAGTTCAATACAACAAACTCAATAATAATGATAATCATATGAAATCTTATTTAATTCAATAAAAAACTTAATAATAATGATAATCCCATAAAATCCTATTTAATTCAATGCATCAAACTGAATGATATTGATAAGTATATAAAATGTTATTTAGTTCAATACAACAAACTCAATAATAATGATAATCATATGAAATCTTATTTAATTCAATAAAAAAACTCAATAATAATGATAATCCTATAAAACCTATTTAATTCAATGCATCAAACTGAATGATATTGATAAGTATATAAAATGTTATTTAGTTCAATACAACAAACTCAATAATAATGATAATCATATGAAATCTTATTTAATTCAATAAAAAACTAAATAATAATGATTATCCTATAAAACCTATTTAATTCAATGCATCAAACTGAATGATATTGATAAGTATATAAAATGTTATTTAGTTCAATACAACAAACTCAATAATAATGATAATCATATGAAATCTTATTTAATTCAATAAAAAACTAAATAATAATGATAATCCTATAAAACCTATTTAATTCAATGCATCAAACTGAATGATATTGATAAGTATATAAAATGTTATTTAGTTCAATACAACAAACTCAATAATAATGATAATCATATGAAATCTTATTTAATTCAATAAAAAACTTAATAATAATGATAATCCCATAAAATACTATTTAATTCAATGCATCAAACTGAATGATATTGATAAGTATATTAAATGTTATTTAGTTCAATACGACAAACTCAATAATAATGATAATCATATGAAATCTTATTTAATTCAATAAAAAACTAAATAATAATGATAATCCCATAAACTACTATTTAATTCCATGCATCAAACTGAATGATATTGATAAGTATATAAAATGTTATTTAGTTCAATACAACAAACTCAATAATATTGATAATCATATGAAATCTTATTTAATTCAATAAAAAAAAAAATAATAATGATAATCATATAAAACCTATTTAATTCAATGCATCAAACTGAATGATATTGATAAGTATATAAAATGTTATTTAGTTCAATACAACAAACTCAATAATAATGATAATCATATGAAATCTTATTTAATTCAATAAAAAACTTAATAATAATGATAATCATATAAAACCTATTTAATTCAATGCATCAAACTGAATGATATTGATAAGTATATAAAATGTTATTTAGTTCAATACAAAAAACTCAATAATAATGATAATCATATAAAATCTTATTTAATTCAATAAAAAACTTAATAATAATGATAATCACATAAAACCTATTTAATTCAATGCATCAAACTGAATGATATTGATAAGTATATAAAATGTTATTTAGTTCAATACAACAAACTCAATAATAATGATAATCATATGAAATCTTATTTAATTCAATAAAAAACTTAATAATTATGATAATCCTATAAATCCTATTTAATTCAATGGGTCAAACTGAATGATATTGATAAGTATATAAAATGTTATTTAGTTCAATACAACAAACTCAATAATAATGATAATCATATGAAATCTTATTTAATTCAATAAAAAAACTCAATAATAATGATAATCATATAAAACCTATTTAATTCAATGCATCAAACTGAATGATATTGATAAGTATATAAAATGTTATTTAGTTCAATACAACAAACTCAATAATAATGATAATCATATGAAATCTTATTTAATTCAATAAAAAACTAAATAATAATGATAATCCTATAAAACCTATTTAATTCAATGCATCAAACTGAATGATATTGATAAGTATATAAAATGTTATTTAGTTCAATACAACAAACTCAATAATAATGATAATCATATGAAATCTTATTTAATTCAATAAAAAACTAAATAATAATGATAATCCTATAAAACCTATTTAATTCAATGCATCAAACTGAATGATATTGATAAGTATATAAAATGTTATTTAGTTCAATACAACAAACTCAATAATAATGATAATCATATGAAATCTTATTTAATTCAATAAAAAACTTAATAATAATGATAATCCCATAAAATCCTATTTAATTCAATGCATCAAACTGAATGATATTGATAAGTATATAAAATGTTATTTAGTTCAATACAACAAACTCAATAATAATGATAATCATATGAAATATTATTTAATTCAATAAAAAACTTAATAATAATGATAATCCCATAAAATACTATTTAATTCAATGCATCAAACTGAATGATATTGATAAGTATATAAAATGTTATTTAGTTCAATACGACAAACTCAATAATAATGATAATCATATGAAATCTTATTTAATTCAATAAAAAACTTAATAATAATGAAAATCCCATAAAATACTATTTAATTCAATGCATCAAACTGAATGATATTGATAAGTATATAAAATGTTATTTAGTTCAATACAACAAACTCAATAATAATGATAATCATATGAAATCTTATTTAATTCAATAAAAAACTTAATAATAATGATAATCCCATAAAATCCTATTTAATTCAATGCATCAAACTGAATGATATTGATAAGTATATAAAATGTTATTTAGTTCAATACAACAAACTCAATAATAATGATAATCATATGAAATCTTATTTAATTCAATAAAAAAACTCAATAATAATGATAATCCTATAAAACCTATTTAATTCAATGCATCAAACTGAATGATATTGATAAGTATATAAAATGTTATTTAGTTCAATACAACAAACTCAATAATAATGATAATCATATGAAATCTTATTTAATTCAATAAAAAACTAAATAATAATGATTATCCTATAAAACCTATTTAATTCAATGCATCAAACTGAATGATATTGATAAGTATATAAAATGTTATTTAGTTCAATACAACAAACTCAATAATAATGATAATCATATGAAATCTTATTTAATTCAATAAAAAACTAAATAATAATGATAATCCTATAAAACCTATTTAATTCAATGCATCAAACTGAATGATATTGATAAGTATATAAAATGTTATTTAGTTCAATACAACAAACTCAATAATAATGATAATCATATGAAATCTTATTTAATTCAATAAAAAACTTAATAATAATGATAATCCCATAAAATACTATTTAATTCAATGCATCAAACTGAATGATATTGATAAGTATATTAAATGTTATTTAGTTCAATACGACAAACTCAATAATAATGATAATCATATGAAATCTTATTTAATTCAATAAAAAACTAAATAATAATGATAATCCCATAAACTACTATTTAATTCCATGCATCAAACTGAATGATATTGATAAGTATATAAAATGTTATTTAGTTCAATACAACAAACTCAATAATAATGATAATCATATAAAATCTTATTTAATTCAATAAAAAACTTAATAATAATGATAATCCTATAAAACCTATTTAATTCAATGCATCAAACTGAATGATATTGATAAGTATATAAAATGTTATTTAGTTCAATACAACAAACTCAATAATAATGATAATCATATGAAATCTTATTTAATTCAATAAAAAACTTAATAATAATGATAATCCCATAAAATACTATTTAATTCAATGCATCAAACTGAATGATATTGATAAGTATATAAAATGTTATTTAGTTCAATATGACAAACTCAATAATAATGATAATCATATGAAATCTTATTTAATTCAATAAAAAACTTAATAATAATGATAATCCCATAAAATACTATTTAATTCAATGCATCAAACTGAATGATATTGATAAGTTTATAAAATGTTATTTAGTTCAATACAACAAACTCAATAATAATGATAATCATATGAAATCTTATTTAATTAAATAAAAAACTTAATAATAATGATAATTCTATAAAATACTATTTAATTCAATGCATCAAACTGAATGATATTGATAAGTATATAAAATGTTATTTAGTTCAATACAACAAACGCAATAATAATGATAATCATATGAAATCTTATTTAATTCAATAAAAAACTAAATAATAATGATAATCCTATAAAACCTATTTAATTCAATGCATCAAACTGAATGATATTGATAAGTATATAAAATGTTATTTAGTTTAATACAACAAACTCAATAATAATGATAATCATATGAAATCTTATTTAATTCAATAAAAACTTAATAATAATGATAATCCTATAAAACCTATTTAATTCAATGCATCAAACTGAATGATATTGATAAGTATATAAAATGTTATTTAGTTCAATACAACAAACTCAATAATAATGATAATCATATGAAATCTTATTTAATTCAATAAAAAACTTAATAATAATGATAATCCCATAAAATACTATTTAATTCAATGCATCAAACTGAATGATATTGATAAGTATATAAAATGTTATTTAGTTCAATACGACAAACTCAATAATAATGATAATCATATGAAATCTTATTTAATTCAATAAAAAACTTAATAATAATGATAATCCCATAAACTACTATTTAATTCCATGCATCAAACTGAATGATATTGATAAGTATATAAAATGTTATTTAGTTCAATACAACAAACTCAATAATAATGATAATCATATGAAATCTTATTTAATTCAATAAAAAACTTAATAATAATGATAATCCTATAAAACCTATTTAATTCAATGCATCAAACTGAATGATATTGATAAGTATATAAAATGTTATTTAGTTCAATACAACAAACTCAATAATAATGATAATCATATGAAATCTTATTTAATTCAATAAAAAACTTAATAATAATGATAATCCCATAAAATCCTATTTAATTCAATGCATCAAACTGAATGATATTGATAAGTATATAAAATGTTATTTAGTTCAATACAACAAACTCAATAATAATGATAATCATATGAAATCTTATTTAATTCAATAAAAAACTTAATAATAATGATAATCCCATAAAATACTATTTAATTCAATGCATCAAACTGAATGATATTGATAAGTATATAAAATGTTATTTAGTTCAATATGACAAACTCAATAATAATGATAATCATATGAAATCTTATTTAATTCAATAAAAAACTTAATAATAATGATAATCCCATAAAATACTATTTAATTCAATGCATCAAACTGAATGATATTGATAAGTTTATAAAATGTTATTTAGTTCAATACAACAAACTCAATAATAATGATAATCATATGAAATCTTATTTAATTAAATAAAAAACTTAATAATAATGATAATTCTATAAAATACTATTTAATTCAATGCATCAAACTGAATGATATTGATAAGTATATAAAATGTTATTTAGTTCAATACAACAAACGCAATAATAATGATAATCATATGAAATCTTATTTAATTCAATAAAAAACTAAATAATAATGATAATCCTATAAAACCTATTTAATTCAATGCATCAAACTGAATGATATTGATAAGTATATAAAATGTTATTTAGTTTAATACAACAAACTCAATAATAATGATAATCATATGAAATCTTATTTAATTCAATAAAAACTTAATAATAATGATAATCCTATAAAACCTATTTAATTCAATGCATCAAACTGAATGATATTGATAAGTATATAAAATGTTATTTAGTTCAATACAACAAACTCAATAATAATGATAATCATATGAAATCTTATTTAATTCAATAAAAAACTTAATAATAATGATAATCATATAAAACCTATTTAATTCAATGCATCAAACTGAATGATATTGATAAGTATATAAAATGTTATTTAGTTCAATACAAAAAACTCAATAATAATGATAATCATATAAAATCTTATTTAATTCAATAAAAAACTTAATAATAATGATAATCACATAAAACCTATTTAATTCAATGCATCAAACTGAATGATATTGATAAGTATATAAAATGTTATTTAGTTCAATACAACAAACTCAATAATAATGATAATCATATGAAATCTTATTTAATTCAATAAAAAACTTAATAATTATGATAATCCTATAAATCCTATTTAATTCAATGGGTCAAACTGAATGATATTGATAAGTATATAAAATGTTATTTAGTTCAATACAACAAACTCAATAATAATGATAATCATATGAAATCTTATTTAATTCAATAAAAAAACTCAATAATAATGATAATCATATAAAACCTATTTAATTCAATGCATCAAACTGAATGATATTGATAAGTATATAAAATGTTATTTAGTTCAATACAACAAACTCAATAATAATGATAATCATATGAAATCTTATTTAATTCAATAAAAAACTAAATAATAATGATAATCCTATAAAACCTATTTAATTCAATGCATCAAACTGAATGATATTGATAAGTATATAAAATGTTATTTAGTTCAATACAACAAACTCAATAATAATGATAATCATATGAAATCTTATTTAATTCAATAAAAAACTAAATAATAATGATAATCCTATAAAACCTATTTAATTCAATGCATCAAACTGAATGATATTGATAAGTATATAAAATGTTATTTAGTTCAATACAACAAACTCAATAATAATGATAATCATATGAAATCTTATTTAATTCAATAAAAAACTTAATAATAATGATAATCCCATAAAATCCTATTTAATTCAATGCATCAAACTGAATGATATTGATAAGTATATAAAATGTTATTTAGTTCAATACAACAAACTCAATAATAATGATAATCATATGAAATATTATTTAATTCAATAAAAAACTTAATAATAATGATAATCCCATAAAATACTATTTAATTCAATGCATCAAACTGAATGATATTGATAAGTATATAAAATGTTATTTAGTTCAATACGACAAACTCAATAATAATGATAATCATATGAAATCTTATTTAATTCAATAAAAAACTTAATAATAATGAAAATCCCATAAAATACTATTTAATTCAATGCATCAAACTGAATGATATTGATAAGTATATAAAATGTTATTTAGTTCAATACAACAAACTCAATAATAATGATAATCATATGAAATCTTATTTAATTCAATAAAAAACTTAATAATAATGATAATCCCATAAAATCCTATTTAATTCAATGCATCAAACTGAATGATATTGATAAGTATATAAAATGTTATTTAGTTCAATACAACAAACTCAATAATAATGATAATCATATGAAATCTTATTTAATTCAATAAAAAAACTCAATAATAATGATAATCCTATAAAACCTATTTAATTCAATGCATCAAACTGAATGATATTGATAAGTATATAAAATGTTATTTAGTTCAATACAACAAACTCAATAATAATGATAATCATATGAAATCTTATTTAATTCAATAAAAAACTAAATAATAATGATTATCCTATAAAACCTATTTAATTCAATGCATCAAACTGAATGATATTGATAAGTATATAAAATGTTATTTAGTTCAATACAACAAACTCAATAATAATGATAATCATATGAAATCTTATTTAATTCAATAAAAAACTAAATAATAATGATAATCCTATAAAACCTATTTAATTCAATGCATCAAACTGAATGATATTGATAAGTATATAAAATGTTATTTAGTTCAATACAACAAACTCAATAATAATGATAATCATATGAAATCTTATTTAATTCAATAAAAAACTTAATAATAATGATAATCCCATAAAATACTATTTAATTCAATGCATCAAACTGAATGATATTGATAAGTATATTAAATGTTATTTAGTTCAATACGACAAACTCAATAATAATGATAATCATATGAAATCTTATTTAATTCAATAAAAAACTAAATAATAATGATAATCCCATAAACTACTATTTAATTCCATGCATCAAACTGAATGATATTGATAAGTATATAAAATGTTATTTAGTTCAATACAACAAACTCAATAATAATGATAATCATATAAAATCTTATTTAATTCAATAAAAAACTTAATAATAATGATAATCCTATAAAACCTATTTAATTCAATGCATCAAACTGAATGATATTGATAAGTATATAAAATGTTATTTAGTTCAATACAACAAACTCAATAATAATGATAATCATATGAAATCTTATTTAATTCAATAAAAAACTTAATAATAATGATAATCCCATAAAATCCTATTTAATTCAATGCATCAAACTGAATGATATTGATAAGTATATAAAATGTTATTTAGTTCAATACAACAAACTCAATAATAATGATAATCATATGAAATCTTATTTAATTCAATAAAAAACTTAATAATAATGATAATCCCATAAAATACTATTTAATTCAATGCATCAAACTGAATGATATTGATAAGTATATAAAATGTTATTTAGTTCAATATGACAAACTCAATAATAATGATAATCATATGAAATCTTATTTAATTCAATAAAAAACTTAATAATAATGATAATCCCATAAAATACTATTTAATTCAATGCATCAAACTGAATGATATTGATAAGTTTATAAAATGTTATTTAGTTCAATACAACAAACTCAATAATAATGATAATCATATGAAATCTTATTTAATTAAATAAAAAACTTAATAATAATGATAATTCTATAAAATACTATTTAATTCAATGCATCAAACTGAATGATATTGATAAGTATATAAAATGTTATTTAGTTCAATACAACAAACGCAATAATAATGATAATCATATGAAATCTTATTTAATTCAATAAAAAACTAAATAATAATGATAATCCTATAAAACCTATTTAATTCAATGCATCAAACTGAATGATATTGATAAGTATATAAAATGTTATTTAGTTTAATACAACAAACTCAATAATAATGATAATCATATGAAATCTTATTTAATTCAATAAAAACTTAATAATAATGATAATCCTATAAAACCTATTTAATTCAATGCATCAAACTGAATGATATTGATAAGTATATAAAATGTTATTTAGTTCAATACAACAAACTCAATAATAATGATAATCATATGAAATCTTATTTAATTCAATAAAAAACTTAATAATAATGATAATCCCATAAAATACTATTTAATTCAATGCATCAAACTGAATGATATTGATAAGTATATAAAATGTTATTTAGTTCAATACGACAAACTCAATAATAATGATAATCATATGAAATCTTATTTAATTCAATAAAAAACTTAATAATAATGATAATCCCATAAACTACTATTTAATTCCATGCATCAAACTGAATGATATTGATAAGTATATAAAATGTTATTTAGTTCAATACAACAAACTCAATAATAATGATAATCATATGAAATCTTATTTAATTCAATAAAAAACTTAATAATAATGATAATCCTATAAAACCTATTTAATTCAATGCATCAAACTGAATGATATTGATAAGTATATAAAATGTTATTTAGTTCAATACAACAAACTCAATAATAATGATAATCATATGAAATCTTATTTAATTCAATAAAAAACTTAATAATAATGATAATCCCATAAAATCCTATTTAATTCAATGCATCAAACTGAATGATATTGATAAGTATATAAAATGTTATTTAGTTCAATACAACAAACTCAATAATAATGATAATCATATGAAATCTTATTTAATTCAATAAAAAACTTAATAATAATGATAATCCCATAAAATACTATTTAATTCAATGCATCAAACTGAATGATATTGATAAGTATATAAAATGTTATTTAGTTCAATATGACAAACTCAATAATAATGATAATCATATGAAATCTTATTTAATTCAATAAAAAACTTAATAATAATGATAATCCCATAAAATACTATTTAATTCAATGCATCAAACTGAATGATATTGATAAGTTTATAAAATGTTATTTAGTTCAATACAACAAACTCAATAATAATGATAATCATATGAAATCTTATTTAATTAAATAAAAAACTTAATAATAATGATAATTCTATAAAATACTATTTAATTCAATGCATCAAACTGAATGATATTGATAAGTATATAAAATGTTATTTAGTTCAATACAACAAACGCAATAATAATGATAATCATATGAAATCTTATTTAATTCAATAAAAAACTAAATAATAATGATAATCCTATAAAACCTATTTAATTCAATGCATCAAACTGAATGATATTGATAAGTATATAAAATGTTATTTAGTTTAATACAACAAACTCAATAATAATGATAATCATATGAAATCTTATTTAATTCAATAAAAACTTAATAATAATGATAATCCTATAAAACCTATTTAATTCAATGCATCAAACTGAATGATATTGGTAAGTATATAAAATGTTATTTAGTTCAATACAACAAACTCAATAATAATGATAATCATATGAAATCTTATTTAATTCAATAAAAAACTTAATAATAATGATAATCCCATAAAATACTATTTAATTCAATGCATCAAACTGAATGATATTGATAAGTATATAAAATGTTATTTAGTTCAATACGACAAACTCAATAATAATGATAATCATATGAAATCTTATTTAATTCAATAAAAAACTTAATAATAATGATAATCCCATAAACTACTATTTAATTCCATGCATCAAACTGAATGATATTGATAAGTATATAAAATGTTATTTAGTTCAATACAACAAACTCAATAATAATGATAATCATATGAAATCTTATTTAATTCAATAAAAAACTTAATAATAATGATAATCCTATAAAACCTATTTAATTCAATGCATCAAACTGAATGATATTGATAAGTATATAAAATGTTATTTAGTTCAATACAACAAACTCAATAATAATGATAATCATATGAAATCTTATTTAATTCAATAAAAAACTTAATAATAATGATAATCCCATAAAATCCTATTTAATTCAATGCATCAAACTGAATGATATTGATAAGTATATAAAATGTTATTTAGTTCAATACAACAAACTCAATAATAATGATAATCATATGAAATCTTATTTAATTCAATAAAAAACTTAATAATAATGATAATCCCATAAAATACTATTTAATTCAATGCATCAAACTGAATGATATTGATAAGTATATAAAATGTTATTTAGTTCAATATGACAAACTCAATAATAATGATAATCATATGAAATCTTATTTAATTCAATAAAAAACTTAATAATAATGATAATCCCATAAAATACTATTTAATTCAATGCATCAAACTGAATGATATTGATAAGTTTATAAAATGTTATTTAGTTCAATACAACAAACTCAATAATAATGATAATCATATGAAATCTTATTTAATTAAATAAAAAACTTAATAATAATGATAATTCTATAAAATACTATTTAATTCAATGCATCAAACTGAATGATATTGATAAGTATATAAAATGTTATTTAGTTCAATACAACAAACGCAATAATAATGATAATCATATGAAATCTTATTTAATTCAATAAAAAACTAAATAATAATGATAATCCTATAAAACCTATTTAATTCAATGCATCAAACTGAATGATATTGATAAGTATATAAAATGTTATTTAGTTTAATACAACAAACTCAATAATAATGATAATCATATGAAATCTTATTTAATTCAATAAAAACTTAATAATAATGATAATCCTATAAAACCTATTTAATTCAATGCATCAAACTGAATGATATTGATAAGTATATAAAATGTTATTTAGTTCAATACAACAAACTCAATAATAATGATAATCATATGAAATCTTATTTAATTCAATAAAAAACTTAATAATAATGATAATCCCATAAAATACTATTTAATTCAATGCATCAAACTGAATGATATTGATAAGTATATAAAATGTTATTTAGTTCAATACGACAAACTCAATAATAATGATAATCATATGAAATCTTATTTAATTCAATAAAAAACTTAATAATAATGATAATCCCATAAACTACTATTTAATTCCATGCATCAAACTGAATGATATTGATAAGTATATAAAATGTTATTTAGTTCAATACAACAAACTCAATAATAATGATAATCATATGAAATCTTATTTAATTCAATAAAAAACTTAATAATAATGATAATCCTATAAAACCTATTTAATTCAATGCATCAAACTGAATGATATTGATAAGTATATAAAATGTTATTTAGTTCAATACAACAAACTCAATAATAATGATAATCATATGAAATCTTATTTAATTCAATAAAAAACTTAATAATAATGATAATCCCATAAAATCCTATTTAATTCAATGCATCAAACTGAATGATATTGATAAGTATATAAAATGTTATTTAGTTCAATACAACAAACTCAATAATAATGATAATCATATGAAATCTTATTTAATTCAATAAAAAACTTAATAATAATGATAATCCCATAAAATACTATTTAATTCAATGCATCAAACTGAATGATATTGATAAGTATATAAAATGTTATTTAGTTCAATACGACAAACTCAATAATAATGATAATCATATGAAATCTTATTTAATTCAATAAAAAACTTAATAATAATGATAATCCCATAAAATACTATTTAATTCAATGCATCAAACTGAATGATATTGATAAGTATATAAAATGTTATTTAGTTCAATACAACAAACTCAATAATAATGATAATCATATGAAATCTTATTTAATTAAATAAAAAACTTAATAATAATGATAATTCTATAAAATACTATTTAATTCAATGCATCAAACTGAATGATATTGATAAGTATATAAAATGTTATTTAGTTCAATACAACAAACGCAATAATAATGATAATCATATGAAATCTTATTTAATTCAATAAAAAACTTAATAATAATGATAATCCTATAAAACCTATTTAATTCAATGCATCAAACTGAATGATATTGATAAGTATATAAAATGTTATTTAGTTCAATACAACAAACTCAATAATAATGATAATCATATGAAATCTTATTTAATTCAATAAAATACTTAATAATAATGATAATCCTCTAAAACCTATTTAATTCAATGCGTCAAACTGAATGATATTGATAAGTATATAAAATGTTATTTAGTTCAATACAACAAACTCAATAATAATGATAATCATATGAAATCTTATTTAATTCAATAAAAAACTAAATAATAATGATAATCATATGAAACCTATTTAATTCACTGCATCAAACTGAATGATATTGATAAGTATATAAAATGTTATTTAGTTCAATACAACAAACTCAATAATAATGATAATCATATAAAATCTTATTTAATTCAATAAAAAACTAAATAATAATGATAATCCTATAAAACCTATTTAATTCAATGCATCAAACTGAATGATATTGATAAGTATATAAAATGTTATTTAGTTCAATACAACAAACTCAATAATAATGATAATCATATAAAATCTTATTTAATTCAATAAAAAACTTAATAATAATGATAATCCTATAAATTCCTATTTAATTCAATGCATCAAACTGAATGATATTGATAAGTATATAAAATTTTATTTAGTTCAATACAACAAACTCAATAATAATGATAATCATATAAAATCTTATTTAATTCAATAAAAAACTAAATAATAATGATAATCATATGAAACCTATTAAAATTCAATGCATCAAACTGAATGATATTGATAAGTATATAAAATTTTATTTAGTTCAATACAACAAACTCAATAATAATGATAATCATATAAAATCTTATTTAATTCAATAAAAAACTAAATAATAATGATAATCATATGAAACCTATTTAATTCAATGCATCAAACTGAATGATATTGATAAGTATATAAAATGTTATTTAGTTCAATACAACAAACTCAATAATAATGATAATCATATAAAATCTTATTTAATTCAATAAAAAACTAAATAATAATGATAATCCTATAAAACCTATTTAATTCAATGCATCAAACTAAATGATATTGATAAGTATATAAAATGTTATTTAGTTCAATACAACAAACTCAATAATAATGATAATCATATGAAATCTTATTTAATTAAATAAAAAACTTAATAATAATGATAATCATATGAAATCTTATTTAATTCAATAAAAAAACTTAATAATAATGATACTCCTATAAAACCTATTTAATTCAATGCATCAAACTGAATGATATTGATAAGTATATAAAATGTTATTTAGTTCAATACAACAAACTCAATAATAATGATAATCATATGAAATCTTATTTAATTCAATAAAAAACTTAATAATAATGATAATTTTATAAAACCTATTTAATTCAATGCATCAAACTGAATGATATTGATAAGTATATAAAATGTTATTTAGTTCAATACAACAAACTCAATAATAATGATAATCATATGAAATCTTATTTAATTCAATAAAAAACTTAATAATAATGATAATCCCATAAAATACTATTTAATTCAATGCATCAAACTGAATGATATTGATAAGTATATAAAATGTTATTTAGTTCAATACAACAAACTCAATAATAATGATAATCATATGAAATCTTATTTAATTCAATAAAAAACTTAATAATAATGATAATCCCATAAAATACTATTAAATTCAATGCATCAAACTGAATGATATTGATAAGTATATAAAATGTTATTTAGTTCAATACAACAAACTCAATAATAATGATAATCATATGATATCTTATTTAATTCAATAAAAAACTTAATAATAATGATAATCCCATAAAATACTATTTAATTCAATGCATCAAACTGAATGATATTGATAAGTATATAAAATGTTATTTAGTTCAATACAACAAACTCAATAATAATGATAATCCTATGAAACCTATTTAATTCAATGCATCAAACTGAATGATATTGATAAGTATATAAAATGTTATTTAGTTCAATACGACAAACTCAATAATAATGATAATCATATGAAATCTTATTTAATTCAATAAAAAAACTTAATAATAATGATAATCATATAAAACCTATTTAATTCAATGCATCAAACTGAATGATATTGATAAGTATATAAAATGTTATTTAGTTCAATACAACAAACTCAATAATAATGATAATCATATGAAATCTTTTTTAATTCAATAAAAAACTTAATAATAATGATAATCCTATAACACCTATTTAATTCAATGCATCAAACTGAATGATATTGATAAGTATATAAAATGTTATTTAGTTCAATACAACAAACTCAATAATAATGATAATCATATGAAATCCTATTTAATTCAATAAAAAACTTAATAATAATGATAATCCCATAAAATACTATTTAATTCAATGCATCAAACTGAATGATATTGATAAGTATATAAAATGTTATTTAGTTCAATACAACAAACTCAATAATAATGATAATCATATGAAATCTTATTTAATTCAATAAAAAACTTAATAATAATGATAATCCTATAACACCTATTTAATTCAATGCATCAAACTGAATGATATTGATAAGTATATAAAATGTTATTTAGTTCAATACAACAAACTTAATAATAATAATAATCATATGAAATCTTATTTAATTCAATAAAAAACTTAATAATAATGATAATCCTATAACACCTATTTAATTCAATGCATCAAACTGAATGATATTGATAAGTATATAAAATGTTATTTAGTTCAATACAACAAACTCAATAATAATGATAATCATATGAAATCTTATTTAATTCAATAAAAAACTTAATAATAATGATAATCATATAAAACCTATTTAATTCAATGCATCAAACTGAATGATATTGATAAGTATATAAAATGTTATTTAGTTCAATACAACAAACTCAATAATAATGATAATCATATAAAATCTTATTTAATTCAATAAAAAACTTAATAATAATGATAATCACATAAAACCTATTTAATTCAATGCATCAAACTGAATGATATTGATAAGTATATAAAATGTTATTTAGTTCAATACAACAAACTCAATAATAATGATAATCATATGAAATCTTATTTAATTCAATAAAAAACTTAATAATAATGATAATCCTATAAATCCTATTTAATTCAATGCATCAAACTGAATGATATTGATAAGTATATAAAATGTTATTTAGTTCAATACAACAAACTCAATAATAATGATAATCATATGAAATCTTATTTAATTCAATAAAAAAACTCAATAATAATGATAATCATATAAAACCTATTTAATTCAATGCATCAAACTGAATGATATTGATAAGTATATAAAATGTTATTTAGTTCAATACAACAAACTCAATAATAATGATAATCATATGAAATCTTATTTAATTCAATAAAAAACTAAATAATAATGATAATCCTATAAAACCTATTTAATTCAATGCATCAAACTGAATGATATTGATAAGTATATAAAATGTTATTTAGTTCAATACAACAAACTCAATAATAATGATAATCATATGAAATCTTATTTAATTCAATAAAAAACTAAATAATAATGATAATCCTATAAAACCTATTTAATTCAATGCATCAAACTGAATGATATTGATAAGTATATAAAATGTTATTTAGTTCAATACAACAAACTCAATAATAATGATAATCATATGAAATCTTATTTAATTCAATAAAAAACTTAATAATAATGATAATCCCATAAAATCCTATTTAATTCAATGCATCAAACTGAATGATATTGATAAGTATATAAAATGTTATTTAGTTCAATACAACAAACTCAATAATAATGATAATCATATGAAATATTATTTAATTCAATAAAAAACTTAATAATAATGATAATCCCATAAAATACTATTTAATTCAATGCATCAAACTGAATGATATTGATAAGTATATAAAATGTTATTTAGTTCAATACGACAAACTCAATAATAATGATAATCATATGAAATCTTATTTAATTCAATAAAAAACTTAATAATAATGAAAATCCCATAAAATACTATTTAATTCAATGCATCAAACTGAATGATATTGATAAGTATATAAAATGTTATTTAGTTCAATACAACAAACTCAATAATAATGATAATCATATGAAATCTTATTTAATTCAATAAAAAACTTAATAATAATGATAATCCCATAAAATCCTATTTAATTCAATGCATCAAACTGAATGATATTGATAAGTATATAAAATGTTATTTAGTTCAATACAACAAACTCAATAATAATGATAATCATATGAAATCTTATTTAATTCAATAAAAAAACTCAATAATAATGATAATCCTATAAAACCTATTTAATTCAATGCATCAAACTGAATGATATTGATAAGTATATAAAATGTTATTTAGTTCAATACAACAAACTCAATAATAATGATAATCATATGAAATCTTATTTAATTCAATAAAAAACTAAATAATAATGATTATCCTATAAAACCTATTTAATTCAATGCATCAAACTGAATGATATTGATAAGTATATAAAATGTTATTTAGTTCAATACAACAAACTCAATAATAATGATAATCATATGAAATCTTATTTAATTCAATAAAAAACTAAATAATAATGATAATCCTATAAAACCTATTTAATTCAATGCATCAAACTGAATGATATTGATAAGTATATAAAATGTTATTTAGTTCAATACAACAAACTCAATAATAATGATAATCATATGAAATCTTATTTAATTCAATAAAAAACTTAATAATAATGATAATCCCATAAAATACTATTTAATTCAATGCATCAAACTGAATGATATTGATAAGTATATTAAATGTTATTTAGTTCAATACGACAAACTCAATAATAATGATAATCATATGAAATCTTATTTAATTCAATAAAAAACTTAATAATAATGATAATCCCATAAACTACTATTTAATTCCATGCATCAAACTGAATGATATTGATAAGTATATAAAATGTTATTTAGTTCAATACAACAAACTCAATAATAATGATAATCATATAAAATCTTATTTAATTCAATAAAAAACTTAATAATAATGATAATCCTATAAAACCTATTTAATTCAATGCATCAAACTGAATGATATTGATAAGTATATAAAATGTTATTTAGTTCAATACAACAAACTCAATAATAATGATAATCATATGAAATCTTATTTAATTCAATAAAAAACTTAATAATAATGATAATCCCATAAAATCCTATTTAATTCAATGCATCAAACTGAATGATATTGATAAGTATATAAAATGTTATTTAGTTCAATACAACAAACTCAATAATAATGATAATCATATGAAATCTTATTTAATTCAATAAAAAACTTAATAATAATGATAATCCCATAAAATACTATTTAATTCAATGCATCAAACTGAATGATATTGATAAGTATATAAAATGTTATTTAGTTCAATACAACAAACTCAATAATAATGATAATCATATGAAATCTTATTTAATTCAATAAAAAACTAAATAATAATGATAATCCTATAAAACCTATTTAATTCAATGCATCAAACTGAATGATATTGATAAGTATATAAAATGTTATTTAGTTCAATACAACAAACTCAATAATAATGATAATCATATGAAATCTTATTTAATTCAATAAAAAACTAAATAATAATGATAATCCTATAAAACCTATTTAATTCAATGCATCAAACTGAATGATATTGATAAGTATATAAAATGTTATTTAGTTCAATACAACAAACTCAATAATAATGATAATCATATGAAATCTTATTTAATTCAATAAAAAACTTAATAATAATGATAATCCCATAAAATCCTATTTAATTCAATGCATCAAACTGAATGATATTGATAAGTATATAAAATGTTATTTAGTTCAATACAACAAACTCAATAATAATGATAATCATATGAAATCTTATTTAATTCAATAAAAAACTAAATAATAATGATAATCCTATAAAACCTATTTAATTCAATGCATCAAACTGAATGATATTGATAAGTATATAAAATGTTATTTAGTTCAATACAACAAACTCAATAATAATGATAATCATATGAAATCTTATTTAATTCAATAAAAAACTTAATAATAATGATAATCCCATAAAATCCTATTTAATTCAATGCATCAAACTGAATGATATTGATAAGTATATAAAATGTTATTTAGTTCAATACAACAAACTCAATAATAATGATAATCATATGAAATATTATTTAATTCAATAAAAAACTTAATAATAATGATAATCCCATAAAATACTATTTAATTCAATGCATCAAACTGAATGATATTGATAAGTATATAAAATGTTATTTAGTTCAATACGACAAACTCAATAATAATGATAATCATATGAAATCTTATTTAATTCAATAAAAAACTTAATAATAATGAAAATCCCATAAAATACTATTTAATTCAATGCATCAAACTGAATGATATTGATAAGTATATAAAATGTTATTTAGTTCAATACAACAAACTCAATAATAATGATAATCATATGAAATCTTATTTAATTCAATAAAAAACTTAATAATAATGATAATCCCATAAAATCCTATTTAATTCAATGCATCAAACTGAATGATATTGATAAGTATATAAAATGTTATTTAGTTCAATACAACAAACTCAATAATAATGATAATCATATGAAATCTTATTTAATTCAATAAAAAAACTCAATAATAATGATAATCCTATAAAACCTATTTAATTCAATGCATCAAACTGAATGATATTGATAAGTATATAAAATGTTATTTAGTTCAATACAACAAACTCAATAATAATGATAATCATATGAAATCTTATTTAATTCAATAAAAAACTAAATAATAATGATTATCCTATAAAACCTATTTAATTCAATGCATCAAACTGAATGATATTGATAAGTATATAAAATGTTATTTAGTTCAATACAACAAACTCAATAATAATGATAATCATATGAAATCTTATTTAATTCAATAAAAAACTAAATAATAATGATAATCCTATAAAACCTATTTAATTCAATGCATCAAACTGAATGATATTGATAAGTATATAAAATGTTATTTAGTTCAATACAACAAACTCAATAATAATGATAATCATATGAAATCTTATTTAATTCAATAAAAAACTTAATAATAATGATAATCCCATAAAATACTATTTAATTCAATGCATCAAACTGAATGATATTGATAAGTATATTAAATGTTATTTAGTTCAATACGACAAACTCAATAATAATGATAATCATATGAAATCTTATTTAATTCAATAAAAAACTTAATAATAATGATAATCCCATAAACTACTATTTAATTCCATGCATCAAACTGAATGATATTGATAAGTATATAAAATGTTATTTAGTTCAATACAACAAACTCAATAATAATGATAATCATATAAAATCTTATTTAATTCAATAAAAAACTTAATAATAATGATAATCCTATAAAACCTATTTAATTCAATGCATCAAACTGAATGATATTGATAAGTATATAAAATGTTATTTAGTTCAATACAACAAACTCAATAATAATGATAATCATATGAAATCTTATTTAATTCAATAAAAAACTTAATAATAATGATAATCCCATAAAATCCTATTTAATTCAATGCATCAAACTGAATGATATTGATAAGTATATAAAATGTTATTTAGTTCAATACAACAAACTCAATAATAATGATAATCATATGAAATCTTATTTAATTCAATAAAAAACTTAATAATAATGATAATCCCATAAAATACTATTTAATTCAATGCATCAAACTGAATGATATTGATAAGTATATAAAATGTTATTTAGTTCAATATGACAAACTCAATAATAATGATAATCATATGAAATCTTATTTAATTCAATAAAAAACTTAATAATAATGATAATCCCATAAAATACTATTTAATTCAATGCATCAAACTGAATTATATTGATAAGTTTATAAAATGTTATTTAGTTCAATACAACAAACTCAATAATAATGATAATCATATGAAATCTTATTTAATTAAATAAAAAACTTAATAATAATGATAATTCTATAAAATACTATTTAATTCAATGCATCAAACTGAATGATATTGATAAGTATATAAAATGTTATTTAGTTCAATACAACAAACGCAATAATAATGATAATCATATGAAATCTTATTTAATTCAATAAAAAACTAAATAATAATGATAATCCTATAAAACCTATTTAATTCAATGCATCAAACTGAATGATATTGATAAGTATATAAAATGTTATTTAGTTTAATACAACAAACTCAATAATAATGATAATCATATGAAATCTTATTTAATTCAAGAAAAACTTAATAATAATGATAATCCTATAAAACCTATTTAATTCAATGCATCAAACTGAATGATATTGATAAGTATATAAAATGTTATTTAGTTCAATACAACAAACTCAATAATAATGATAATCATATGAAATCTTATTTAATTCAATAAAAAACTTAATAATAATGATAATCCCATAAAATACTATTTAATTCAATGCATCAAACTGAATGATATTGATAAGTATATAAAATGTTATTTAGTTCAATACGACAAACTCAATAATAATGATAATCATATGAAATCTTATTTAATTCAATAAAAAACTTAATAATAATGATAATCCCATAAACTACTATTTAATTCCATGCATCAAACTGAATGATATTGATAAGTATATAAAATGTTATTTAGTTCAATACAACAAACTCAATAATAATGATAATCATATGAAATCTTATTTAATTCAATAAAAAACTTAATAATAATGATAATCCTATAAAACCTATTTAATTCAATGCATCAAACTGAATGATATTGATAAGTATATAAAATGTTATTTAGTTCAATACAACAAACTCAATAATAATGATAATCATATGAAATCTTATTTAATTCAATAAAAAACTTAATAATGATGATAATCCCATAAAATACTATTTAATTCAATGCATCAAACTGAATGATATTGATAAGTATATAAAATGTTATTTAGTTCAATACAACAAACTCAATAATAATGATAATCATATGAAATCTTATTTAATTCAATAAAAAACTTAATAATAATGATAATCCCATAAAATACTATTTAATTCAATGCATCAAACTGAATGATATTGATAAGTATATAAAATGTTATTTAGTTCAATACAACAAACTCAATAATAATGATAATCATATGAAATCTTATTTAATTCAATAAAAAAATAATAATGATAATCCTACAAAACCTATTTAATTCAATGCATCAAACTGAATGATATTGATAAGTATATAAAATGTTATTTAGTTCAATACAACAAACTCAATAATAATGATAATCATATGAAATCTTATTTAATTCAATAAAAAACTTAATAATAATGATAATCCCATAAAATCCTATTTAATTCAATGCATCAAACTGAATGATATTGATAAGTATATAAAATGTTATTTAGTTCAATACAACAAACTCAATAATAATGATAATCATATGAAATCTTATTTAATTCAATAAAAAACTTAATAATAATGATAATCCCATAAAATCCTATTTAATTCAATGCATCAAACTGAATGATATTGATAAGTATATAAAATGTTATTTAGTTCAATACGACAAACTCAATAATAATGATAATCATATGAAATCTTATTTAATTCAATAAAAAACTTAATAATAATGATAATCCCATAAAATACTATTTAATTCAATGCATCAAACTGAATGATATTGATAAGTATATAAAATGTTATTTAGTTCAATACAACAAACTCAATAATAATGATAATCATATGAAATCTTATTTAATTAAATAAAAAACTTAATAATAATGATAATTCTATAAAATACTATTTAATTCAATGCATCAAACTGAATGATATTGATAAGTATATAAAATGTTATTTAGTTCAATACAACAAACGCAATAATAATTATAATCATATGAAATCTTATTTAATTCAATAAAAAACTAAATAATAATGATAATCATATGAAACCTATTTAATTCAATGCATCAAACTAAATGATATTGATAAGTATATAAAATGTTATTTAGTTCAATACAACAAACTCAATAATAATGATAATCATATGAAATCTTATTTAATTCAATAAAAAACTAAATAATAATGATAATCATATGAAACCTATTTAATTCAATGCATCAAACTAAATGATATTGATAAGTATATAAAATGTTATTTAGTTCAATACAACAAACTCAATAATAATGATAATCATATGAAGTCTTATTTAATTCAATAAAAAACTAAATAATAATGATAATCATATGAAACCTATTTAATTCACTGCATCAAACTGAATGATATTGATAAGTATATAAAATGTTATTTAGTTCAATACAACAAACTCAATAATAATGATAATCATATAAAATCTTATTTAATTCAATAAAAAACTAAATAATAATGATAATCCTATAAAACCTATTTAATTCAATGCATCAAACTGAATGATATTGATAAGTATATAAAATGTTATTTAGTTCAATACAACAAACTCAATAATAATGATAATCATATGAAATCTTATTTAATTCAATAAAAAACTTAATAATAATGATAATCCTATAAATTCCTATTTAATTCAATGCATCAAACTGAATGATATTGATAAGTATATAAAATTTTATTTAGTTCAATACAACAAACTCAATAATAATGATAATCATATAAAATCTTATTTAATTCAATAAAAAACTAAATAATAATGATAATCATATGAAACCTATTAAAATTCAATGCATCAAACTGAATGATATTGATAAGTATATAAAATGTTATTTAGTTCAATACAACAAACTCAATAATAATGATAATCATATAAAATCTTATTTAATTCAATAAAAAACTAAATAATAATGATAATCATATGAAACCTATTTAATTCAATGCATCAAACTGAATGATATTGATAAGTATATAAAATGTTATTTAGTTCAATACAACAAACTCAATAATAATGATAATCATATAAAATCTTATTTAATTCAATAAAAAACTAAATAATAATGATAATCCTATAAAACCTATTTAATTCAATGCATCAAACTAAATGATATTGATAAGTATATAAAATGTTATTTAGTTCAATACAACAAACTCAATAATAATGATAATCATGTGAAATCTTATTTAATTAAATAAAAAACTTAATAATAATGATAATCATATGAAATCTTATTTAATTCAATAAAAAAACTTAATAATAATGATACTCCTATAAAACCTATTTAATTCAATGCATCAAACTGAATGATATTGATAAGTATATAAAATGTTATTTAGTTCAATACAACAAACTCAATAATAATGATAATCATATGAAATCTTATTTAATTCAATAAAAAACTTAATAATAATGATAATTTTATAAAACCTATTTAATTCAATGCATCAAACTGAATGATATTGATAAGTATATAAAATGTTATTTAGTTCAATACAACAAACTCAATAATAATGATAATCATATGAAATCTTATTTAATTCAATAAAAAACTTAATAATAATTATAATCCCATAAAATACTATTTAATTCAATGCATCAAACTGAATGATATTGATAAGTATATAAAATGTTATTTAGTTCAATACAACAAACTCAATAATAATGATAATCATATGAAATCTTATTTAATTCAATAAAAAACTTAATAATAATGATAATCCCATAAAATACTATTAAATTCAATGCATCAAACTGAATGATATTGATAAGTATATAAAATGTTATTTAGTTCAATACAACAAACTCAATAATAATGATAATCATATGATATCTTATTTAATTCAATAAAAAACTTAATAATAATGATAATCCCATAAAATACTATTTAATTCAATGCATCAAACTGAATGATATTGATAAGTATATAAAATGTTATTTAGTTCAATACAACAAACTCAATAATAATGATAATCCTATGAAACCTATTTAATTCAATGCATCAAACTGAATGATATTGATAAGTATATAAAATGTTATTTAGTTCAATACGACAAACTCAATAATAATGATAATCATATGAAATCTTATTTAATTCAATAAAAAAACTTAATAATAATGATAATCATATAAAACCTATTTAATTCAATGCATCAAACTGAATGATATTGATAAGTATATAAAATGTTATTTAGTTCAATACAACAAACTCAATAATAATGATAACCATATGAAATCTTATTTAATTCAATAAAAAACTTAATAATAATGATAATCCTATAACACCTATTTAATTCAATGCATCAAACTGAATGATATTGATAAGTATATAAAATGTTATTTTGTTCAATACAACAAACTCAATAATAATGATAATCATATGAAATCCTATTTAATTCAATAAAAAACTTAATAATAATGATAATCCCATAAAATACTATTTAATTCAATGCATCAAACTGAATGATATTGATAAGTATATAAAATGTTATTTAGTTCAATACAACAAACTCAATAATAATGATAATCATATGAAATCTTATTTAATTCAATAAAAAACTTAATAATAATGATAATCCTATAACACCTATTTAATTCAATGCATCAAACTGAATGATATTGATAAGTATATAAAATGTTATTTAGTTCAATACAACAAACTTAATAATAATAATAATCATATGAAATCTTATTTAATTCAATAAAAAACTTAATAATAATGATAATCCTATAACACCTATTTAATTCAATGCATCAAACTGAATGATAATGATAAGTATATAAAATGTTATTTAGTTCAATACAACAAACTTAATAATAATAATAATCATATGAAATCTTATTTAATTCAATAAAAAACTTAATAATAATGATAATCCTATAACACCTATTTAATTCAATGCATCAAACTGAATGATATTTATAAGTATATAAAATGTTATTTAGTTCAATACAACAAACTTAATAATAATAATAATCATATGAAATCTTATTTAATTCAATAAAAAACTTAATAATAATGATACTCCTATAAAACCTATTTAATTCAATGCATCAAACTGAATGATATTGATAAGTATATAAAATGTTATTTAGTTCAATACAACAAACTCAATAATAATGATAATCATATAAAATCTTATTTAATTCAATAAAAACTTAATAATAATGATACTCCTATAAAACCTATTTAATTCAATGCATCAAACTGAATGATATTGATAAGTATATAAAATGTTATTTAGTTAAATACAACAAACTCAATAATAATGATAATCATATGAAATCTTATTTAATTCAATAAAAAACTTAATAATAATGATAATCCTATAAAACCTATTTAATTCAATGCATCAAACTGAATGATATTGATAAGTATATAAAATGTTATTTAGTTCAATACAACAAACTCAATAATAATGATAATCATATGAAATCTTATTTAATTCAATAAAAAAATTATAATAATGATAATCATAAAAAACCTATTTAATTCAATGCATCAAACTGAATGATATTGATAAGTATATAAAATGTTATTTAGTTCAATACAACAAACTCAATAATAATGATAATCATATGAAATCTTATTTAATTCAATAAAAAACTTAATAATAATGATAATCCCATAAAATACTATTTAATTCAATGCATCAAACTGAATGATATTGATAAGTATATAAAATGTTATTTAGTTCAATACGACAAACTCAATAATAATGATAATCATATGAAATCTTATTTAATTCAATAAAAAACTTAATAATAATGATAATCCCATAAAATACTATTTAATTCAATGCATCAAACTGAATGATATTGATAAGTATATAAAATGTTATTTAGTTCAATACAACAAACTCAATAATAATGATAATCATATGAAATCTTATTTAATTAAATAAAAAACTTAATAATAATGATAATTCTATAAAATACTATTTAATTCAATGCATCAAACTGAATGATATTGATAAGTATATAAAATGTTATTTAGTTCAATACAACAAACGCAATAATAATGATAATCATATGAAATCTTATTTAATTCAATAAAAAACTTAATAATAATGATAATCCTATAAAACCTATTTAATTCAATGCATCAAACTGAATGATATTGATAAGTATATAAAATGTTATTTAGTTCAATACAACAAACTCAATAATAATTATAATCATATGAAATCTTATTTAATTCAATAAAATACTTAATAATAATGATAATCCTATAAAACCTATTTAATTCAATGCGTCAAACTGAATGATATTGATAAGTATATAAAATGTTATTTAGTTCAATACAACAAACTCAATAATAATGATAATCATATAAAATCTTATTTAATTCAATAAAAAACTAAATAATAATGATAATCATATGAAACCTATTTAATTCAATGCATCAAACTAAATGATATTGATAAGTATATAAAATGTTATTTAGTTCAATACAACAAACTCAATAATAATGATAATCATATGAAATCTTATTTAATTCAATAAAAAACTAAATAATAATGATAATCATATGAAACCTATTTAATTCAATGCATCAAACTAAATGATATTGATAAGTATATAAAATGTTATTTAGTTCAATACAACAAACTCAATAATAATGATAATCATATGAAATCTTATTTAATTCAATAAAAAACTAAATAATAATGATAATCATATGAAACCTATTTAATTCACTGCATCAAACTGAATGATATTGATAAGTATATAAAATGTTATTTAGTTCAATACAACAAACTCAATAATAATGATAATCATATAAAATCTTATTTAATTCAATAAAAAACTAAATAATAATGATAATCCTATAAAACCTATTTAATTCAATGCATCAAACTGAATGATATTCATAAGTATATAAAATGTTATTTAGTTCAATACAACAAACTCAATAATAATGATAATCATATAAAATCTTATTTAATTCAATAAAAAACTTAATAATAATGATAATCCTATAAATTCCTATTTAATTCAATGCATCAAACTGAATGATATTGATAAGTATATAAAATTTTATTTAGTTCAATACAACAAACTCAATAATAATGATAATCATATAAAATCTTATTTAATTCAATAAAAAACTAAATAATAATGATAATCATATGAAACCTATTTAATTCAATGCATCAAACTGAATGATATTGATAAGTATATAAAATGTTATTTAGTTCAATACAACAAACTCAATAATAATGATAATCATATAAAATCTTATTTAATTCAATAAAAAACTAAATAATAATGATAATCATATGAACCCTATTTAATTCAATGCATCAAACTGAATGATATTGATAAGTATATAAAATGTTATTTAGTTCAATACAACAAACTCAATAATAATGATAATCATATAAAATTTTATTTAATTCAATAAAAAACTAAATAATAATGATAATCCTATAAAACCTATTTAATTCAATGCATCAAACTGAATGATATTGATAAGTATATAAAATGTTATTTAGTTCAATACAACAAACTCAATAATAATGATAATCATATGAAATCTTATTTAATTAAATAAAAAACTTAATAATAATGATAATCATATGAAATCTTATTTAATTCAATAAAAAAACTTAATAATAATGATACTCCTATAAAACCTATTTAATTCAATGCATCAAACTGAATGATATTGATAAGTATATAAAATGTTATTTAGTTCAATACAACAAACTCAATAATAATGATAATCATATGAAATCTTATTTAATTCAATAAAAAACTTCATAATAATGATAATTTTATAAAACCTATTTAATTCAATGCATCAAACTGAATGATATTGATAAGTATATAAAATGTTATTTAGTTCAATACAACAAACTCAATAATAATGATAATCATATGAAATCTTATTTAATTCAATAAAAAACTTAATAATAATTATAATCCCATAAAATACTATTTAATTCAATGCATCAAACTGAATGATATTGATAAGTATATAAAATGTTATTTAGTTCAATACAACAAACTCAATAATAATGATAATCATATGAAATGTTATTTAATTCAATAAAAAACTTAATAATAATGATAATCCCATAAAATACTATTAAATTCAATGCATCAAACTGAATGATATTGATAAGTATATAAAATGTTATTTAGTTCAATACAACAAACTCAATAATAATGATAATCATATGATATCTTATTTAATTCAATAAAAAACTTAAAAATAATGATAATCCCATAAAATACTATTTTATTCAATGCATCAAACTGAATGATATTGATAAGTATATAAAATGTTATTTAGTTCAATACAACAAACTCAATAATAATGATAATCCTATGAAACCTATTTAATTCGTTGCATCAAACTGAATGATATTGATAAGTATATAAAATGTTATTTAGTTCAATACGACAAACTCAATAATAATGATAATCATATGAAATCTTATTTAATTCAATAAAAAAACTTAATAATAATGATAATCATATAAAACCTATTTAATTCAATGGATCAAACTGAATGATATTGATAAGTATATAAAATGTTATTTAGTTCAATACAACAAACTCAATAATAATGATAATCATATGAAATCTTATTTAATTCAATAAAAAACTTAATAATAATGATAATCCTATAACACCTATTTAATTCAATGCATCAAACTGAATGATATTGATAAGTATATAAAATGTTATTTTGTTCAATACAACAAACTCAATAATAATGATAATCATATGAAATCCTATTTAATTCAATAAAAAACTTAATAATAATGATAATCCCATAAAATAATATTTAATTCAATGCATCAAACTGAATGATATTGATAAGTATATAAAATGTTATTTAGTTCAATACAACAAACTCAATAATAATGATAATCATATGAAATCTTATTTAATTCAATAAAAAACTTAATAATAATGATAATCCTATAACACCTATTTAATTCAATGCATCAAACTGAATGATATTGATAAGTATATAAAATGTTATTTAGTTCAATACAACAAACTTAATAATAATAATAATCATATGAAATCTTATTTAATTCAATAAAAAACTTAATAATAATGATAATCCTATAACACCTATTTAATTCAATGCATCAAACTGAATGATATTGATAAGTATATAAAATGTTATTTAGTTCAATACAACAAACTTAATAATAATAATAATCATATTAAATCTTATTTAATTCAATAAAAAACTTAATAACAATGATAATCCTATAACACCTATTTAATTCAATGCATCAAACTGAATGATATTTATAAGTATATAAAATGTTATTTAGTTCAATACAACAAACTTAATAATAATAATAATCATATGAAATCTTATTTAATTCAATAAAAAACTTAATAATAATGATACTCCTATAAAACCTATTTAATTCAATGCATCAAACTGAATGATATTGATAAGTATATAAAATGTTATTTAGTTCAATACAACAAACTCAATAATAATGATAATCATATAAAATCTTATTTAATTCAATAAAAACTTAATAATAATGATACTCCTATAAAACCTATTTAATTCAATGCATCAAACTGAATGATATTGATAAGTATATAAAATGTTATTTAGTTAAATACAACAAACTCAATAATAATGATAATCATATGAAATCTTATTTAATTCAATAAAAAACTTAATAATAATGATAATCCTATAAAACCTATTTAATTCAATGCATCAAACTGAATGATATTGATAAGTATATAAAATGTTATTTAGTTCAATACAACAAACTCAATAATAATGATAATCATATGAAATCTTATTTAATTCAATAAAAAAATAATAAAAATGATAATCATATAAAACCTATTTAATTCAATGCATCAAACTGAATGATATTGATAAGTATATAAAATGTTATTTAGTTCAATACAACAAACTCAATAATAATGATAATCATATGAAATCTTATTTAATTCAATAAAAAACTAAATAATAATGATAATCCTATAAAACCTATTTAATTCAATGCATCAAACTGAATGATATTGATAAGTATATAAAATGTTATTTAGTTCAATACAACAAACTCAATAATAATGATAATCATATGAAATCTTATTTAATTCAATAAAAAACTCAATAATAATGATAATCCTATAACACCTATTTAATTCAATGCATCAAACTGAATGATATTGATAAGTATATAAAATGTTATTTAGTTCAATACAACAAACTCAATAATAATTATAATCATATAAAATCTTATTTAATTCAATAAAAAACTTAATAATAATGATAATCCTATAAAACCTATTTAATTCAATGCATCAAACTGAATGATATTGATAAGTATATAAAATGTTATTTAGTTCAATACAACAAACTCAATAATAATGATAATCATATGAAATCTTATTTAATTCAATAAAAAACTTAATAATAATGATAATCCTATGAAACCTATTTAATTCAATGCATCAAACTGAATGATATTGATAAGTATATAAAATGTTATTTAGTTCAATACAACAAACTCAATAATAATGATAATCATATGAAATCTTATTTAATTCAATAAAAAACTTAATAATAATGATAATCCTATAACACCTATTTAATTCAATGCATCAAACTGAATGATATTGATAAGTATATAAAATGTTATTTAGTTCAATACAACAAACTTAATAATAATAATAATCATATGAAATCTTATTTAATTCAATAAAAAACTTAATAATAATGATAATCCTATAACACCTATTTAATTCAATGCATCAAACTGAATGATATTGATAAGTATATAAAATGTTATTTAGTTCAATACAACAAACTTAATAATAATAATAATCATATTAAATCTTATTTAATTCAATAAAAAACTTAATAACAATGATAATCCTATAACACCTATTTAATTCAATGCATCAAACTGAATGATATTTATAAGTATATAAAATGTTATTTAGTTCAATACAACAAACTTAATAATAATAATAATCATATGAAATCTTATTTAATTCAATAAAAAACTTAATAATAATGATACTCCTATAAAACCTATTTAATTCAATGCATCAAACTGAATGATATTGATAAGTATATAAAATGTTATTTAGTTCAATACAACAAACTCAATAATAATGATAATCATATAAAATCTTATTTAATTCAATAAAAACTTAATAATAATGATACTCCTATAAAACCTATTTAATTCAATGCATCAAACTGAATGATATTGATAAGTATATAAAATGTTATTTAGTTAAATACAACAAACTCAATAATAATGATAATCATATGAAATCTTATTTAATTCAATAAAAAACTTAATAATAATGATAATCCTATAAAACCTATTTAATTCAATGCATCAAACTGAATGATATTGATAAGTATATAAAATGTTATTTAGTTCAATACAACAAACTCAATAATAATGATAATCATATGAAATCTTATTTAATTCAATAAAAAAATAATAAAAATGATAATCATATAAAACCTATTTAATTCAATGCATCAAACTGAATGATATTGATAAGTATATAAAATGTTATTTAGTTCAATACAACAAACTCAATAATAATGATAATCATATGAAATCTTATTTAATTCAATAAAAAACTAAATAATAATGATAATCCTATAAAACCTATTTAATTCAATGCATCAAACTGAATGATATTGATAAGTATATAAAATGTTATTTAGTTCAATACAACAAACTCAATAATAATGATAATCATATGAAATCTTATTTAATTCAATAAAAAACTCAATAATAATGATAATCCTATAACACCTATTTAATTCAATGCATCAAACTGAATGATATTGATAAGTATATAAAATGTTATTTAGTTCAATACAACAAACTCAATAATAATTATAATCATATAAAATCTTATTTAATTCAATAAAAAACTTAATAATAATGATAATCCTATAAAACCTATTTAATTCAATGCATCAAACTGAATGATATTGATAAGTATATAAAATGTTATTTAGTTCAATACAACAAACTCAATAATAATGATAATCATATGAAATCTTATTTAATTCAATAAAAAACTTAATAATAATGATAATCCTATGAAACCTATTTAATTCAATGCATCAAACTGAATGATATTGATAAGTATATAAAATGTTATTTAGTTCAATACAACAAACTCAATAATAATGATAATCATATGAAATCTTATTTAATTCAATAAAAAACTTAATAATAATGATAATCCTATAACACCTATTTAATTCAATGCATCAAACTGAATGATATTGATAAGTATATAAAATGTTATTTAGTTCAATACAACAAACTTAATAATAATAATAATCATATGAAATCTTATTTAATTCAATAAAAAACTTAATAATAATGATAATCCTATAACACCTATTTAATTCAATGCATCAAACTGAATGATATTGATAAGTATATAAAATGTTATTTAGTTCAATACAACAAACTTAATAATAATAGTAATCATATGAAATCTTATTTAATTCAATAAAAAACTTAATAACAATGATAATCCTATAACACCTATTTAATTCAATGCATCAAACTGAATGATATTTATAAGTATATAAAATGTTATTTAGTTCAATACAACAAACTTAATAATAATAATAATCATATGAAATCTTATTTAATTCAATAAAAAACTTAATAATAATGATACTCCTATAAAACCTATTTAATTCAATGCATCAAACTGAATGATATTGATAAGTATATAAAATGTTATTTAGTTCAATACAACAAACTCAATAATAATGATAATCATATGAAATCTTATTTAATTAAATAAAAAACTTAATAATAATGATAATCCTATAAAATACTATTTAATTCAATGCATCAAACTGAATGATATTGATAAGTATATAAAATGTTATTTAGTTAAATACAACAAACTCAATAATAATGATAATCATATGAAATCTTATTTAATTCAATAAAAAACTTAATAATAATGATAATCCTATAAAACCTATTTAATTCAATGCATCAAACTGAATGATATTGATAAGTATATAAAATGTTATTTAGTTCAATACAACAAACTCAATAATAATGATAATCATATGAAATCTTATTTAATTCAATAAAAAAATAATAAAAATGATAATCATATAAAACCTATTTAATTCAATGCATCAAACTGAATGATATTGATAAGTATATAAAATGTTATTTAGTTCAATACAACAAACTCAATAATAATGATAATCATATGAAATCTTATTTAATTCAATAAAAAACTAAATAATAATGATAATCCTATAAAACCTATTTAATTCAATGCATCAAACTGAATGATATTGATAAGTATATAAAATGTTATTTAGTTCAATACAACAAACTCAATAATAATGATAATCATATGAAATCTTATTTAATTCAATAAAAAACTCAATAATAATGATAATCCTATAACACCTATTTAATTCAATGCATCAAACTGAATGATATTGATAAGTATATAAAATGTTATTTAGTTCAATACAACAAACTCAATAATAATTATAATCATATAAAATCTTATTTAATTCAATAAAAAACTTAATAATAATGATAATCCTATAAAACCTATTTAATTCAATGCATCAAACTGAATGATATTGATAAGTATATAAAATGTTATTTAGTTCAATACAACAAACTCAATTATAATGATAATCATATGAAATCTTATTTAATTCAATAAAAAACTTAATAATAATGATAATCCTATGAAACCTATTTAATTCAATGCATCAAACTGAATGATATTGATAAGTATATAAAATGTTATTTAGTTCAATACAACAAACTCAATAATAATGATAATCATATGAAATCTTATTTAATTCAATAAACAACTTAATAATAATGATAATCCTATGAAACCTATTTAATTCAATGCATCAAACTTAATGATATTGATAAGTATATAAAATGTTATTTAGTTCAATACAACAAACTCAATAATAATGATAATCATATGAAATCTTATTTAATTCATTAAAAAACTTAATAATAATGATAATCCTATAACAGCTATTTAATTCAATGCATCAAACTGAATGATATTGATAAGTATATAAAATGTTATTTAGTTCAATACAACAAACTCAATAATAATGATAATCATATGAAATCTTATTTAATTCAATAAAAAAACTTAATAATAATGATAATCCTATAAAACCTGTTTAATTCAATGCATCAAACTGAATGATATTGATAAGTATATAAAATGTTATTTAGTTCAATACAACAAACTCAATAATAATGATAATCATATGAAATCTCATTTAATTCAATAAAAAACTTAATAATAATGATAATCCTATGAAACCTATTTAATTCAATGCATCAAACTGAATGATATTGATAAGTATATAAAATGTTATTTAGTTCAATACAACAAACTCAATAATAATGATAATCATATGAAATCTTATTAAATTCAATAAAAAACTTAATAATAATGATAATCCTATGAAACCTATTTAATTCAATGCATCAAACTGAATGATATTGATAAGTATATAAAATGTTATTTAGTTCAATACAACAAACTCAATAATAATGATAATCATATGAAATCTTATTTAATTCAATAAAAAACTTAATAATAATGATAATCCTATAACACCTATTTAATTCAATGCATCAAACTGAATGATATTGATAAGTATATAAAATGTTATTTAGTTCAATACAACAAACTCAATAATAATGATAATCATATGAAATCTTATTTAATTCAATAAAAAACTTAATAATAATGATAATCCTATGAAACCTATTTAATTCAATGCATCAAACTGAATGATATTGATAAGTATATAAAATGTTATTTAGTTCAATACAACAAACTCAATAATAATGATAATCATATGAAATCTTATTTAATTCAATAAAAAACTTAATAATAATGATAATCCTATGAAACCTATTTAATTCAATGCATCAAACTGAATGATATTGATAAGTATATAAAATGTTATTTAGTTCAATACAACAAACTCAATAATAATGATAATCATATGAAATCTTATTTAATTCAATAAAAAACTTAATAATAATGATAATCCTATGAAACCTATTTAATTCAATGCATCAAACTGAATGATATTGATAAGTATATAAAATGTTATTTAGTTCAATACAACAAACTCAATAATAATGATAATCATATGAAATCTTATTTAATTCAATAAAAAACTTAATAATAACGATAATCCTATAAAACCTATTTAATTCAATGCATCAAACTGAATGATATTGATAAGTATATAAAATGTTATTTAGTTCAATACAACAAACTCAATAATAATGATAATCATATGAAATCTTATTTAATTCAATAAAAAACTTAATAATAATGATAATCCTATGAAACCTATTTAATTCAATGCATCAAACTGAATGATATTGATAAGTATATAAAATGTTATTTAGTTCAATACAACAAACTCAATAATAATGATAATCATATGAAATCTAATTTTATTCAATAAAAAACTTAATAATAATGATAATCCTATGAAACCTATCTAATTCAATGCATCAAACTGAATGATATTGATAAGTATATAAAATGTTATTTAGTTCAATACAACAAACTCAATAATAATGATAATCATATGAAATCTTATTTAATTCAATAAAAAACTTAATAATAATGATAATCCTATAAAACCTATTTAATTCAATCCATCAAACTGAATGATATTGATAAGTATATAAAATGTTATTTAGTTCAATACAACAAACTCAATAATAATGATAATCATATGAAATCTTATTTAATTCAATAAAAAACTTAATAATAATGATAATCCTATTAAACCTATTTAATTCAATGCATCAAACTGAATGATATTGATAAGTATATAAAATGTTATTTAGTTCAATACAACAAACTCAATAATAATGATAATCATATGAAATCTTTTTTAATTCAATAAAAAACTTAATAATAATGATAATCCTATGAAACCTATTTAATTCAATGCATCAAACTGAATGATATTGATAAGTATATAAAATGTTATTTAGTTCAATACAACAAACTCAATAATAATGATAATCATATGAAATCTTATTTAATTCAATAAAAAACTTAATAATAATGATAATCCTATAAAACCTATTTAATTCAATACATCAAACTGAATGATATTGATAAGTATATAAAATGTTATTTAGTTCAATACAACAAACTCAATAATAATGATAATCATATGAAATCTTATTTAATTCAATAAAAAACTTAATAATAATGATAATCCTATGAAACCTATTTAATTCAATGCATCAAACTGAATGATATTGATAAGTATATAAAATGTTATTTAGTTCAATACAACAAACTCAATAATAATGATAATCATATGAAATCTTATTTAATTCAATAAAAAACTTAATAATAATGATAATCCTATGAAACCTATTTAATTCAATGCATCAAACTGAATGATATTGATAAGTATATAAAATGTTATTTAGTTCAATACAACAAACTCAATAATAATGATAATCATATGAAATCTTATTTAATTCAATAAAAAACTTAATAATAATGATAATCACATAAAACCTATTTAATTCAATGCATCAAACTGAATGATATTGATAAGTATATAAAATGTTATTTAGTTCAATACAACAAACTCAATAATAATGATAATCATATGAAATCTTATTTAATTCAATAAAAAAATAATAATGATACTCCTATAAAACCTATTTAATTCAATGCATCAAACTGAATGATATTGATAAGTATATAAAATGTTATTTAGTTCAATACAACAAACTCAATAATAATGATAATCATATGAAATCTTATTTAATTCAATAAAAAAATAATAATGATACTCCTATAAAACCTATTTAATTCAATGCATCAAACTGAATGATATTGATAAGTATATAAAATGTTATTTAGTTCAATACAACAAACTCAATAATAATGATAATCATATGAAATCTTATTTAATTCAATAAAAAAATAATAATGATAATCCTATAAAACCTATTTAATTCAATGCATCAAACTGAATGATATTGATAAGTATATAAAATGTTATTTAGTTCAATACAACAAACTCAATAATAATGATAATCACATGAAATCTTATTTAATTCAATAAAAAACTTAATAATAATGATAATCATATAAAACCTATTTAATTCAATGCATCAAACTGAATGATATTGATAAGTATATAAAATGTTATTTAGTTCAATACAACAAACTCAATAATAATGATAATCATATGAAATCTTATTTAATTCAATAAAAAACTAAATAATAATGATAATCCTATAAAACCTATTTAATTCAATGCATCAAACTGAATGATATTGATAAGTATATAAAATGTTATTTAGTTCAATACAACAAACTCAATAATAATGATAATCATATGAAATCTTATTTAATTCAATAAAAAACTTAATAATAATTATAATCCTATAAATCCTATTTAATTCAATGCATCAAACTGAATGATATTGATAAGTATATAAAATGTTATTTAGTTCAATACAACAAACTCAATAATAATGATAATCATATGAAATCTTATTTAATTCAATAAAAAACTAAATAATAATGATAATCCTATAAAACCTATTTAATTCAATGCATCAAACTGAATGATATTGATAAGTATATAAAATGTTATTTAGTTCAATACAACAAACTCAATAATAATGATAATCATATGAAATCTTATTTAATTCAATAAAAAACTAAATAATAATGATAATCCTATAACACTTATTTAATTCAATGCATCAAACTGAATGATATTGATAAGTATATAAAATGTTATTTAGTTCAATACAACAAACTCAATAATAATGATAATCATATGAAATCTTATTTAATTCAATAAAAAACTTAATAATAATGATAATCCTATAAAACCTATTTAATTCAATGCATCAAACTGAATGATATTGATAAGTATATAAAATGTTATTTAGTTCAATACAACAAACTCAATAATAATGATAATCATATGAAATCTTATTTAATTCAATAAAAAACTTAATAATAATTATAATCCTATAAATCCTATTTAATTCAATGCATCAAACTGAATGATATTGATAAGTATATAAAATGTTATTTAGTTCAATACAACAAACTCAATAATAATGATAATCATATGAAATCTTATTTAATTCAATAAAAAACTTAATAATAATGATAATCCTATAAAACCTATTTAATTCAATGCATCAAACTGAATGATATTGATAAGTATATAAAATGTTATTTAGTTCAATACAACAAACTCAATAATAATGATAATCATATGAAATCTTATTTAATTCAATAAAAAACTAAATAATAATGATAATGCTATAAAACCTATTTAATTCAATGCATCAAACTTAATGATATTGATAAGTATATAAAATGTTATTTAGTTCAATACAACAAACTCAATAATAATGATAATCATATGAAATCTTATTTAATTCAATAAAAAACTAAATAATAATGATAATCCTATAAAACCTATTTAATTCAATGCATCAAACTGAATGATATTGATAAGTATATAAAATGTTATTTAGTTCAATACAACAAACTCAATAATAATGATAATCATATGAAATCTTATTTAATTCAATAAAAAACTAAATAATAATGATAATCCTATAACACTTATTTAATTCAATGCATCAAACTGAATGATATTGATAAGTATATAAAATGTTATTTAGTTCAATACAACAAACTCAATAATAATGATAATCATATGAAATCTTATTTAATTCAATAAAAAACTTAATAATAATGATAATCCTATAAAACCTATTTAATTCAATGCATCAAACTGAATGATATTGATAAGTATATAAAATGTTATTTAGTTCAATACAACAAACTCAATAATAATGATAATCATATGAAATCTTATTTAATTCAATAAAAAACTTGATAATAATTATAATCCTATAAATCCTATTTAATTCAATGCATCAAACTGAATGATATTGATAAGTATATAAAATGTTATTTAGTTCAATACAACAAACTCAATAATAATGATAATCATATGAAATCTTATTTAATTCAATAAAAAACTTAATAATAATGATAATCCTATAAAACCTATTTAATTCAATGCATCAAACTGAATGATATTGATAAGTATATAAAATGTTATTTAGTTCAATACAACAAACTCAATAATAATGATAATCATATGAAATCTTATTTAATTCAATAAAAAACTTAATAATAATGATAATCCCATAAAATACTATTTAATTCAATGCATCAAACTGAATGATATTGATAAGTATATAAAATGTTATTTAGTTCAATACAACAAACTCAATAATAATGATAATCACATAAAATCTTATTTAATTCAATAAAAACTTAATAATAATGATAATCCTATAAAACCTATTTAATTTCAATGCATCAAACTGAATGATATTGATAAGTATATAAAATGTTATTTAGTTCAATACAACAAACTCAATAATAATGATAATCATATGAAATCTTATTTAATTAAATAAAAAACTTAATAATAATGATAATCCCATAAAATACTATTTAATTCAATGCATCAAACTGAATGATATTGATAAGTATATAAAATGTTATTTAGTTCAATACAACAAACTCAATAATAATGATAATCATATGAAATCTTATTTAATTCAATAAAAAACTAAATAATAATGATAATCATATAAAATCTTATTTAATTCAATAAAAAACTTAATAATAATGATAATCCTATAAAACCTATTTAATTCAATGCATCAAACTGAATGATATTGATAAGTATATAAAATGTTATTTAGTTCAATACAACAAACTCAATAATAATGATAATCATATGAAATCTTATTTAATTCAATAAAAAACTTAATAATAATGATAATCCCATAAAATACTATTTAATTCAATGCATCAAACTGAATGATATTGATAAGTATATAAAATGTTATTTAGTTCAATACAACAAACTCAATAATAATGATAATCATATGAAATCTTATTTAATTCAAAAAAAAACTAAATAATAATGATAATCATATAAAATCTTATTTAATTCAATAAAAAACTTAATAATAATGATAATCCTATAAAACCTATTTAATTCAATGCATCAAACTGAATGATATTGATAAGTATATAAAATGTTATTTAGTTCAATACAACAAACTCAATAATAATGATAATCCTATGAAATCTTATTTAATTCAATAAAAAACTCAATAATAATGATAATCATATAAAATCTTATTTAATTCAATGCATCAAACTGAATGATATTGATAAGTATATAAAATGTTATTTAGTTCAATACAACAAACTCAATAATAATGATAATCCTATGAAATCTTATTTAATTCAATAAAAAACTAAATAATAATGATAATCATATGAAATCTTATTTAATTCAATAAAAAACTAAATAATAATGATAATCCTATAAAACCTATTTAATTCAATGCATCAAACTGAATGATATTGATAAGTATATAAAATGTTATTTAGTTCAATACAACAAACTAAATAATTATGATAATCATATGAAATCTTATTTACTTCAATAAAAAAATAATAATGATAATCCTATAAAACCTATTTAATTCAATGCATCAAACTGAATGATATTGATAAGTATATAAAATGTTATTTAGTTCAATACAACAAACTCAATAATAATGATAATCGTATGAAATCTTATTTAATTCAATAAAAAAATAATAATGATAATCCTATAAAACCTATTTAATTCAATGCATCAAACTGAATGATATTGATAAGTATATAAAATGTTATTTAGTTAAATACAACAAACTCAATAATAATGATAATCATATGAAATCTTATTTAATTCAATAAAAAAATAATAATGATAATCCTATAAAACCTATTTAATTCAATGCATCAAACTGAATGATATTGATAAGTATATAAAATGTTATTTAGTTCAATACAACAAACTCAATAATAATGATAATCATATGAAATCTTATTTACTTCAATAAAAAAATAATAATGATAATCCTATAAAACCTATTTAATTCAATGCATCAAACTGAATGATATTGATAAGTATATAAAATGTTATTTAGTTCAATACAACAAACTCAATAATAATGATAATCATATGAAATCTTATTTAATTCAATAAAAAACTAAATAATAATGATAATCCTATAACACTTATTTAATTCAATGCATCAAACTGAATGATATTGATAAGTATATAAAATGTTATTTAGTTCAATACAACAAACTCAATAATAATGATAATCATATGAAATCTTATTTAATTCAATAAAAAACTTAATAATAATGATAATCCTATAAAACCTATTTAATTCAATGCATCAAACTGAATGATATTGATAAGTATATAAAATGTTATTTAGTTCAATACAACAAACTCAATAATAATGATAATCATATGAAATCTTATTTAATTCAATAAAAAAATAATAATGATAATCCTATAAAACCTATTTAATTCAATGCATCAAACTGAATGATATTGATAAGTATATAAAATGTTATTTAGTTCAATACAACAAACTCAATAATAATGATAATTATATGAAATCTTATTTAATTCAATAAAAAACTTAATAATAATGATAATCATATAAAACCTATTTAATTCAATGCATCAAACTGAATGATATTGATAAGTATATAAAATGTTATTTAGTTCAATACAACAAACTAAATAATAATGATAATCATATGAAATCTTATTTAATTCAATAAAAAAATAATAATGATAATCCTATAAAACCTATTTAATTCAATGCATCAAACTGAATGATATTGATAAGTATATAAAATGTTATTTAATTCAATACAACAAACTCAATAATAATGATAATCATATGAAATCTTATTTAATTCAATAAAAAAACTTAATAATAATGATAATCCTATAAAACCTATTTAATTCAATGCATCAAACTGAATGATATTGATAAGTATATAAAATGTTATTTAGTTCAATACAACAAACTCAATAATAATGATAATCATATGAAATCTTATTTAATTCAATAAGAAACTTAATAATAATGATACTCCTATAAAACCTATTTAATTCAATGCATCAAACTGAATGATATTGATAAGTATATAAAATGTTATTTAGTTCAATACAACAAACTCAATAATAATGATAATCATATTAAATCTTATTTACTTCAATAAAAAAATAATAATGATAATCCTATAAAACCTATTTAATTCAATGCATCAAACTGAATGATATTGATAAGTATATAAAATGTTATTTAGTTCAATACAACAAACTAAATAATAATGATAATCATATGAAATCTTATTTACTTCAATAAAAAAATAATAATGATAATCCTATAAAACCTATTTAATTCAATGCATCAAACTGAATGATATTGATAAGTATATAAAATGTTATTTAGTTCAATACAACAAACTCAATAATAATGATAATCATATGAAATCTTATTTAATTCAATAAAAAAATAATAATGATAATCCTATAAAACCTATTTAATTCAATGCATCAAACTGAATGATATTGATAAGTATATAAAATGTTATTTAGTTCAATACAACAAACTCAATAATAATGATAATCATATGAAATCTTATTTAATTCAATAAAAAAATAATAATGATAATCCTATAAAACCTATTTAATTCAATGCATCAAACTGAATGATATTGATAAGTATATAAAATGTTATTTAGTTCAATACAACAAACTCAATAATAATGATAATCATATGAAATCTTATTTAATTCAATAAAAAACTTAATAATAATGATAATCCTATAAAACCTATTTAATTCAATGCATCAAACTGAATGATATTGATAAGTATATAAAATGTTATTTAGTTCAATACAACAAACTCAATAATAATGATAATCATATGAAATCTTATTTAATTCAATAAAAAACTTAATAATAATGATACTCCTATAAAACCTATTTAATTCAATGCATCAAACTGAATGATATTGATAAGTATATAAAATGTTATTTAGTTCAATACAACAAACTCAATAATAATGATAATCATATGAAATCTTATTTACTTCAATAAAAAAATAATAATGATAATCCTATAAAACCTATTTAATTCAATGCATCAAACTGAATGATATTGATAAGTATATAAAATGTTATTTAGTTCAATACAACAAACTAAATAATAATGATAATCATATGAAATCTTATTTAATTCAATAAAAAAATAATAATGATAATCCTATAAAACCTATTTAATTCAATGCATCAAACTGAATGATATTGATAAGTATATAAAATGTTATTTAGTTCAATACAACAAACTAAATAATAATGATAATCATATGAAATCTTATTTAATTCAATAAAAAAATAACAATGATAATCCTATAAAACCTATTTAATTCAATGCATCAAACTGAATGATATTGATAAGTATATAAAATGTTATTTAGTTCAATACAACAAACTAAATAATAATGATAATCATATGAAATCTTATTTAATTCAATAAAAAAATAATAATGATAATCCTATAAAACCTATTTAATTCAATGCATCAAACTGAATGATATTGATAAGTATATAAAATGTTATTTAGTTCAATACAACAAACTAAATAATAATGATAATCATATGAAATCTTATTTAATTCAATAAAAAAATAATAATGATAATCCTATAAAACCTATTTAATTCAATGCATCAAACTGAATGATATTGATAAGTATATAAAATGTTATTTAATTCAATACAACAAACTCAATAATAATGATAATCATATGAAATCTTATTTAATTCAATAAAAAAACTTAATAATAATGATAATCCTATAAAACCTATTTAATTCAATGCATCAAACTGAATGATATTGATAAGTATATAAAATGTTATTTAGTTCAATACAACAAACTCAATAATAATGATAATCATATGAAATCTTATTTAATTCAATAAAAAACTTAATAATAATGATACTCCTATAAAACCTATTTAATTCAATGCATCAAACTGAATGATATTGATAAGTATATAAAATGTTATTTAGTTCAATACAACAAACTAAATAATAATGATAATCATATGAAATCTTATTTACTTCAATAAAAAAATAATAATGATAATCCTATAAAACCTATTTAATTCAATGCATCAAACTGAATGATATTGATAAGTATATAAAATGTTATTTAGTTCAATACAACAAACTAAATAATAATGATAATCATATGAAATCTTATTTACTTCAATAAAAAAATAATAATGATAATCCTATAAAACCTATTTAATTCAATGCATCAAACTGAATGATATTGATAAGTATATAAAATGTTATTTAGTTCAATACAACAAACTCAATAATAATGATAATCATATGCAATCTTATTTAATTCAATAAAAAAATAATAATGATAATCCTATAAAACCTATTTAATTCAATGCATCAAATTGAATGATATTGATAAGTATATAAAATGTTATTTAGTTCAATACAACAAACTCAATAATAATGATAATCATATGAAATCTTATTTAATTCAATAAAAAAATAATAATGATAATCCTATAAAACCTATTTAATTCAATGCATCAAACTGAATGATATTGATAAGTATATAAAATGTTATTTAGTTCAATACAACAAACTCAATAATAATGATAATCATATGAAATCTTATTTACTTCAATAAAAAAATAATAATGATAATCCTATAAAACCTATTTAATTCAATGCATCAAACTGAATGATATTGATAAGTATATAAAATGTTATTTAGTTCAATACAACAAACTAAATAATAATGATAATCATATGAAATCTTATTTAATTCAATAAAAAACTTAATAATAATGATAATCCTATAAATCCTATTTAATTCAATGCATCAAACTGAATGATATTGATAAGTATATAAAATGTTATTTAGTTCAATACAACAAACTCAATAATAATGATAATCATATGAAATCTTATTTAATTCAATAAAAAACTTAATAATAATGATACTCCTATAAAACCTATTTAATTCAATGCATCAAACTGAATGATATTGATAAGTATATAAAATGTTATTTAGTTCAATACAACAAACTCAATAATAATGATAATCATATGAAATCTTATATACTTCAATAAAAAAAATAATAATGATAATCCTATAAAACCTATTTAATTCAATGCATCAAACTGAATGATATTGATAAGTATATAAAATGTTATTTAGTTCAATACAACAAACTAAATAATAATGATAATCATATGAAATCTTATTTAATTCAATAAAAAAATAATAATGATAATCCTATAAAACCTATTTAATTCAATGCATCAAACTGAATGATATTGATAAGTATATAAAATGTTATTTAGTTCAATACAACAAACTAAATAATAATGATAATCATATGAAATCTTATTTAATTCAATAAAAAAATAATAATGATAATCCTATAAAACCTATTTAATTCAATGCATCAAACTGAATGATATTGATAAGTATATAAAATGTTATTTAGTTCAATACAACAAACTCAATAATAATGATAATCATATGAAATCTTATTTAATTCAATAAAAAAACTTAATAATAATGATAATCCTATAAAACCTATTTAATTCAATGCATCAAACTGAATGATATTGATAAGTATATAAAATGTTATTTAGTTCAATACAACAAACTCAATAATAATGATAATCATATGAAATCTTATTTAATTCAATAAAAAAACTAAATAATAATGATAATCCTATAACACCTATTTAATTCAATGCATCAAACTGAATGATATTGATAAGTATATAAAATGTTATTTAGTTCAATACAACAAACTCAATAATAATGATAATCATATGAAATCTTATTTAATTCAATAAAAAGCTTAATAATAATGATAATCCTATAAAACCTATTTAATTCAATGCATCAAACTGAATGATATTGATAAGTATATAAAATGTTATTTAGTTCAATACAACAAACTCAATAATAATGATAATCATATGAAATCTTATTTACTTCAATAAAAAAATAATAATGATAATCCTATAAAACCTATTTAATTCAATGCATCAAACTGAATGATATTGATAAGTATATAAAATGTTATTTAGTTCAATACAACAAACTAAATAATAATGATAATCATATGAAATCTTATTTAATTCAATAAAAAAATAATAATGATAATCCTATAAAACCTATTTAATTCAATGCATCAAACTGAATGATATTGATAAGTATATAAAATGTTATTTAGTTCAATACAACAAACTAAATAATAATGATAATCATATGAAATCTTATTTAATTCAATAAAAAAATAACAATGATAATCCTATAAAACCTATTTAATTCAATGCATCAAACTGAATGATATTGATAAGTATATAAAATGTTATTTAGTTCAATACAACAAACTAAATAATAATGATAATCATATGAAATCTTATTTAATTCAATAAAAAAATAATAATGATAATCCTATAAAACCTATTTAATTCAATGCATCAAACTGAATGATATTGATAAGTATATAAAATGTTATTTAGTTCAATACAACAAACTAAATAATAATGATAATCATATGAAATCTTATTTAATTCAATAAAAAAATAATAATGATAATCCTATAAAACCTATTTAATTCAATGCATCAAACTGAATGATATTGATAAGTATATAAAATGTTATTTAATTCAATACAACAAACTCAATAATAATGATAATCATATGAAATCTTATTTAATTCAATAAAAAAACTTAATAATAATGATAATCCTATAAAACCTATTTAATTCAATGCATCAAACTGAATGATATTGATAAGTATATAAAATGTTATTTAGTTCAATACAACAAACTCAATAATAATGATAATCATATGAAATCTTATTTAATTCAATAAAAAACTTAATAATAATGATACTCCTATAAAACCTATTTAATTCAATGCATCAAACTGAATGATATTGATAAGTATATAAAATGTTATTTAGTTCAATACAACAAACTAAATAATAATGATAATCATATGAAATCTTATTTACTTCAATAAAAAAATAATAATGATAATCCTATAAAACCTATTTAATTCAATGCATCAAACTGAATGATATTGATAAGTATATAAAATGTTATTTAGTTCAATACAACAAACTAAATAATAATGATAATCATATGAAATCTTATTTACTTCAATAAAAAAATAATAATGATAATCCTATAAAACCTATTTAATTCAATGCATCAAACTGAATGATATTGATAAGTATATAAAATGTTATTTAGTTCAATACAACAAACTCAATAATAATGATAATCATATGCAATCTTATTTAATTCAATAAAAAAATAATAATGATAATCCTATAAAACCTATTTAATTCAATGCATCAAATTGAATGATATTGATAAGTATATAAAATGTTATTTAGTTCAATACAACAAACTCAATAATAATGATAATCATATGAAATCTTATTTAATTCAATAAAAAAATAATAATGATAATCCTATAAAACCTATTTAATTCAATGCATCAAACTGAATGATATTGATAAGTATATAAAATGTTATTTAGTTCAATACAACAAACTCAATAATAATGATAATCATATGAAATCTTATTTACTTCAATAAAAAAATAATAATGATAATCCTATAAAACCTATTTAATTCAATGCATCAAACTGAATGATATTGATAAGTATATAAAATGTTATTTAGTTCAATACAACAAACTAAATAATAATGATAATCATATGAAATCTTATTTAATTCAATAAAAAACTTAATAATAATGATAATCCTATAAATCCTATTTAATTCAATGCATCAAACTGAATGATATTGATAAGTATATAAAATGTTATTTAGTTCAATACAACAAACTCAATAATAATGATAATCATATGAAATCTTATTTAATTCAATAAAAAACTTAATAATAATGATACTCCTATAAAACCTATTTAATTCAATGCATCAAACTGAATGATATTGATAAGTATATAAAATGTTATTTAGTTCAATACAACAAACTCAATAATAATGATAATCATATGAAATCTTATATACTTCAATAAAAAAAATAATAATGATAATCCTATAAAACCTATTTAATTCAATGCATCAAACTGAATGATATTGATAAGTATATAAAATGTTATTTAGTTCAATACAACAAACTAAATAATAATGATAATCATATGAAATCTTATTTAATTCAATAAAAAAATAATAATGATAATCCTATAAAACCTATTTAATTCAATGCATCAAACTGAATGATATTGATAAGTATATAAAATGTTATTTAGTTCAATACAACAAACTAAATAATAATGATAATCATATGAAATCTTATTTAATTCAATAAAAAAATAATAATGATAATCCTATAAAACCTATTTAATTCAATGCATCAAACTGAATGATATTGATAAGTATATAAAATGTTATTTAGTTCAATACAACAAACTCAATAATAATGATAATCATATGAAATCTTATTTAATTCAATAAAAAAACTTAATAATAATGATAATCCTATAAAACCTATTTAATTCAATGCATCAAACTGAATGATATTGATAAGTATATAAAATGTTATTTAGTTCAATACAACAAACTCAATAATAATGATAATCATATGAAATCTTATTTAATTCAATAAAAAAACTAAATAATAATGATAATCCTATAACACCTATTTAATTCAATGCATCAAACTGAATGATATTGATAAGTATATAAAATGTTATTTAGTTCAATACAACAAACTCAATAATAATGATAATCATATAAAATCTTATTTAATTCAATAAAAAGCTTAATAATAATGATAATCCTATAAAACCTATTTAATTCAATGCATCAAACTGAATGATATTGATAAGTATATAAAATGTTATTTAGTTCAATACAACAAACTCAATAATAATGATAATCCTATGAAATCTTATTTAATTCAATAAAAAACTAAATAATAATGATAATCCTATAACACCTATTTAATTCAATGCATCAAACTGAATGATATTGATAAGTATATAAAATGTTATTTAGTTCAATACAACAAACTCAATAATAATGATAATCATATGAAATCTTATTTAATTCAATAAAAAACTAAATAATAATGATAATCCTATAAAACCTATTTAATTCAATGCATCAAACTGAATGATATTGATAAGTATATAAAATGTTATTTAGTTCAATACAACAAACTTAATAATAATGATAATCATATGAAATCTTATTTAATTCAATAAAAAACTAAATAATAATGATAATCCTATAAAACCTATTTAATTCAATGCATCAAACTGAATGATATTGATAAGTATATAAAATGTTATTTAGTTCAATACAACAAACTCAATAATAATGATAATCATATGAAATCTTATTTAATTCAATAAAAAACTTATAATAATGATAATCATATGAAATCTTATTTAATTCAATAAAAAAACTTAATAATAATGATAATCCTATAAAACCTATTTAATTCAATGCATCAAACTGAATGATATTGATAAGTATATAAAATGTTATTTAGTTCAATACAACAAACTCAATAATAATGATAATCATATGAAATCTTATTTAATTCAATAAAAAAACTAAATAATAATGAAAATCCTATAAAACCTATTTAATTCAATGCATCAAACTGAATGATATTGATAAGTATATAAAATGTTATTTAGTTCAATACAACAAACTCAATAATAATGATAATCATATGAAATCTTATTTAATTCAATAAAAAACTAAATAATAATGATAATCCTATAAAAACCTATTTAATTCAATGCATCAAACTGAATGATATTGATAAGTATATAAAATGTTATTTAGTTCAATACAACAAACTCAATAATAATGATAATCATATGAAATCTTATTTAATTCAATAAAAAAATAATAATGATAATCCTATAAAACCTATTTAATTCAATGCATCAAACTGAATGATATTGATAAGTATATAAAATGTTATTTAGTTCAATACAACAAACTAAATAATAATGATAATCATATGAAATCTTATTTAATTCAATAAAAAAATAATAATGATAATCCTATAAAACCTATTTAATTCAATGCATCAAACTGAATGATATTGATAAGTATATAAAATGTTATTTAATTCAATACAACAAACTCAATAATAATGATAATCATATGAAATCTTATTTAATTCAATATAAAAACTTAATAATAATGATAATCCTATAAAACCTATTTTATTCAATGCATCAAACTGAATGATATTGATAAGTATATAAAATGTTATTTAGTTCAATACAACAAACTCAATAATAATGATAATCATATGAAATCTTATTTAATTCAATAAAAAACTAAATAATAATGATAATCCTATAAAACCTATTTAATTCAATGCATCAAACTGAATGATATTGATAAGTATATAAAATGTTATTTAGTTCAATACAACAAACTCAATAATAATGATAATCATATGAAATCTTATTTACTTCAATAAAAAAATAATAATGATAATCCTATAAAACCTATTTAATTCAATGCATCAAACTGAATGATATTGATAAGTATATAAAATGTTATTTAGTTCAATACAACAAACTAAATAATAATGATAATCATATGAAATCTTATTTAATTCAATAAAACACTTAATAATAATGATAATCCTATAAATCCTATTTAATGCAATGCATCAAACTGAATGATATTGATAAGTATATAAAATGTTATTTAGTTCAATACAACAAACTCAATAATAATGATAATCATATGAAATCTTATTTAATTCAATAAAAAACTTAATAATAATGATACTCCTATAAAACCTATTTAATTCAATGCATCAAACTGAATGATATTGATAAGTATATAAAATGTTATTTAGTTCAATACAACAAACTCAATAATAATGATAATCATATGAAATCTTATTTACTTCAATAAAAAAATAATAATGATAATCCTATAAAACCTATTTAATTCAATGCATCAAACTGAATGATATTGATAAGTATATAAAATGTTATTTAGTTCAATACAACAAACTAAATAATAATGATAATCATATGAAATCTTATATAATTCAATAAAAAAATAATAATGATAATCCTATAAAACCTATTTAATTCAATGCATCAAACTGAATGATATTGATAAGTATATAAAATGTTATTTAGTTCAATACAACAAACTAAATAATAATGATAATCATATGAAATCTTATTTAATTCAATAAAAAAATAATAATGATAATCCTATAAAACCTATTTAATTCAATGCATCAAACTGAATGATATTGATAAGTATATAAAATGTTATTTAATTCAATACAACAAACTCAATAATAATGATAATCATATGAAATCTTATTTAATTCAATATAAAAACTTAATAATAATGATAATCCTATAAAACCTATTTTATTCAATGCATCAAACTGAATGATATTGATAAGTATATAAAATGTTATTTAGTTCAATACAACAAACTCAATAATAATGATAATCATATGAAATCTTATTTAATTCAATAAAAAAACTAAATAATAATGATAATCCTATAACACCTATTTAATTCAATGCATCAAACTGAATGATATTGATAAGTATATAAAATGTTATTTAGTTCAATACAACAAACTCAATAATAATGATAATCATATAAAATCTTATTTAATTCAATAAAAAACTTAATAATAATGATAATCCTATAAAACCTATTTAATTCAATGCATCAAACTGAATGATATTGATAAGTATATAAAATGTTATTTAGTTCAATACAACAAACTCAATAATAATGATAATCCTATGAAATCTTATTTAATTCAATAAAAATCTCAATAATAATGATAATCCTATAAAACCTATTTAATTCAATGCATCAAACTGAATGATATTGATAAGTATATAAAATGTTATTTAGTTCAATACAACAAACTCAATAATAATGATAATCATATGAAATCTTATTTAATTCAATAAAAAACTTAATAATTATGATACTCCTATAAATCCTATTTAATTCAATGCATCAAACTGAATGATATTGATAAGTATATAAAATGTTATTTAGTTCAATACAACAAACTCAATAATAATGATAATCACATGAAATCTTATTTAATTCAATAAAACAAATGTAGATAATAAAATGTTAAGTCTTCGGTCTTATAAAGCAACACCCATCTACTTATGGTATGCTGATGACTAAAATTAAAATGACTCTTACAAAAAATAAAAACTTAATACACCGTGTTGAATTAAACCATCCTCATCAACTATGTTGCATTGCAAATGTACTAATATTTAACACACATTAATAAATAAAGGATTTTCTAACCATTTCATCGACCAACAAATTAAGAAACATTTAAATGTAATATTCATCAGAATAGAAGCAAAATACATAAAATTATTTCATCAGGATATATTTTCTAATTCAATATAAAACACAATAATAATAGGAATTCCTATTATATTCAATAGAAAACTCAACAATAATGATAATCATATGAAATGATATTTAATTAAATAAAAAAATAAAAGATAATAATCATCATATGATATCTGATGATTATGAGAAATCTTATTTAATTCAATAAAAACTTCAATAATAATGATAATAATATTAAATCATATTTAAATCATGAAAAAATCAATAATGATGATAATAATAAGAAATCGTATTTAATTCAACAAAAAATCAATAATAATTATAATGATATAAAATAATATTCAATGAAAAAATCAATTATGATAATAATAAGAAATCATATTTAATTCAATATACACTCAATAATAATTATAATCATGAAAAAATATTAAGTTCAATAAAAACTCAATAATTCTGATAATCATATTAAATATATAAATCAGACAAATACAATAATAATTGTGAATTAATCCAATAACATTGACAACACTAAACAAATAGAATACTAATATGTAAATGACGATACTAAAAATATTGAATTTCATGTATTTTTTATTTACAGATGTTCCTGCCTGAACAACTTTATTTAATTTGAATATATCATCATATTTGTTAAACATTATTCTATCATATAATATATAAACGTCAGATAAAAATAAATAATAAATTCTTTAAAAGTAATGTTTTCAAATTTGCTTCAACATTTGTGAATTTAGACCCGAGGACAATATATCATATTATTCACAACGCTGCCGATAATTTTGTTCTAAAATATTTTAGTGAAACATGCAGGTCGTCCCTGAAGAAAAGCCACATTTTTGTGAAGTTTGTGGTTATTCTTGTTCGAACAAGTTAATGTTAGTCATACATATGAGAACTCACACTGGGGGAAAACCATATTCGTGTGAAGTGTGTAAATATTCTTTTTCTAACAAATCAACGTTAGTGAGACATATGAGAATACACACTAGGGTAAAACCACATTCTTGTGAAGTTTGTGGATATGCATGTTCTAAAAAATCAACGCTTGTAATACATATGAGAACTCACACTGGGGAAAAACCCCATTACTGTAAAGTGTGTGGATATTCTTGTTCTCAAAAATCAACATTAGTGACACACATCAGAACACACACTGGGGAAAAGCCACATTCTTGTGAAGTGTGTGGATATTCTTTTTCTCAAAAATCAACATTAGTGACACACATCAGAACACACACTGGGGAAAAGCCACATTCTTGTGAAGTGTGTGGATATGCTTGTTCTCAAAAATCAAGATTAGTGACACATATGAACACACACACTGGAGAAAAACAATATTCTTGTGAAGTTTGTGGATATTCGTGTTCTAAGAAAACAATTTTTAAGACACATATAAGAATTCACACTGGGGAAAAACCACATTCTTGTGAAGTGTGTGGATATGCTTTTTCTCACAAATCACAGCTAACAATGCATATGAGAACTCATACTGGAGAAAAACCATATTCTTGTGAAGTGTGTGGATATTCTTGCTCTCTTAAGTCACATTTATTGATGCATATTAGAATTCACACTGGGGAAAAGCCACATACATGTGACGTATGTGGCTATTCTTCTTCTCAAAAATCAAAGTTAGTGAGACATATGAGAACTCACACTGGAGAAAAGCCATATTCTTGTGAAGTGTGTGGCTATTCTTGTTCTCAAAAATCAGCGTTAGTGATACATATGAGAACTCACACTAGGGAAAAGCCACATTCTTGTAAAGTGTGTGGATATTCTTTTTCTACAAAATCAAATTTTGTTAGACATATGAGAATTCACCGGTGAAAGTCATATTAATATAACTCATGTGGATATTCTTATTTCAAAAATCCAACTTTAGTGATTCATGAGAAAAAACACACTAGTAATTAAACTATTTTTGCAAACTACGTTCATAGTCTGTAGTTATTCATGAGAAAGCACAGTATTAATAAAACCATTTTCTTGCATACCGTATGCATAGTCTGTAGTGATTCATGAGAAAACACAGTATTAATAAAACCATTTTATTGCATACCGTATGCATAGTCTGTAGTGATTTATGAGAAAACACAGTATTAATTAAACCATTTTATTGCATACCGTATGCATAGTCTGTAGTGATTCATGAGAAAGCACAGTATTAATAAAACCATTTTCTTGCATACCGTATGCATAGTCTGTAGTGATTCATGAGAAAGCACGGTATTAATAAAACCATTTTCTTACATACCGTATGCATAGTCTGTAGTGATTTATGAGAAAACACAGTATTAATTAAACCATTTTATTGCATACCGTATGCATAGTCTGTAGTGATTCATGAGAAAGCACAGTATTAATAAAACCATTTTCTTGCATACCGTATGCATAGTCTGTAGTGATTCATGAGAAAGCACGGTATTAATAAAACCATTTTCTTACATACCGTATGCATAGTCTGTAGTGATTCATGAGAAAACACAGTATTAATAAAACCATTTTCTTGCATACCGTATGCATAGTCTGTAGTGATTCATTAGAAAACACAGTATTAATAAAACCATTTTATTGCATACCGTATGCATAGTCTGTAGTGATTCATGAGAAAACACAGTATTAATAAAACCATTTTATTGCATACCGTATGCATAGTCTGTAGTGATTCATTAGAAAACACAGTATTAATAAAACCATTTTATTGCATACCGTATGCATAGTCTGTAGTGATTCATGAGAAAACACACTATCAATTAAACTAGTTTTTGCAAACCACGTGCATAGTATTTGCTAGGAATTAGCATTCATACGAGAAATTTTAGCATAAAAAACAAGATTGTTCTGAACCGAATAGATTCAATTACATTATATAAACATTATACAATTTTATATACCATTTTTGTAAAAGAAAATAGACCAGTAAAATCTGGAGAAATATTTAGTCACAATCAATGAAAGAGGAATCTGTGATGCTTATTATAAGCAGATATACACACGTTTCTGTTAGATAATAATACTGTTCAAAGTTAAATTAGTTTTTGATCTATCTATCTATCTGCCTTCTCGCAATACAACATGGGAACTTAAATGTCAAAAGTATAATTTTTCAAAACTGATATTTTTCAGAAACAACTTTCTTTCAAAAAGGATATTTATCAAAAACAAATTATCAACATGGAATTTAAATGTAAAAACTATAATTTTTCAAAAAGAATATTTATCAGAAACAACCTATCAACATAGAATGTTAATGTCAAAAAGTATAATATCCTGAAATGCCATCAGTTATAGATCAAATGTTGTCATCATAATTGCATATCGATTGAATGGTTTTCATTCAAACAGCAGCCTTCCTACTGTGCCAAATTCTTTTAATCCCAATCGCGTTTCATTATATCAAAACAACGTGAATCAGCTACCTGAAATTTTGCTCAATCAAGAAACTCAGACTATTGGAGGTGTTCTGGAAGGGACTTCTCAATAAATCACGCAACATGCCCCAAATAATTTATTTTAAAGTCTGGATCAACTGACACGATACCACTGAGCCCAAACATGAGATTCATACGATAGGACGATTTTAGTTTAGTTGTGTTTTTTCTGCTAACACCCTTCTTTACATGGAATTTTTCTGCTAAACCCCTTCTTTACATGGAAGTGTTCAGTTGACGAATATCATCTTTAGGAATTTCTTACCATATAAGAAATAATAATAATGCTTGACGGCCATACTCAGAACATGGTTTGATTTTCTTTTTTGTAAAGTTCCGGTCTAATATGTCAAAAGGTTTCCTATTGAGTTCATATCCAGCGACTGACTTGGCTATGGAAGTTTACTAATCTTATAAGAATGCGAGATGTCCATGATTAGTGTTTCATTTTCTTTTGTGCAAAGGTTCCGGTCTAATATGTTCAAAGGTTTCCGATTGATTTCATATCCGGGGACTGACTTGGCCATGGAAGTTTATTAATCTTATTTTGCCTCAACCAATGTGACGCCCGAATAGAGTGACACAGAGCTCAGTAGTCTATAAATACTGAAATATCGAAACAGATTTAGCAGAATTGATGTTTCCTTCGCACTCCACCAGGTCTGAGAGACGATCACTCCAAATCGCACCCACACCATGATCGAGAAACAGCCATATTTCAGCGTTGGCTTCAGTCTTTTCAGTAAAACTTCCACTGTCGGTAGATAATGCAAATCCTAACTCATCAGAGACAATTACATTGGTTCAAAAGGTCATAGCTCTCTCCCCTATCTCACGAGCCCAATCATTTCTGCACTTGATATTAGCAGGACGAAGAAGCGGTCTCCTTCTCGCAGCTCTACCAAAGTAGCCCAGCTTGTGAAGATGCCTATCAACTGTTCTGAGATTGACACCAGCTTGTTTTGCCATGTCAGAGGCTTTGCACCGAGGATCTCAAAAAAAATTTGTTCACAAGATGCAAGGTTATTTCAGATGTTTTGTGAACTCTGTCCCCTCTTGTAAATTGTGGAATCACTCTATTAACATAAGAACGTAGTATTAAAATATTTTCTGCTATTTTGCGTTGATTAAGACCATGTTTTGTTATATAAGGGTATATAGGGAGAGTCTTATTGAGAGATGCTTAGAAAGAGTCTTATTATAAGTGATTCTTTTTTTGTGAGAGAGAGAGGCTTAGAAAGAGATGCTTAGTTAGGAGAGATTCTTATATTTTAAATGTTCCTTCTTTGTTGTGTAGAATGGAAGAGAAGGAGAAAGCTCTTTGAGTGAGGACATGATGATGTTGAGACGTGTATGTAAAGACATATAACACAAATATAATACAATTGGACTTTACCTGTCTGTAAGAATCACAAGACAAGACGAGCTTTACAAAAAGCACTGGATGGTTTATTCTTCTTGATTCCATCATCAAGAATTCAAAGTTTCACATTTTACTTCTTGAAGTGACGTCTCGCTCCTAGACGTCTGACTCCCTCTAACTAAAGTTTTTCTCTATTCCTAGAACTTTCTATTTTACGTGACGTCATACACATGTTAAAACATGTGCATTCTTTCACGTGTCCAAAACTTTTCCCATTTCTCAGTAACCTATTTATCCAATATGTTAAAAACATTATCTTATAAGCTGCATTCTTTCAATTTAAAATTTCATAATAAACTTGACAGCTCACATTCTTTTCTTGAATATTTTATCTATATTCTAAACAAATGTTTGTTTTACATTTTTAAATTCTTTCATGTAATCTATTTCTAAACTAGATTACGAGGTTCGAATTTCGCCTATGCTATTCATTTTCATTTTAAACTAAATTCTCCATTTTTATACTTACATGAAAAGGGGACAGCCCTTATCATGTAATAGTTAGCAGGACGAAGAAGAGGTCTATCAACTGTTCTGAGATTGACACCAGCTTGTTTTGCCATGTCAGAGGCTTTGCACCGAGGATCTCAAAAAATAATTGTTCACAAGATGCAAGGTTATTTCAGATGTTTTGTGAACTCTGCCCCTCTTGTAAATTGTGAAATCACTCTATTAACATTAGAAAGGAGTATTAAAATATTTTCTGCCATTTTGCGTTGATTAAGACCATGTTTATGTTGATCAAAGGTTTGCTCCGGCAGAAATTCTGAGAGGTTCGATGCTCCTTTGGTTATGATATACTTCATTGTTGTTAGATGTACTTTTAATAAGTTATTTCAGCATTATTCTCATCTTTAAATAGAAATAAACATATATTAATCTTACTTGTATATAAAAAGTTTCTAGTGGATATCATAGATTGCATAACAAAACACCTGTCTATGCTGCACTTCTATTTCTTGTTCTTTTTCGGTGGAGGAGAAATCCTTCACGACTGAGACAATTTTAATTTTTGTACCTTTTCTCCACGTTAAAAAACGATCCTGGTGTCTAACTCTGTCCCGTGGGAAGGCATAGTAAATAGGTACAATCATTGTAATGTTTATTATTTTGTATCATGTCGTTGTATATAAAAGTGTTTATTTTTATGTGAAAATAAATATTTGTGTATAGAAGTTTTTATTTGTATATAAAAAAATCCAGTTGATATCATCGATTGCATGACAACACCTGTCTACAATCATTGTAATGTTTATTCTTTTCTATCATATCGTATATAAAAGTGTTTACTTTTATGTGAAAATAAATATTTGTGTATAGAAGTTTTTATTTGTATATAAAATGTTTCCAGTTGATATCATCGATTGCATGAAAACACCTGTCTACAATCATTGTCATTTTGTGATTTTAATTTTTCTCAACAAATACTACACACATTCTAGCAATAATTCTCTACAATTTTTGTAATATCTGCATGGTTTCTAATTTTATGGCATGTTTCAATTATTTTGTATCTTTTATTCTGCATTATAAATTAGATTTTTATAACTATTTCTCGTTTCAATAACCTCGATAGTTTGAAAATAAAATTATTTTATCACTTTAAAACTTTGTTCTTTTATTTATCAAACATGAATGATCTGACACATGTTCTTACAATAGCAATCAACATCAAACTATCATCAGCTTAAATACTTTTTGGAAGACCAAACAAACACCTTACCTAGCTGATCGGAACCAGGCAAAGACGAGCATTGCAAACATTTACGTATCATTGATCGTATCATCGAGGATAGGCATGATGTAGTATTCTCGCAAGGAGTGCTTTAATGAGTTCATGAGGATCCAGGCATATTCTTAAGTTCCATTCTTCTTTCTTGTGAGAACTAGTTGGCTAACCCATGGAGTAGGTATTTTATTCCCAATTTTTTTTTTTTCAGTCTTAAATTGTAGGACTGTAACTCCTGGTAGCTTTCACAATTTTCCATTTTTGGATAATGATTGTCTATGTTAACCGTTGTGACACGGTTGAAGTTCCCCTGTTTTATCTCCAGTAGGCATTATATAGATAGTCCAAGAAGGGTTTGACAGTTGTCTTCATCTTTTAATACGACAAACTTCACTGAATATGTTTTGCGCGTCTTAGGGTTTTTAACATCGGGGTTTCATAAGGGACTTGTTCCACATCGTCAGAACCCAAATTATGGTTTTATTTTATCCGCAAACTTCACATTGAGTGCGTTGTTGGTTGTTTCTGTGACGATTTCCTGGTTGGCGAGGAACATGAGGCACTTGGCATTTCTTATTTGACTTCACTAAGTTAATCCAGTGAGTGTATTCACCCTCGTAATCCTCTGATGAAGTGTCGACGTGGGGCACAGTCGTGGCGTACTGTATTTTTCTTTTGTTGATGAGTTGCTCCATTGTTTGGTGTTTTTTTCTGAACTTGCAGGCTCTTCTCCATACATGCATTACATCGTTAACCAAGAGCCGGACATCTGCTGAGTGCTGCGCTTCGCTACATGTCAGTAGCCACAGAAAGATCATTCTTTCTTTGGAATTCGTTCCGTAACTCTACTGGTATCGTAGACTTTCGTTATCCGGGCAATAGCCGTGTTCCCATGTTTTGACTTTGATTCAAGTCTTTTCAGCTGCCCTGCAAATGCCTACACTCTTCTACAGGGTAATATTTTGAGTTTTATAAGGTCCTGCTTTGTGTTTTGACTCCGGTGTCTTCCACAAGTTGGTGCCTTAGTATCGATTCGTAGCATTTGTAGAAGGCATCACCCTTCTCCTGTTTCTTCTGACGGAACACAAACCTCTCAAGGTTTCGTTCGTTATTTCGAAATAGTATTCACTTAAGTATATCCTAAACAGTGGGGTTTGCATCCGGAGTGTCAAACTATATATTCTGGTTTATCGTCATGGCTTCGTCACCTAAACAGTTTACCAGTAAATACGGCAACTTGTATTTTTCTAGGTTTTCTCTCAAGTTGGGTTAGCAGTGCATCGTTGGACCATCTTTTGACAAACAAATTTGATGAATCTGCCGAGTTCCCACTAAACAAGAGTCTTTCAGGCGCCTCCACGTGTAGACCAACCGTGTCAGTGGACAGGGTAGTGACAGTAATAGTGGCTATTGTGTCATCGGTAGACATCTTAAAAAATTGAGCAGAACAGGCAATCATAAAAATGTGAGCAGAACAGGCAATCAGTCACAAAGATAAATTAGTTCTAGTGATAAGCACTAGAAGTGAATGAACAGTCAACAAATTAAACGAAACAATGCTACTAATAATACACATTCACAGGGTGTTGAGCCTATCCTTGTTTTATCGTTATTTCCATGGCAGGTGCTCGTCTGAACTCCAATCTCTGGTCCCCCCCTCGCCAATCTTTCACGAAAAACACCCGTCTAGCTGAATCCACTGTGAAAAATTTCCCACACTCTTTGTGTGCCAAAATAAAAAAAAAAAGTGGGTTTCATGAACAAAGCTTCTTTCTTAGAACTGCACACCTGTGGAACTCTATTCCGTCTGCCTGCTTCCCACCTGACTACAACTTGGATGTGTTCAAGTCCAACGCTAACGGATTCCTAATTAACCGCCCCCTTAGGTAAACACTTCATCAAATCTCCACACTAACGTAATGTATTTGCAATAACCCTTATCCCTGAGTGGCTTCCGGGCCTTGATAAGTGGTGACCACTGTGTAAAAAAAAAGATTATGCTGTTCCCACAGACGTAGCAATAGATAGAGAAAACAAAGTTTAAAAAACAGCTCACTCAGTTTTATGACGACCTGTAGTTCTGTTTTTTGTAGTTGAGAAAACGTGTTTTCGTTTACCAAAGCTGCCACCATGTTATGTGTGTAGATATTGGTATAAAATGAACAAACAACACAGACTTTTTATTGTAATTTTTAAAAAGTATTTTATTCTTTAATTTAATTTCCAAACGACAAATGGAGAAAAAAACATGGCGAAAAAAAATATTTAAAAAAAAATAATAATAATTAATTTCTAAAAAAAGCCGATTGAAAATTTTCAGCCCCCCTCCCAAAAAAACTAAAACAAAAACAACGATTTCAAAAATTTTATTTCCAAAAAAAAAAAAAAAAAAAACATTGTAAATTTTCATAAAAAAAGATTAAGAAAAATTCATTTCCAAAAAAGCCGATTGCAAAATCTAATTTCCAAATAAACCGAAGAAACGTAAATATATAAACGTCAATAGTGAAAGGAAGTCGGAACTGTTACAAACGTGGACAGTAATGTTGTTCGAGTTTTTTGACTGTCATAACTGAACTGAGTTTTAACTGCCAAATTCTCAGCCGAACTGAGAGAAAGAATGTCCGAGAAATGCACGTTCGACATTACCGAGTAGCGATATCTCAGATATTAACAATTTACTAATTACTTACCCCAAGAAATGGTTGAGAGGGTGCAAAACATGGTTATTATCTGCAGATAAACAAGTAACAGCTACTACACTTCCGTCGATGTAAACTGGGTGCCAATTGTATGTCTAACAGGCAGACTAATTAGTAGGTTAAAATCTAGAATCACCAGAAAAGTTCATCGTAAATTAAACCGAATCGTATCTGATAACAAGTTTGAAGTTTAAAACCTTTTTTTTAAAACCACGTTATTTGTTTTTTCTTTTTTTTTTAATGGAACCTTGGTCCTTGCTCCTTTAATTGAAAAAAATTGGGGCTTTAATTACATTTTTCGAGGAGTTATAAGCTTGGAAAGACAGGGGGTCGAATAATTCACGCCTCCCATTTTGTAAATGTCTAATAATAATTAATTTAGAACCCGATGAGTACATAATTATTTACTCACAAATTGAAGAGAAAAGGTCAATACATAATATATTCAAATTTAAAACAAAAAAACATAGTGTTCTTATAGAATTTTACCTGTAAAGTCCGAAGTTTAAAACCTTTTTTTTAAAAAAAAACACGTTTTTTTTTGTTTTTGTTTTTTTTAATGAAATCTTGGTCCTTGCTCCTTTAATTGAAAAAAAAATTAGGGCTTGAATTGCATTTTTCGAGGAGTTATAAGCGTGGAAAGATGGGGTGTAATTATTCACTATTTTTCACGAAATTTCTGACACCGCTAGATAACAATATGTTGCAAGTTACACATAATGTAATCCTACTTCTTGGTCTATATTTTATATTGGGAATTTGAATGACTTCGTCGTTTGTGTATTTTTCTTCCTCTTTATTTCAGTTGTTTATGTGAAATATTCAGTTTCGCAATTATTTTTGTATGAGGATAATGAAATGTTCAATCTTAAAAATAACGAACCTGATATTTATAATTTCATATATTTCATTTTTTTTTTTATGAATTGGACACACAAAAGAGTAATTTATTAAAGAAATCACAATAAACCTTACGTATAAAATAATTTGTTTTAGGAAAAGAATTTGGCAAACTTAACTCATGAACGGGCATTTTTACACAAGGAACGAAATAATTATGTCACCGTATGGCCTAAATTTATTGTCCTTTAGTAGTTGATTTTCTATTTAAATAATTTCACGTTTAAATCATTTTAAAATCGTGTTTTCCGTCTTTTAATTTTGATTCTTTTATATTTTCATATATTTTATTTCTTAATGAATTGGATACACAAAACAAAAGTTGTATCAATTTATAAAAGAAATTATAGCAAATCAATTTTTCTGTTTTGAACACAAAGGATAACGAATTAATCTTGATTTTTTTTTCGGACTAAATTCCTGGAATGAAAGGTAATTTTTTCCCCCTATATTTTGCACTTTTGAAAAAACTCAAATTCAATTCAGTAACTTTTAAAAATTTGAAACATTAAGATAAGTTTATTTTATGGCAATCCAATAAAAATATTTGATTCCGTAAATAAAAATTATTAATCTCCAATTAAAAACAACTCCTAAAAAATCAATATTCGGGTTTGTATTACTGTACACATAGATTCGAAAAAGTTGTCAAAAAACAAATATATAACAAATAAATGTTATCAAAGGCAAGATAAGTTACTTTTCTACCAAACTGGATATATTTTTTCGTGTTTTTATTCAATGTAACATGTTTATTCAGATCGAAAACCATGCAATGTTTACCGATGTATTGGAACATTAAAGATGGCGTCTGATTCTGTCTTTAACACGGTAAGTGTGGGAAAAGATGTTATAAATAAAAAAAAACGGATAAAATGCTGTTAAAAACTCGCTCAATATATGTTACCGTGACATAGCTTGACATATATTCGGCGGGTTGTTAATAGTATTTTGTATAGTTTTTTATTTATAGCATCCTTTTCCAAACTTACGGTGTTAAAGAGGGTGTAAGACGCCATCTTGAATTTTCGAATACATCGGTAAACACTGTATGTTTTTCGAGCTGAATAAATATGTTACATTGAATAAAAACACAAAAAATATATCCAGTTTGTCAGAAAAGTAACTTATCTTGCCTTTGATAACATTTATTTGTTATATATTTGTTTTTTGACAACTTTTCCGAATCTATGTGTACAGTAATACAAACCCCAATATTCTATTTGACATTCAGCTTTTTGTTAAAAATGTGTTAATTTTAGTAAAACTTATGTGATTTATGAGAAAATAATAATGTTTACCAAAAACACAATCATTTATTTCGAATATGGTTTAATTGTTAGACAACTCAACAAACAAAAAAAACTATTTTTTCGTTATTTATTTATTTATTATTTTACATTTTTTTTTCTTTTTTCTTAATATTTTTAAAAATCTTTTTTTCCGTCTACACTTAAATATCATGTCGCTTGAGAATTCCGTTTGATTTTTTATTTGTTTTATTCAATTTTATTCCGTTGATTTTTGTTTGTTGTTTTGTTCAATATTCATTTTTTTTGAATGGGAATTAGTTTCTTTTATAATTTTTATAAACAAAAATACGTATACAACAACTTTGTTTTTTCTAGCACAACGATTAAATGGGAAGATGCGTGTATGGTCAACTAAGAAATGCAAGTTCTAAAAGCTGGACGTTTCTTTCTCATCAGTTAAGTAAGTTAATGTTTTAATTAATAAAAAGTTTCTAAATATTTTCTGATGACTAATTCATGGCAATATGAATACGCAGATTTTGTTAAATAAAGATAAATATGTTGTTGACGGTAACCTCTATTGTTAAATAAAGATAAATATGTTGTTGACGGTAACCTCTATTGTTAAATAAAGATAAATATGTTGTTGACGTTAACCTCTATTGTTAAATAAAGATAAATATGTTGTTGACGGTAACCTCTATTGTTAAATAATGATAAATATGTTGTTGACGGTAACCTCTATTGTTAAATAAAGATAAATATGTTGTTGACGGTAACCTCTATTGTTAAATAAAGATAAATATGTTGTTGACGGTAACCTCTATTGTTAAATAAAGATAAATATGTTGTTGACGGTAACCTCTATTGTTAAATAAAGATAAATATGTTGTTGGCGGTAACCTCTATTGTTAAATAAAGATAAATATGTTGTTGACGGTAACCTCTATTGTTAAATAAAGATAAATATATTGTTGACGGTAACCTCTATTGTTAAATAAAGATAAATATGTTGTTGACGTTAACCTCTATTGTTAAATAAAGATAAATATGTTGTTGACGTTAACCTCTATTGTTAAATAATGATAAATATGTTGTTGACGGTAACCTCTATTGTTAAATAAAGATAAATATGTTGTTGACGGTAACCTCTATTGTTAAATAAAGATAAATATGTTGTTGACGGTAACCTCTATTGTTAAATAAAGATAAATATGTTGTTGACGGTAACCTCTATTGTTAAATAAAGATAAATATATTGTTGACGGTAACCTCTATTGTTAAATAAAGATAAATATGTTGTTGACGTTAACCTCTATTGTTAAATAAAGATAAATATGTTGTTGACGTTAACCTCTATTGTTAAATAATGATAAATATGTTGTTGACGGTAACCTCTATTGTTAAATAAAGATAAATATGTTGTTGGCGGTAACCTCTATTGTTAAATAAAGATAAATATGTTGTTGACGGTAACCTCTATTGTTAAATAAAGATAAATATGTTGTTGACGGTAACCTCTATTGTTAAATAAAGATAAATATATTGTTGACGGTAACCTCTATTGTTAAATAAAGATAAATATGTTGTTGACGTTAACCTCTATTGTTAAATAAAGATAAATATGTTGTTGACGTTAACCTCTATTGTTAAATAATGATAAATATGTTGTTGACGGTAACCTCTATTGTTAAATAAAGATAAATGTGTTGTTGGCGGTAACCTCTATTGTTAAATAAAGATAAATATGTTGTTGACGGTACCTCTATTGTTAAATAAAGATAAATATGTTGTTGACGGTAACCTCTATTGTTAAATAAAGATAAATATGTTGTTGACGTTAACCTCTATTGTTAAATAAAGATAAATATGTTGTTGACGGTAACCTCTATTGTTAAATAAAGATAAATATGTTGTTGGCGGTAACCTCTATTGTTAAATAAAGATAAATATGTTGTTGACTTACAACCTCTATTGTTAAATAAAGATAAATATGTTGTTGACGGTAACCTCTATTGTTAAATAAAGATAAATATGTTGTTGACGGTAACCTCTATTGTTAAATAAAGATAAATATGTTGTTGACGGTAACCTCTATTGTTAAATAAAGATAAATATGTTGTTGACGGTAACCTCTATTGTTAAATAAAGATAAATATGTTGTTGACGGTAACCTCTATTGTTAAATAAAGATAAATATGTTGTTGGCGGTAACCTCTATTGTTAAATAAAGATAAATATGTTGTTGACGGTAACCTCTATTGTTAAATAAAGATAAATATGTTGTTGACGTTAACCTCTATTGTTAAATAAAGATAAATATGTTGTTGACGTTAACCTCTATTGTTTAATAAAGATAAATATGTTGTTGACGGTAACCTCTATTGTTAAATAAAGATAAATATGTTGTTGACGTTAACCTCTATTGTTAAATAAAGATAAATATGTTGTTGACGTTAACCTCTATTGTTAAATAAAGATAAATATGTTGTTGACGGTAACCTCTATTGTTAAATAAAGATAAATATGTTGTTGACGGTAACCTCTATTGTTAAATAAAGATAAATATGTTGTTGACGGTAACCTCTATTGTTAAATAAAGATAAATATGTTGTTGACGGTAACCTCTATTGTAAAATAAAGATAAATATGTTGTTGACGGTAACCTCTATTGTTAAATAAAGATAAATATGTTGTTGACGTTAACCTCTATTGTTAAATAAAGATAAATATGTTGTTGACGGTAACCTCTATTGTTAAATAAAGATAAATATGTTGTTGACGTTAACCTCTATTGTTAAATAAAGATAAATATGTTGTTGACGTTAACCTCTATTGTTTAATAAAGATAAATATGTTGTTGACGGTAACCTCTATTGTTAAATAAAGATAAATATGTTGTTGACGTTAACCTCTATTGTTAAATAAAGATAAATATGTTGTTGACGTTAACCTCTATTGTTAAATAAAGATAAATATGTTGTTGACGGTAACCTCTATTGTTAAATAAAGATAAATATGTTGTTGACGGTAACCTCTATTGTTAAATAAAGATAAATATGTTGTTGACGGTAACCTCTATTGTTAAATAAAGATAAATATGTTGTTGGCGGTAACCTCTATTGTTAAATAAAGATAAATATGTTGTTGACGGTAACCTCTATTGTTAAATAAAGATAAATATGTTGTTGACGTTAACCTCTATTGTTAAATAAAGATAAATATGTTGTTGACGTTAACCTCTATTGTTTAATAAAGATAAATATGTTGTTGACGGTAACCTCTATTGTTAAATAAAGATAAATATGTTGTTGACGTTAACCTCTATTGTTAAATAAAGATAAATATGTTGTTGACGTTAACCTCTATTGTTAAATAAAGATAAATATGTTGTTGACGGTAACCTCTATTGTTAAATAAAGATAAATATGTTGTTGACGGTAACCTCTATTGTTAAATAAAGATAAATATGTTGTTGACGGTAACCTCTATTGTTAAATAAAGATAAATATGTTGTTGACGGTAACCTCTATTGTTAAATAAAGATAAATATGTTGTTGACGGTAACCTCTATTGTTAAATAAAGATAAATATGTTGTTGACGTTAACCTCTATTGTTAAATAAAGATAAATATGTTGTTGACGGTAACCTCTATTGTTAAATAAAGATAAATATGTTGTTGACGTTAACCTCTATTGTTAAATAAAGATAAATATGTTGTTGACGTTAACCTCTATTGTTTAATAAAGATAAATATGTTGTTGACGGTAACCTCTATTGTTAAATAAAGATAAATATGTTGTTGACGTTAACCTCTATTGTTAAATAAAGATAAATATGTTGTTGACGTTAACCTCTATTGTTAAATAAAGATAAATATGTTGTTGACGGTAACCTCTATTGTTAAATAAAGATAAATATGTTGTTGACGGTAACCTCTATTGTTAAATAAAGATAAATATGTTGTTGACGGTAACCTCTATTGTTAAATAAAGATAAATATGTTGTTGACGGTAACCTCTATTGTTAAATAAAGATAAATATGTTGTTGACGTTAACCTCTATTGTTAAATAAAGATAAATATGTTGTTGACGGTAACCTCTATTGTTAAATAAAGATAAATATGTTGTTGACGGTAACCTCTATTGTTAAATAAAGATAAATATGTTGTTGACGTTAACCTCTATTGTTAAATAAAGATAAATATGTTGTTGACGGTAACCTCTATTGTTAAATAAAGATAAATATGTTGTTGACGGTAACCTCTATTGTTAAATAAAGATAAATATGTTGTTGACGGTAACCTCTATTGTTAAATAAAGATAAATATGTTGTTGACGGTAACCTCTATTGTTAAATAAAGATAAATATGTTGTTGACGGTAACCTCTATTGTTAAATAAAGATAAATATGTTGTTGACGGTAACCTCTATTATTAAATAAAGATAAATATGTTGTTGACGGGTAGGGAATGAAGGACAATCAGTAATTCCAACAATCAAAAAGTTGCATGCACAGGAACCGAGAAGGCGAAACTGTTTGTCTGGCGATTTGTTCCTTACTCCACAAGAACTAACAAACAACTCCCTCTCAAATCTTCCTTTTTGGACTGAAGCCACACTTGATGATCTGTTATACTGATTAAAATATGTTATACTAATTAAAAATGATCTTTTTCCTGTTATATTAATTAAAATATGTTATACTAATAAAAATGATATTTTCCCTGTTATACTAATTAAAAAATGTTATACTAATTAAAAAATGATCTTTTCCCTGTTATACTAATTAAAAATATTATACTAATTAAAAAATGATCTTTTCCCTGTTATACTAATTAAAAAATGTTATACTAATTAAAAAATGATCTTTTCCCTGTTATACTAATTAAAAAATGTTATACTAATTAAAAAATGATCTTTTCCCTGTTACACTAATTAAAAAATGTTATACTAATTAAAAAATGATATTTTCCTTGTTATACTAATTAAAAATATAGTAATTAAAAAATGATCTCTTCCCTGTTATACTAATTAAAATATGTTATACTAATTAAAAAATGATCTTTGTTATACCAATCAAAATATGATCTTTTCACTGTTATACTAATTAAAAATGTTATACTAATTTAAAATGTTCTAATAATTAAAATATGGTCTTTTCACTGTTATACTAATTAAAAAAAGAGACCCTATATTTTCTAAACTTTACAACAAATGTCTTGCAGAATCTTGCTTCGCTAATAGTTGGAAAACTATTTTTGTTGTACAAGAATTCTTGTGAAAAATACCGACCCTCCCAATTCTTGCTCTACTAGTATCCTTCCACTCATCACTAAAATTTTTGGAACATTATTTAATCAAGCATTAGTCTCCCACTTTGCAAAAGCTAATCTTTCTGATAAACAGTATGTAAGTTGGCACTGCAGATAATTTGACATTCATTTCTGAATGCATATACCATGCACTGGATTAAGTGGACAAAGCTAAGGCTGTAGCTATTGATATCTCCAAGGTCTCAGACAAAGTCGGACACGAAGAACTCCTAATGAAAACTAAATGCTGTGGTATAAGTCGATGTATACTAAATATAATTAGATCCTTCTTAGCCAATAGGACCATCCAAATTATCATTGATGTATGTACGTTCAAGCAGCATAACATTAATATGAGAGTGGCTAAGAGGTCGATCCTTGAACCCTACTATTCCTGATATTCGTTTACCATTACAAGAAGCCTCTCCAACCATCGATATCCACGATAAATACCACCATACCTGAGATTTCATCCTTCAAATGTCTTGGCTTAACAATCACATGCAAATTGAATTTGAACAAATGCACTGAGGACATTGCAAAGGCTGCTGCAAAGAATGTAGGTTCCCTCTCTCAAGCTAGACTACTACTCACACCTCTACAAGGCCACCATAGATGGAGCATTGTTGCTGGTGCATCTACCATTAGTCTCTCCCTCATGGAGAATGTCCAAAGAAGAATAACCAATCTAATATATCCCACTTTTTGTCAACTAAGTTCCAACCCCTTTCCCATCGCCGCAATTTCTATTCCTGGTTTACAATGTTGTAATGGAATGTAATCTGATGAACTCACACCTCTTGTGTCCCCTCGACGTGCATATGCTCTACAGATTCTTTTAGCAATAAAATCACACATCTTCACTGTCGAGCTTTATTCACATTTTAAGAATTCCTTTCCTGCTGCATACTTCCCTGAATGGACTGATATGTAGAATTTTAAATGTAATGTAAACCAACATCCTGTTCATCTTTCTTAAGCAGGGTCCCAAATAGAGGGTGAACATGAGTAAAAAAAAAACATATCCTAATCATCGGTCATATATAGGGAACGTCATTTCAGATATGGAAGTTTACTTTAAATACTCAGTAAGCCGTCCCGGACCAAATGTCAGCCGACCTAGAGGGCAGGTGTGGATGGATATGTTCTAGTCAGCTGTCTCTCAATGAAATACACAGATGCCTGTTGTAAAGTGAGGGATTTCTGAGTGTCAGCCACAATAAAAGCTGACGATTATATATATATATATATATATATATATATATATATATATATATATATATATAGATAGATATTATGAAGAAATGTAAAAATAAAAAAAAGGTATATATATATATATATATATATATACCTTTTTTATTTTTACATTTCTCCATAATATCTTTTTTATATACATCGAGGGTATGGATGTGTGGTCCAAGCATTTTTTTTTCATATCAAAGTGTCAGCGGGTTTCGACTGTTAACTTTTCGTGTAATCATTTACACATCTTCAAGAATTTGTGCGAGAGATTTGCTGGTTAATATCGAGAGGATTTATTTAAATAGTAGCTGGTTTGCAAGCAAAGGTGTGGAAGGGGGTCAGTGGGTCTGATGACGCTGTTATTGTTGGTTGCTGTAGTGGTAGGGTTAGTATCATGGGGAACGGGAGAGTGTGCCAGTTCTAGGGTCAGTGGCAGGATCAGGTTGGGTGAGAGGGGGGTTATAAAAGGCATTTAAGTATGTTAGTACTATATATATATATATATATATATATATATATATATATATATATATATATATATCAGGTTAAATGTATTCAAGACGAAAGTCGCCTCCAAAACCTGTGGATGGTCTTAACCACTATTCTCACATCAGTTTTTTTTTTACATTGGCGTCACCACATATCAAGACCGATAGGCCATTCAAGGATAAGGGTTAAAGAGTGTAGGGTAGTCAAAAGGACAATATAGTAATCGATAGTAATGGAAGTTCGGTAAATTTGTTAACTTAAGTGGAACAGCTCATCAGAAACTTGTTCACGTTGAACTTGAAGACAACCATATTATAGACAACTGGAAGACAATTCCACGGGCGTGCAGTTCTAAGAAAGAAGCTTTGATCATTGAATCTATGTTTAGATTTAGGCACAGATTATTGATAATGTTTTCAGCTAGTCTAGTGTTTCTTGTGAAAGTTTGGCGAGGGGGGACCATAGATTAAAGCTCAGTCGAACACTTTCCATGGAAATAACGATAAAGCAGAGACAAACTCGCAATATCTCTTCTGTGAGATAGAGGTTGCAGCGAAGAGAAAAGGACATCTCCCACCAGGCCACGAAATCTATTTTGAACCCTATCAAGGCAGGACAAGTCTTTTCTAGCAGCCCCTGTCCATATGTGGCAACAGTATTCCATCCTTGGACGTATCTGGCTCTTATATAGATAGAGAATTGAATCAGCAGTGAGATATCTACTGGATCGATAGAAGGATCCGACCATTTTTTCAACACAGTTGTCCTTTTTGCTTAGCAAAGTATAATGTGCGTTTTATGATGCTGAATGTGTGTGATTTGCTTACTTTTAAACTTTTAAAGCGATATGCAGTAGAATTGGCTCAACATTAAATTTTAAATTACTGCCGCATCGTTGTGGTACTCTTGCCAGTTGGTCAACTTTATTTTCTCCTGTCTTTTCTAGTGCCCATCTACTTTTAGCTCATAATCTCGAAACAAGCCATGAGCTAACTTCATGTCAACATTTACTTGCTTGTGTAGAGAATTGTGATTTCCCTTTCAAAGCATCTGTTGTCCATCGCTAAATGTAGACTGAACATGCCTTGATATGTAGAATCTTCATCTGCCGCTGGAACAATGCCAGTTTAACTCATTTTAACATTTAACATCCAGTTTTAACTAATTAATATGCTGTACATTATTCGCTGGGTGCAAACAGCTCGCATCCTCAATGACATCATTTAGCCTCTAGCACAAGTCATGAAGTTATGAGTTGTTTGAGAAGTCAGTAGATAAGAATCAGAAATTCTATACGGTGTATCTAGTCATAAAAATGTGTTGTCACTATAAATAGAACTGCTTTGTAGATAGTTTTGAAAACTCTGATTTCTTGATAAAAAATATGGAAGACTTCATATATTTTCATGAAGTCATAAAACCTACATGGATTTCTTTTTTTTCCTTTTTGGTGATGCCTAATCATGTGTTTGATGATTCTTGCATCAGGCATTAAATTTTACTTGATTATTAGTTGAAGGCTTTTTAATAACCAGCGCTTCAAAGAAAAACACTTGTCTGAAAAACCATTAAAACCAGACATGTTTTTTGCTGCTGATTTACTCGTTGCTGCATCTAATGAAAAAGCCAAGGTACTTCTGGAGTTGAACAGTGCAAATGTTTTTAGACTAACAATTAAAATTACAAAAAAGTCTAAGCCAACATTCAAACAAGTTGTTTGAGTGAAACAGAATGCAGCTGTACATCTGTTGACAGAAATAAAATATGTAAAATAATTTACCTAAGAATCAAAATAAATGGTGATGACAGTTCTTCTGAAATTGCAAACACCAATGCAGTATGTAGACGATTGTTTAGATTTTTATATAATTCAGAAACATTGACATCATACTAATAGCACATTTCCAAACTAAATATCTTCTACAAATTTTGCCGGTGGAGAATGTGTGCTCATTCAATCTGTTACAAGGTGTCAGACATGGATTTATTTTCAAATATAAGATTACAGGGATTGATAACTTTCCCATGCCATCGCAGGTTTTCTGGTCATCGTATATATTGAGAATGAATGATGACAGAATTAGAAAAAAAGCTGATGTTTGGTGAAATTGATATCGAAGTACAGAGTGTTACGAGATATTTTTTAAAGATTAATTGAAACGTAACATGTCAGTAAATATATATCCGGGAAACTTTCAGGCAACATACTGCATATCTGTTAAAGTGTCACACTAGAGATACAAATGAAAAAAAATTCTCACCTGCAAAGTCTTAGAGAAAATAAACAAAAATGTAAATATACAACTCCAAATAAACACGGAGAATTAAAATGCAAGAATCTGAGATCATTACATATATATAATCTTTTTTTAATACAATGATTAGTATATATATATATATATATATATATATATATATATATATATATATATATATATATTATGTATATATGCATATATATTCAGTATATTTTTTTGGCATATCCTAAGAAACACATGTATCGAAAATAGAATATACCAATATTTGTCTCGATTATAACCTCTTCGATTAATTTAAACAAAATATCATTCTTACAGATCCGACTGAACCAGTAATTGCCATTAAGTGGTTACTCCATACTCCCTAAAACTCACAAATTCAAATATATTAAGTATCCTAAATATAAATCATATTTTCATTATATTTAAATATCTTTAACATAGTCAGATAGATCATTGCAAAATATATAATCTTCCAAAGTTATTTTACAGTATGGACAAAAAAACTGAACGACGATACTAATAATAATTAATTTCATTTATTTTTTTATTCACAGGTGTTCCTGCTTGAAAACCTTTATTGAATGTTAATGGATCATCATTTTCTTTAAAGATCTTTCTATAGATATGTAGAAAATAATAGAACCATCTGGATACTATTTTTTAACTGTATATATCCGGATATTATTATTTAACAGATTTTCTGAAATAGTTGAGAAACTGGAGTTACACAATGAGGACAAGCAAAATTCTGATATTTATATTGGAAAAAATCAAAGTTAGTGAACGATATGAAAATACACAATGAACAAAATTATTGTTAACTCTATGGATATTTTTGTTCTAAAAAATCTACATTAATGGCACATGTAAGAACTCACACCAGCGAAAAGCCACATTCTTGTGAAGTGTGTGGCTTTTCTTGTTCAAAAAAATCAACATTAGATCAACATATGAGAACTCACACTGGAGAAAAGCCATATTCTTGTGAAGTGTGTGGATATTCTTTTTCGCACAAATCAACGTTAGTGACACATATGAGAACTCACACTGGGGAAAAGCCATATTCTTGTGGACAATGTAAATATTCTTGTTCACAAAAATCAGCGTTAGTGTCACATGTGAAAATTCACTCTGGGGAAAAGCAACATTGTTGTGAACTGTGTGGATATTCTTGTTCCAAAAAATCCAATTTAATAAGACATATGAAATCTCATACTGGGGAAAAGCCACATTATTGTGAAGTGTGTGGATATTCGTGTTCTCAAAAAACCACGTTAGATCAACATATTAGAACTCACACTGGAGAAAAACCATATTCTTGTGAAGTGTGTGGATATTCTTGTGCTCAAGCATCAAGATTAGTGAGACATAGAAGAACTCATACTGGGGAAAAGTCACATTCTTGTGAAGTGTGTGGATATTCTTGTATTGAAGCATCAGCATTAGTGAGACACATCAGAACTCACACAGGGGAAAGGCCATATTCTTGTGACGTGTGTGGATATTCTTATCCTCGAAAATCACATGTACGTACTCACATGAAAAAAATACACAATAAATAAAAGCAAAACCCATGCATAACAATGTTCTACAAACTCCCATTATGAAAAGTTCCAAAAGGTATTATATTTAAAGGTTACATAGGTGAAAGGTTACATAGCTCAAAGGTTACATAGCTAAAAGGTTACATAGGTCAAAGGTTACATAGGTCAAAGGCTCAAAGGATCACTGTTTAGATTGGAAAGGGTATATCTCACAAAAATTGTTTAATGACGGCAAATCGTTGACAGTTAAACAAACTACATTTGTTGTTGGAGCAAATAGGAAAATTTATAGGAAATATATAAACAATCTTTGGAAGGCCAAGCCGTTATGAATAAAAAAAAAAAACTAATAGAAGCTATGGAACGAGAATAAATGCTATGTTTTTGCAAACCACTCGCCTTATGAAACAATCAAATTTATTGACCTAATTAGTTGAAAAATATAATGAACAACATTTGTAGGAGCAAATATTTGTTTTTAGAAAACTTGAAAAGAGTATTCCGTGTTCAAACATGTATTGATAATTATCCCAGAACACTACTTTAATAATATATTAGAAAGAATATATATATATATATATATATATATATATATATATATATATATATATATATATATATATGGGGTAATAAAGGGTTGTTTAATAACAGTATAATCGACGAAAGCAAAACTGTTGTGGAACCACTAATGGCAGATATGAAATTATCTCATGAACTCATCTGGTATTTTGAAAACAAATCTCAAAAAGGTAACCACTTGATGCAATCAAACAGATTTAATATAAAATATAAAGAAAGAGCTCAGGATATAACAACAAAAGATAAAATAATAATAACTAATTTACAAAAACAATATCTTTACACAATATTTCAATGTTCATATTCTTTGTAATAAATGTGTTGTGAAAATAACTAATTTACAAAAACAATATTTTACACATTTCAATGTTCATGTTTTTGTAATAAATGTGTTGTGAAAACAATTAATTTACGAAAACAATATTTTCACACATTATTTCAATGTTCATATTCTTTGTAATAAATGTGTTGTGAAAATAACTAATTTGCGAAAACAAGATTTTTACAAATTATTTCAATGTTCATGTTCTTTGTAATAAATGCGTTGTGAAAATAACTAATTTACAAAAACAATATTTTCACACATTATTTCAATGTTCATATTCTTTGTAATAAATGTGCAATGAAAATAACTAATTTACAAAAATAATATTTTTACACAATATTTCAATGTTCATATTCTTTGTAATAAATGTGTTGTGAAAATAACTAATTTACAAAAACAATATTTTCACACATTATTTCAATGTTCATATTCTTTGTAATAAATGTGTTGTGAAAATAACTAATTTGCGAAAACAATATTTTTACAAATTATTTCAATGTTCATGTTCTTTGTAATAAATGCGTTGTGAAAATAACTAATTTACAAAAACAATATTTTACACATTTCCATGTTTTTGTAATAAACGTGTTGTGAAAACAATTAATTTACGAAAACAATATTTTTACACATTATTTCAATGTTCATATTCTTTGTAATAAATGTGTTGTGAAAATAACTAATTCACAAAAACAATATTTTTACACAATATTTCAATGTTCATGTTCTTTGTAATAAATGTGTTGCGAAAATAAATTATTAAAAAAAACACTCTTTTTGCACAATATTTCAATGTTCCTTTACTTTGTAAAAAATGTGTTGTGAAAATAACTAATTCATAAAAACAATATTCTTACACATTACTTCAATGTTCATTTTTTTGTAATACATTTTTTGTGAAAATAAGTCATTTAAATAACTATTTTTACACATTATTTCAATGTTCATGTTCTTTGTAATAAATGTGTTGCGAAAATAATTAATTTACAAAAACAATATTATGTAACAAAAACTCATGACGGTAAAAAGCGTTTCACTAAATAACTTAGATGTAAGTTGTCTCCTATTCTCGTCATTAGCATAGACAATTAATTGTGTTCAATAGTGAGTCCATTCTGAGAACCGTCATTTGGGTGTGCATATATATTTCAGAGTGTTTATATATCTGTAGCAGAATTAGCAGTAACCAAAATGAGAAATAGAGCTTACCTCGGATACGTCTGTTTTGGGTTGAGCGAAAGAGAGAGTTTCAAGATGGCGTCCATGGGCTTTTATTAGCGTTTACCCAATGTAATTATCGTTGAATCACGTCTGTTCTTGCGCGATTATGCAAATATGTCGTTCCCGGCCGCTATAAAGGCAGGACACTGGAAAGGAGAGGGGGCGTTCTGCAGATTGTGTGTAGGTGATTCTGGCGAATAGATTGTGTTTGTTACGACCCACGTGTCTGCGAGAAGCGAGTTTTTGTTCCGTCTGTTTTTAGTTGTATTTTTTTGTTTTGCATACTACATTTTTGTTTCAAGCGATTTCGGCCCGACTATGGCGAAGGTGCGGATAAGCAGCGATATTATCAAGCCGTTCTTTGGCGAGGGAGACGTTGTACCGTGGCTGAAAAAAGTGAGACTTGTCGCACATCTTCAGCAGGTGGATGATGTAGCGAGTCTGCTACCTTTATATCTGGAAGGTGATGCACTGGCCCTCTACATGGAAATGGAGGAGGACGATTAAAGAGAAATAGACCGGATGAAGGCCCGATTAAAGGAGGCATTTACCGACGATGCGTTTGCAGCATACAGAAAAATAACTATGGTTAGATGGGCTGGCGAACATGTGGATGATTACGCCAACAAAATCAGGCAGTTGGTTGGATTGGCCGGATTCACAGGAGATGGCTTAGAGAGACTCATAAAATTGACTTTCGTCACTGGGTTCCCTGACGCTATCTCAATTGCTCTTCAACAGGTGCTGAACATCAAAGTCCTGACCATGGGGGAACTAATGTCGAGAGCAAGAATTTTGACTACGACTGGGAAACACAATCAGGACGTGGTTGCGGCCACACGCTCACCCAACAACCACAGGGCCCAGAATATTTCTGTTAGTGTGACCTGTTTCAAGTGGAATACGAAAGGCCACTTTGCAAAGGACTGTCGAAAACGTGGAACACGGTGTTACCGTTGTGGTGAGAGTGGACACTGGGCTCGGAATTGCTCGGAAAACGAGCACGGGGAGGACGCATAAGCGCCAGTCTCCTTCCCCACAAAGATGCGAACACAACGCTCCCGGTGATAAGCATCCAGGTTTACGGGACGCGATGTTTGGCGCTTATTGATACAGGATGCTCTAGGACTATTTTACATGCAGACCGGTGTCGGTCTTGGAGAAAAACGAATGTAGATGTCAAAACGATTGGTGGAATGTCCCATGCGTGCTGCGGTGTTGGGGCGGTCTCTGTGTCCACTGACGAAGGTGTGTCTGCCAGAATCGATGTGTTGGTGGTGCGTGGCAAACCGCTGGGGTTTGGCTTACTTCTAGGGATCGAGGCCATAAAACCTCTGGGCGGTGTTGTTGTCAACCCTACAGGATCAGTGCGGCTGGGCGACAGGAAAAATATTAAATGCGCAGCCATTTCTATTAATGAACCAGATTTCACCGCCACCTTTGATCATCAAAACCGAACGTGGACCGCATCGGGGAAGTGGTCTGAGGACCACCCACTGAAAGACTACACAATCGAGTGTCAGAATACCCAGTACCGGCGGAAATCCGTGAAGAATACACGCAGGAGCTCCGCACCTGGATAGCTAATGGTTGGCTCGTGCCGTACCCAGAGGATAAATTGTGACCTCCCAAAGGCCTAATTCCCCTGATGGCTGTGATGCAGCAGAACAAAGCCAAAGTGCGCCCGGTAATGGACTACCGGGAGCTAAATCATTACGTAGACACGTTTACAGCCAAAGCAGATGTTTGTGCGGCTAAGCTGCGCGAATGGCGAAAAAAAAGGTGCTAACGTGTCTCTACTGGACCTCAGGAGAGCATGCCTACAAGTCCGGGTCCATGAGACACTGTGGCCATACCAGACTGTGGAAATCGATGGGAAAAATATTGCCTGACCCGTCTGGGGTTCGGTTTGAATGTGGCTCCCCTGATCATGAGAGAAATTGTCAGTACTGTCTCAGGAAGAAGTTGTAAGCCGTGCAGCATCTGCTTACATCGATGACATTTTTGTAAACTAGGACGTGGTGCCCGCAACCCATGTAAGAGACCACCTAGCGCAGTTTGGGCTAGAGTGCAAGAACCCGGAGCGGTTGAAGGACGGTGCACGAGTGCTGGGATTGGCGGTCTGGATGGGACACAGTGAACAACGGTGGAAGCGAGGAAATGCAATTCCAGAAGCTCCCAGCATTGTTACGCGATGGACAATGTTTTCCCTGTGTGGTCGAATTGTCGGGCACTTTCCGGTGTGCGGTTGGCTTCGTGCGGCTTGTGGAATACTCAGAAGGAGAGTAAGTCCGGTAACGAAGGGCTGGGACGATGAAGCAAGGGACGCCGTACTGCATCATATGATGTTCGAAACCTTGGAATCTGTGCAGCGGAACGATCCGGTCTGGGGAAATTGGTGTGTGGATGGCAAAGAGCTGAATGTATAGGTCGATGCTAGCTCCCTAGCAATTGGTGCAGCCTTGGAAATGCACGAAACTGTGTTGGAGGATTAATGTTGGCTGCGACCTGAAGGTGACTCTCAACATATCAACTTAGCCGAGCTGGATGCCGTATTGAAAGGTATTAATTTGGCTCTACAGTGGCAGAGCAAAGTGCTACACATAAAGACAGATTCTATCTGTGTATACCATTGGGTCTCGGACACGCTAACTGGAAAGGTGCGAGTGCGCACCAAAGTAGCAAGCGAGATGCTTATTAGGAGGCGACTAAGCACTCTAAAGGAGCTTGTAAAAGAGTATGGGCTGACAGTGGACGTGACGCTGGTTCCTTCAGCACGAAACATTGCTGACCGATTGACACGAGTACCACAGACATGGTTTGAGGCAATGAAAAAGAAAAACGGGCCTGACCCGGTGATAGGCGCGGTTCACACAGACGAGCTGGATGAGAGTCAAATCATGGCTATTCACAAAGGTAGTGGACATCCGGGGGTGCGACGCACTACCTACTTTGTCAGGAGAAGTTGCCCAACCACGACAAAAACAACCGTTAAAACGGTCATACAGAAATGTGAGGAATGTCAGTCCATTGACCCAGCGCCAGTCAGGTGGGAAAAGGGAAAGCTGGAAGTTAACGAGAATTACCAAAGAATTGGAATAGATATCACGCATTATAGCACCTTCCATTTTTTAACTCTGACAGACTGTGGCCCATCGCGTTTCTCCATTTGGAGGAAATTGGCAAGGCAGGACTCGGCAAGCGTGATCCATCAGTTTGAAACAGTGTTCCTCGAGCGTGGCTCGCCGCATGAAATCCTTTTAGACAATGACACGGCTTTCTGCAGCAACACATTCCAAGCATTTGCACATAAATGGGGAGTTCACTTGCGATTCCGTTGTGCATACGCTGCAGCCGGGAATGGCATAGCGGAGCGATGTCACCATACAGTGAAGCGAATAGTCGCTAGAATGCGCTGTCCCAAACAGGAAGCTGTCTACTGGTATAACATCACACCAAGAGAGGACACATCTCCCTTCACTGCACCTGCCAACAGGATTTATCGATACGAAGTTCAAGTAAAGGAGACCAATCTCGCAACTGCATCTGCAGATTCCAAGGACAGCTCTTACCAGGTTGGAGATTGCGTCTGGGTCAAAAGACCGCAAAATCGATGTACCACGAGGTTCGGCAAGGGTGAGGTGACCAAGGTAATCAGCCCTCAATCGATTTTGGTGGACGGTGTGCCTCGCCACGTGAAAGATCTGCGCCCTCGCCATTATGTTGTTACATCAGAGGAAGAGAAAGACAGTACAATGTCTTCTGAATGAGCAGAGAGTATAATGCAGGACGATGGAGAGCCATATAATGCACATACTGAAGAAGCAGAAGAGGGACCACCCGTCTTGCCTTTACGAAGGAGTACCCGACAAAGATGGATACTGCCACCCCCTGTCCCTGCCCTGATTGTGAAACACCGCCTATGGAATAGACTGGCGGCAATAACGGTGGTAATGAGGAAGATGACAAGGAGGAAGTGCTGCCTCTGATTCTTCGAAGAAGTACCCGACAAAGACGAGTGCCCCCCTGGCCCGTTTTTGATCATGAGATCAGGGGGGAGAAGTGTAACAGAATTAGCAGTAAGCAAAATGAGAAATAGAGAGCTTATCTCGGATACGTCTGTTTTGGGCTGAGCGGAAGAGAGAGTTCCAAGATGGTGTCCGTGGGCTTTTATTAGCGTTTACCCAAATACGCCGTTATGCAAATACGTCATTCCCGGCCGCTATAAAGGCAGGACACGGGAAAGGAGAGGGAGCGTTCTGCAGATTGTGTGTAGGTGATTCTGTCGAGTAGATTGTGCTTGTTACGACCCACGTGTCTGCAAGAAGCGAGTTTTTGTTCCTTCTGTTTTTAGTTGTATTTTTTTGTTGTTTTGCCTACTACAATTTTGTTTCATATATATATATATATATATATATATATATATATATATATATATATATATATATATATATATATTATGTATATATGTATATATATTCAGTATATCTTTGTGGCATATCCTAAGAAACACATGTATCGAAAATATGTATGTATATATATATATATATATATATATATATATATATATATATATATATATATATATATATATATATATATAATTTATTCACAAAAGAGCAATTCAGTAAAGAATTCCAAACGTTGACAAATATAATCTAAACTTGATACGAAAACAATTTGGGTCGCTTGACGCTTAACTAATAAAGTTATATTTTAACACGAGGAACAAAATAATGATTACACCGTATTTCGATGACCTAAATTCATTTTTCTTAGCAGATGTTTTTCTCTTTAATTAATTTCACGTTTAAATCGTGTTTTCCATCTTTTAAATTTCATTATTTTATATTTTCATATATTTTATTTCTTAATGAATTAATTGGACACACGAAGCAAAACTTGTATCCATTTACGGAAGAAATCCTAACAAACGAATCAAACTTTCTGCTTTGAATACAAAAGACGAAAACGAATTCAACCCGTTTTTTTTTTTTTTTTTTTTTTCGTATTGAATTCCTGGAATGAAACGTAAGTTTCTTTTATTTTTTTTACCCGTAAAAAATTATTATTCAATAACTTAAAAAAAAAACTTAAATATTAAATGAAGTTTGTTTTTACTGCAATCTAATAAATTAAAAAATATTGTTTCCGACATGCTTCATAACGGACGTGAATAAAATGTATCAATCTCAGATTAAAAAGAAAATGTTAAAATATGTATTCACAATCGGACATTTACATTTTTCTTAAAAATATAGCATTTTTGTTTTAAAAATGTGATTTATAAAAATTATTAATAGTTACAATAATTAAATTCGAACTTGATTGAATTGTTAAACGACCAAATATAAAAACTTCTTTTTCAATATGTAATTGTTTTAAAATTTTATTTCTTCCATGTACACCTGACTAGAGATTTACACCTCGCTAGAGATTTTCGTTTGCTATTTGTATTGGAAACACTTTAGTTTATGAAATTTACATAAAATGAGCACCGATTTATTAGCCATCGCCAATTAGTAGGAACGTAATGTATAAAAAATATTGGTAGTTTACCCCTTGGAAAAAATTTAAAAAAATCTTCTTTTTTTTTTGTGCTACATTTCAACAACCTCAAAAATATCCGCAGAGAAGAAATTTAAAAACAAAACACACACACACACATTTCAGATTTTAGAGTAGGCGATCACTTTCTGATATAAATTTAACGCTTTTAGCGGTCAATGATACATGTGATCGTTTGCAGTTTCCAAGTCTTGCGGTGGTGAGGGGAGGTAAGAGATGGGGCAATCATATTGTATTTTTTTTTTTTTTTTGTATTTATTACGCTTTTGGGGGAGTGGGATTAGAGCCATGTGGTGTTAACTATTCTGTACTTTGACCTAACAATTTAATAACCAAAAGATACCATAAAAATATAGTTGGGCATAACGAAACTTAGCAAAAAGTATCAATAAGACATATATTAAATGTATTTTTGTGAGTATTTTATTTAATTTAATAATTTTCCTTTACAGGCGCTTATCTTGACACCAAAATCACCATTTGGTGTCAACCCCTTTTTCTTGTACTAATGTAAAATTCCTCACTATTTTTTAAAATAAATAAACACCTCAAAATAAGTTAAAAGAAAAAATATAATAGTTGCTAGAAATATAACTAATATTGCCTTTGGTAAAATTTATTTGGTATATATTCGTATTTTTATCACTTTTTCGTTTTTGTCCATACTAAAAAATTTGGTGCTTGTGCACTTTTGCCACCGCACTATTTTTATATAGTTTTGCAGGTTAAAATCTTTTTTTTTATTAAATTGTGAGGTAGAAACACAGAATAGTTAAAAAAAAACAAAAACACCCTCTCTGTGTTAAGAATGGCTTTCAAAATAATTACATTATTATTTCAGCACGGTAGCAAAAGTGTACAAGTACCCAAAATGCTCTTTTCGTTTATTAAATTAAGTAAAAGTTCAAATAAGACAGCGAATAAACTATTCATCAAGAATGATTTTCTGAATAATAATCGTAATATTATTGAGGGGAGATTTTTTTCTTATTGAAATACAACAAAAAATATAATGGATGGGTAAAAAAAAGATTGAAATTTGAAAAAAATAGAACCTTCCCCATTTTTATATAAAACAAACAAATACTAAATACGATGCCACTTCTAAATATCAGTCTTTAAGTTTTCCTCTAAAGTTTAAGCATTTTCCTTAGATATGTGTTCACCCCCCCCCAATGTCTGCTACAGAGCATAGTGTCATCAGCAAATGCCCCCATCTTGGAGACAATTTTATCAGGAAAGTCATTTCTGAATATAACGAAATAATAAAGGATTAACCCTTGTGTCTTGCTTGCATTTCTATTGTATTTTGACCTACAAGCCTCGAAGACAACTTAGATCTTTCTCTTTTAAGAGAAAGATTAGATTATATCAAGTTATCATCCATTATACCATAAAATTAAATTTTCAAGAGAAATTCTTTGTAACAGACCGTCTATGACCTTAGATAAGTCTAGGGCTACTGCCCTATCCTACCTTGTTTTATCCAGTGCATACAGTTAGGATATCTATAGTGGAACATACTTGCTTAAATCTGTATAGTCTGTCAGAAAGGAGGTTAGCATCTATGATGTGAGTAACTAAAGACAAAAATCAAAAAGCCTATCCTGCCTTGACAGAGTACAAAATAGACTTCGTGGCTACGTGGGGGATGCCCTTTTCTCTTCCCTGCAGCCTTTCTCCCACAGAAGAGACGTTGCAAGCCTATCCATGTTTTATCGTTATTTCCATGGCAGGTGCTCGTCTAAACTCCAATCTCTGGTCCCCCTTGCCAATCTCTAACGAAAAACACTCGCCTAGCTGAATCCACTATCAAAAACTTTCCCCACTCTTTATCTATGCCTTAATCAAAACGTAGATGCCATGAACAAAGCTTCTTTCTTAGAACTGCACGCCTGTGGAACTCTGTTCCGTCTGCCTGCTTTCCTCCTGACTACAACTTGGATGTCTTCAAGTCCAGCGTAAACAAATTCCTGATGAACCGCCCCTTAAGTAGACACTTTAAATATCCACACTAACGTACTGTACTTACAATAACCTTTGTCTCTGAGTGGCTTCCGGGCCTTGATAAGTGGTAACCACCTTGTAAAAAAAAATTAAAGACTTAAAAAGTTTTGCAAAGTGGGGGAGGAGGATATTCGGGCGATAATTTAGTTCAGTTCTTTCTGCAGAAAACTAGTACCAGAGTATTAATTTTACAGCAGTCAGGAAAGCATTTGTTAGAGAGTGGAGAGAATTCAACCAATCATTTTAAAGATTCTGACAGGGATTAAAGATTGTGTAATAATGTTGATAATAAATAAAAAACAGAGCGTTTTAAATAGTACAATAGCGATTGGATTCGCATCAGACAACTTCAAGGAATCTAGGTTTATAATGATATCTCGAAGATGGGAAGAAGTGATTTTCAAATCATCGAGTGTGACTAATGTCCTCAATTAAAAATTTCGGAGGAATTGATTTTATTTGTCTAAAGTGGAGTTTGATGCATACCATAGTGGGATACTAAATTGACGTACGTTAAAACCAAACCTTCATATATGACATAGTCGTCAGTACCAATCCACACATATATGTTGTATTGCCTTGTCCAAACGGCACTCAGATTAACATATCACATATATTGAGGAATGGTATTATATGACTGATATATATATATTTTACTCTTTGTGCTTGTGTATGTCACTAAATTTCTATTGTGGTTTCTCATTTTCTGAACCATACATTTACATTTATTTACGGCTAATTGTGGTTAATTTAGTCCGCATGTTGATGCATTTGTGTGCGTCATCATGATTATATAAACTGATACATTTGTCAACATAAGTACATATACATGTACATTTGATGCCATACCTATTTTTCTGCTGTTGTCCACTTGTCTGTAGGCTTACCTGGAGGATTTGCCATCTGTCCTTCTTTGAGCTGGAAATCTGTTGTAACAAGACGTTTCAACAATCCAAGATGAATAATTTGTTCTATACATATTTTATTTCACTCCCAGGCATTACTTGCTTGGGTGGTTAGTTCTTATATTTCTCACGTCTGAGACTGTTCCCCCCTTTCTCATGAGGAGACCCTTTCAGATCATCTTCTTCCTTTGACGTCCTCAATCCAACAACTCTGTTAAGCTAACTTGAACACATGACAGACAGAAATGTCCGTCTGGTCAGCTGTTAGACCTTCCATTGCAACATGTTTACAGTTTTGCCAACTTTATCTAAACATAGTCCACATCTCCTTCTTTACTTTGTTAGACAGTGTAATAAATAATGGCTAATCCACAATCTTCCCAACAATCATCAGGATTGTCTACACGACAACTGAGAAAGCTAACAAACGATTTGCCTCCAACTCTACTTTGGACCCAATAAACCACTCCCTCCCTGATTTTTCCATTATCGACAGAAACAACACTAGATGATGTGAAAAAATGCTGTGATGAGGTTGCTCCAGTTCTCTTTAAACTCTTCAACAAATGCCTTAACGAATCTTCTTCCTTTACTGTTGGAAAACTGCTTCTGGCGAAAGAACTGCCTTATTAGCCTTTGCCAAAATATTTTAGCCCATAATTAGCTCTAGTCCACTACCTTATGGTTGCTAAACTTCTGTCCAACCAACAATATGGATTTACGTAAGCTCTACTGCAGATATCTTAACGGTAATCTCTAAACATATATACCATTGAAGTAGTGAAATTAATGTTTTAACTCGGCAAATAAAAAACATGCTGTTTGTACTAACGTGTACAAAATAACTCTTATTGCTATCTTCTTCTTCATCAACGTCGTCACAAAATCACGATTATATTCTGACCCTCTCGCAAAAAAAGACTTTTAATTGTGCACATCATTTTGTTACCTCAGTAGAAGAAACGGAGTGTTTTTCAGTTCCTCTACACGATGATCATGATCTGATTGTCAGATAGGCTACATCCCAGTGGTGCTTGTTTTTATCGGCTGCTTCTTCACAATTGTGAGGCCTCTTCAGGGCTTTCTTAGGAGCACGTATGTCTTCTACTCCTGCCTCATGACTTTCCGACATGCTCTCTGAGGATGGTGTGCTGTCGGAATCTTCATGTGTCAGAGCATCCATCCACCAAGATGGATTTCCCACACAGATAGTCTCCAATTCAGTATAGACTATGTTTGAGACCTGCAACTGGTGGCATAACACGGATTTCTTTCAGTCGGACCTCACATTGATACATGGCATTGGCTGGTGACGTCAAAAATGACTTGTCACGTTTTACTAGTAGATCACCTTTGGTATTGAGCAGTGCATTCTAGCCACAGTCTGTTTAACGGTATGATGCCATCATTCCTAGCTGGGGCATATGCAAGTGCATGCCCCGTTCATCTGAAACTTCTTGAATTCTTTGCTTTGGAAAGCTATGTCATTATTCATCAGTAGTTCATGAGGTGCCCCATGTTAAAAAAAGACCACTTCCAGCTGGCGAATTATAGTTACTGAGTCCTGCCATGCTAATTGCTAATCACGACGACCTACAATCAGTGAGAGTTAGGAAATGTTAATGTCAATTCCCAACCGTTACCAATCACTACTCTCCTATAGCTTTCCTTTCTTCAAGTGAACTGGGGTGGGATTTATAGATTGGCATTCAATGCACATTCGTATTGCCAATGCTTTGTCTTTGGACAAAATATGCAATGCGTCACACTCCGGGATGGCCACTGTCTCTGTGAATGAACATGATCTCAGGCATTTGCAGCTCAGCGACATGCACTGCACCGATCAGTCTCGTCTTATAATGAGGGTTTCTGATACCCAATTGTGCACACACACGTAGTCGGTCTTAAGATGCAACACCTCGGTCTGTCACTGGAGTGGCAAGTAAATTCATTATGAAGAGAGCCACGTTCAAGCTAAACCCTAAACATGTCAGACAGTATCTTTTTCCATCAGCCTCTACCATCTGGTGTGGCCACAGTGTCTCATGGACTCGTACTTGGAGATATGCTATCTGGAGGACAAGCAGTGATACGTTTAGCCCTTTTTAGCACTACTTGCACATCTTGTATATAATTATGCAGTTCACGATAGTCGCACTTTTTCCTCATTCCACTGCAGCATGGCCATCAATGGGAGGGCCGAGTCTATATTCTGGATATGGCACAAGCCAACCCTTTTCCATCCATGCCCCGAGTTCTTGATCATATTCTGGTTGAATTTCCACAGCCACTCGATATTCTGGCACTCATGCAGTCATTCAAGTGGGCAGTGATCTGTCTATTTCCATGTCTCTCTCGTCAGTAAATGACTTCATCATGTTACTTCTTAGTTGTATTTTCACGGAATAGCTTGAAGTGTTGAAGTGTTGAAATTAATGTTTTTAAAATAAAAAAAATCCATCGTTATGGAAAAAACATAAAGCAATCTTCTCTTGATTTCTCAACTCTTTTTCTTCTTTTTCCTCTTCTTTTTCTTCTACTTCTTCATTGTGGTCGGCGTCGGCATAAAATCACGATTACATTCTGACCGTCTTGCAAAAAAAATTTGCATATCTTTATTTTCTTCTCTTTTCTTTGTACAAGGCACATATGTCAGTTCTTTTTTTATAGATTTCTTTCTCTTTCCTCTGGCACTCTCAACAAGTAAAGATGTGAGGATATTGTACCCCTGAATGGCATAGCCAGCTAGCTTTCCTTACTGCTCCAAAGACTATAATCGCAAGTAACGTTACTTATAATCTCTTTGCACTGAACTCTTCCTATCTGTTCTTGCTTTTTATTCTCACTAGCTCTTATTCTTGTGTTTTAATGTAAAGAAATATGCATTTATTTGTTTATATTTATTTGTATATCACTTAGTCTCTTCATTACAAAACCTTTGCTTCAATCACCCAACAACCTATGAGGATGGAGTCGCCAACTACAATAACGATCATCCTATCCTCTACATATCTAAGGCTTTTGACAGAGAATTGCACGATGGTCTTCTGAAAATCAGATCATATTGTATTACTGGATGAACATACTCATTTTTATACAAGAGTCCATGTTTTCCTCGATGGTCTTACATCAAAATATGATATAAATACAAGTGTATTTCAGGAGTCGATACTTGGACCTTTATTATTTCTGATATCCATAAATTACCGCCCTGGTAAAATTGTTTCTGAGAAAGGCATATTTGCTGACAACACCACACTTTTATACCCTAGAGAGAGACCTGCACTGTTGCTGCGAAGAAGCTGGGCTCTCCTACCATACTAGAAAGTTACTTATGCCTTAAAGTATTCTGTATATCTACAATACCACCATTCGGCCATGTATGGAATATTATTGTCATATTTGGGCTACTGCATCTGCTACTAGTCTCTCACTCTTGGACAGTGTTCAAAAGAAAGGTACCAATCGAATAGGTTCTAAATTGAATAGGTCCTGATGGGACATATGTTATCTTCAACCCATCAACGAAACCTTGCATCCCTCTGCCTGAAAAATTTCAACAATAAATTTCCAAGCTTCACATTGGTTTCATTTAATCAGCTTATCGCAGAGTCGAGTCTGTGAGCTTTTACAGAATAATTTTCAGATGGGGAACTTCAGAATTCATCGTTGAGTGGGAAGAAACTAGATTTTCCTGATTTACCTGCACATTGGCAAAGTGTCGAAAAGGCAGTTAAATTAACCACAGAGGCTTCTCAGTTGGCCTATGGATTTGAAAGAAGACACAAGCATATTATTGCAAAAGTTTTATGTCAAGAAATGAGGTCTTCTTTTGATTCAAAAGGATCTTATGTAAAACACTATGAAATGATGCAACAATAATCATTGCTAACATTGTTGTGTGGTTTGAGATATTTTTATGAATCTGTTTTAAAATTAGTGTATAAATTTTAAATTAAGATTACCAATGATCAATCAAGGGTTTAGAGCAGTTTCAATTAACGATTGTAGTTTCTTAAAATTGATTCCCTTATAAATTCTGAGCAAATTTCGTTCTTAATGACTATTCCATCATTGATAATCAGTTGTGTTTATGACTTTTGACATTTTTATTTTATTTTTATTGAAATCGTTCCAGACAAGGCATGAAGCCACTTAATGTAAGAATCTAAAAAAATAATATTTTAAGTCAAAATTTTGCCTATAATAAGCATAAGATGGAAAAGATTCTGACCCAGAATTACTTTTTATTACTTGCATCTTCAGTTAACGTTGTCAAATGAAGATCATACGCAGCGGGGGGGGGAGGGTAATTCAATTTTTTATATTTTTATATTTTATTTATTTTAATATATCTATACTCATTTACTAAAATGATTAATCTAATAAATTTGTTTGGACTGAAATTTTCAAATATTTATAAAATTGTCTAAAAAACAACGATTTTTTCAGCACATCTAATTAGACGATCTTTAAAGTTAAATGCTCATTCAACCATGAAAGATGGAAAGCTAATTTTTTTATATTAGTACTCATCATACCAACACACAACTTTCCCTGCGTAGAAGTTTTTGATTTTCGAGAAAAGTTAAAAATCGAGCTACCCTAATATATATATATATATATATATATATATATATATATATATATATATATATATATATATATATATATAATAAAGATTACAATAAGTTTACCAAGGTAATCAAAATGGTAAACTTAAAATACATTATAAATATTAAAGAGTTAATATTTACAGGTAAAATAAACTCAGCCAGATGTAAAAGCTCAATAAAACCGAAAAGGAAATAGAGCTCATAATATGAATATATGATCAATAAAACATGTTAAAAGACATCTTGAAAAAGAGTTAAAAACATATTTAATTTTTTATTTTAATTTTTGATTTTGACAGACGTGTTTTTAGATATTCTCTCCAGTACTTTTCTTTTAATGATTTGGAATTCATTCCATTTGCGCTTTTTTCCAAGGAACTCTGCCTTTTGGATTATTTTGGACCATTTGGAATTTACCCATTGGATTGAAATTTTAAATCCGACCGTTTTGGATTTTACCATTTTTGGATTTTTACCCTTCACCGGACTGTCCATTCATGTGAAATCTTTTTATCATTTTTCTTTTGCCTCCTGTTCCCCTTACCTCACCCTTTTTTTAACCAAGTAAGATCTGTGACTTACTTGTAGTTTCATTAAATACTTTTATATGCAAAATCCAATCCTAAATTTTGCTAATTCCTGCCCTCTGATGAGAAGGAGAGTATTTCTTCGAAACTCCGTGGATTAAGGACTATCCACTTATCTTGTGTTTCCTTTTTTAAAATTTAATATGTTTTTAACTCTTTTTCAAGATGTCTTTTAACATGTTTTATTGATCATTTGTTCATATTATAAGCTCTATTTCCTTTCATTTGTTCATATATATAAATAAATAAAGGAACAAACCGTAGTATGTGTTCATCAACGTTTCATCTTTATTTCGAGACTTCCTCTGGATGAACACATAATACGGTTTGTTCCTTTTTATTTCTCTATTTTGTCGGAATATTATTTCCATTATTTTGATCATATATATATATATATATATATATATATATATATATATATATATATATATATATATATTACCCCCAAAAAGCTAATGCACACACGTGTTTTTTCTGCTAAATACTGAAATTGCAAAACAGGATTGTGTTAGACTTGATTTACTTCAGATATATATATATATATATATATATATATATATATATATATATATATATATATATATATATATATATATATACATAATCATCTTCCTAGTCTGATTTTTTTGCCTTAATCAAGATGTTGTGAATTCAACCAAATAATATTAAGCAGAATTCTTATGTGAATATAAATACCAAATATATTGATTTTTATTTATTACTTTTTATTTACAGATGTTCCTGCTTGATTGCATTTATTAAATGTTTCAGGAATCATCTTAAAACATTTTTATATGGAAAAGTAATCCTTTATACAGAAGACAAACGCACTTATTCTACTGGACATTACCATTTAACAAAAGTTATTAAATATATAACAATAAATAAGTGTTGAAAATTTGCACATATTGAAGGTAATAAACGAAAGATACAAAGCATACGAAAATGCTTAATTGTGGAGAGGAAAATTATGTTCTCAATTTATTGACAAACTTAGTGTTTGAGAAATAGCGAATTTTAATGGAACATTCCAATAGCTACGTATCTCATATAGAGTTCAAGTGTAAGCCTGACTGTAGTGGGCCCTTGCTTTTTTAGAAACATTGTGAAGTGTGTGCTTATTCTTTTTCTCAAATATCACATTTCGTGAAACATGATAAATCACACTTATTGCACGTAAGTGAACAGCGAGGATACTAAAAAGAGCTCTCGGTTTGTTTCAATAAAAAGTAAGAGAATGTTGGCAGATGTTTTGGCTGCACCATATCCAGCATTACAATCTTCAAAGAAAGAAAGTGAAAAGTGACATTCTGGTTAAGTGTGTGCATATTCTTGCTCTTAGTATCTGTAATATAATATTTTTATCTCAGATAAAGTTCAATTGTTAGCTCTGGGTAGTAAGCCTCTTGATATATAACCTTTAACTGAAGTTAAATAAAATGGAAAACAGAAAAAAGTCACATTCTTGTGAAGTGTGTGGATATTCTTGTTCTCAAAAATCAGATTTAATGCGACATATGAGAATACATGTTGGAAACAACTCACATTCTTGTTCCAATAAACCAAGTTTACTGAAACATATGAGAAGACACACTGGTGAAAAGGCACATTCTTGTGAAGTTTGTGGGCACTCTTTTTTTATAAAATCTAATTTAGATACACATATGAGAACTCACACGGGAGAAAAACCATATTCTTGTGAAGTGTGCGCACACAGTTTTTCCAAAAAACCAAATTTAGTGACACATATGCGAACTCACACTGGCGAAAAGCCATATACTTGTAATGTGTGTTCATGTGCTTTTTCCAGGAAATCAAATTTAGTGACACATATGCGAACTCACACTGGCGAAAAGCCATATACTTGTAATGTGTGTTCCTGTTCTTTTTCTCAAAAATCAAATTTAGCGACACATATCAGAACTCACACGGGGGAAAAACCACATTCCTGTGAAGTGTGTGGACACTCCTTTTCTCACAAATCGTATTTAGTGAAACATATAAGAATTCACACTGGGGAGAAACCACATTCTTGTGAAATGTGTAAATATTCTTGTTCTAAAAAATCAAATTTAGTGAGACATATGAAAAGTCACTCTGGAGAAAAGCCATATTCTTGTGAAGTGTGCGGACACTCTTTTTTTGAAAAATCCAATTTAGGGACACATATGAAAATTCACACTGAGGAGAAAAGAGAAAAGCCATGTTCTTGTGAAGTCTGTGGATATTCTTTTGTTAGTCCCTCACATTTAGTGACACATATGCGAACTCACACTAGGTGCCACAGGACTTATGAAGAAGAACCTAAAGTCCTACCTAACTAATATTCCTGGTGAACCAAGTGCAAAAGAGATTCAGACAATTGCACTTTTTTTTATTACATTTTCACCCCAAACAAGGCAAATTGCCACTTTGGTGTAGGGGACTACTATCAGGGGCAACACTACTGGGGTACTATGTAGGGATTTGGGCAGCAAGGTGTCGGTTCACGTTACACTTGAACTTCTGCACGTCAGTACTGTTGGGGAAGCAGGGACCTGGAATGGAATTCCAGAGTCTAGCGGTTCTGGGGAAGAAACTATTGGAGTAAAAAGATATTTTACATCTAGGGATCTCTACAGTGTGGGGGTGGGATTTAGCAGCCTGTCGGGTTTGTCGAGGGTGCTCACGTCGTGGAGGCACAAGTGATTGCAGTTCGTCAGAGCATTCACCACTAAAATACTTGTAGAAAAGGCAGAGGGATGCAACATTTCGTCGATGGGACAGAGGCTGAAGCTTAGATGCCAGTTCAGGGCCTATCAGGTTTGCGACTCTCTTTTGAACCTTGTCAAGGAGCGAGAGACTAATAGCAGATGCACCATCCCAGATGTGGCAGCAATACTCCATACATGGGCGAATGGTGGCCTTATAGAGGTACAGGATACTTTCGGGTGTTAGTAGTTTTCTAGCACGGTAGAGAGAGCCCACCTTTCTTGCAGCGGCCCTGGCAATGCCTTCAATGTAATTGTTCCAACTCCTGTTTCCTGTGAACGTTAGGCCAAGGAGTTTGAAAGATGGACTCTCAGATAAAGAGTCGTTGGCCATTGCTATGGGTGGTAGAGAGGGTTTCTTGTAATTATTGAATGAAACTAGTTTAGACTTGGCAGCATAGAACGCGACCAACCACTTTTGTCCTCATTCCACTACAGATTGGAGGTCATCCTCTAGTGTTTCTGCCATTTCTTTAGAAATGTGTTCATTCGTCTTCCTGTCGTGCCTGCCATAGAGTGTAGTGTCATCAGCATATATACCCATCTCAGAAGCAATGTTGTCGGGGAGGTCATTTATGAATATCAGGAACAATAGAGGTCCAAGGATAGAACCCTGGGGCACCCCCACATTTATATCATATTGTTTAGATGTACGACCGTCGAGGTCAACCTGGATTTTTCTCTTATCTAAGAAGGATTTAATTATGTTAAGTATTCTACCAGTGATACCGTATGATCTGATTTTACTGAGGAGACCCTCATGCCATACCCTGTCAAAAGCCTTAGATATATCTAGAGCTACCGCTCTGCCCTCCCCCGCTTTGTCCAGTGAATGGTATATACGTTCAGAGATCACAGTTAGGATGTCTAAGGGAACAGGGAGGATACTAAAAAGAGCTCTCGGTTGGTGTCAATAAAAACGCGGGGCAATGTTGGCAGCTGGTTTGGCTGCCTCATACCCAGCATTACAATCTTCAAAGAAAAAAAAAAAGTGAAATGAACTTAAATGCCTACTAGACACTGTCCTCGAGTGTCTAATGTCTCTCTGTATAGGGGTTTGTCAGAACAACCTGGCATGAGGATACTTTTTCCATAGAAGTAAACCCTGGCCAAATATTCAAAATCACATAGTATTCGCTGCCCAAATAAGATCTCCTCGCTATGGCTACCCCACATTAGCTTTTACGAGGAATGGTGCACCTTCTCTAAGTGATGTTACCTCAAGTTATAGCACGAAGCTGGATACTCCGCCAGACTAGATAAATTCTTGCCCTGGAATCCACTAAAACCAAGAGACCCAAATAAAAGATATAATACAATAATATATAACAATATAATGAATCCAATTAGACCAAGAGACCAACATGAAAGATATACTACAACGTATAAAAATGGTTAATTGGGTAGACGAAATTATGTTCTCAACTACTTTACTAACTCAGAGTTTGAGAAATAAAGAAATTTAAATGGAATATTCGAATATCTATGTATCTCATATAGAGTTCTAGTGTTAGCCCCAGGTTGTGGGCTCCTTGATTTCTGAGAACTTCGACTGAAGTAAAATAAAACAAAAAAGGGAAAAGCCACATTGTTGTGAAGTGTGTGGATATTCTTTTTCCGATAAATCACATTTGCCAACTCACACAGGCAAAAATACTTAGAAATAATCCCTGGAAAACCAAGCTGTAAGGAAATACAGATAGCAGCCATAAAGGGAACATTGTCTATTCTTAAAAGAGCCCTCGTATATAAATTTAAATTATAATAGAATCAAGTGTTAGCCCCAGGAAGGAGCCCCTTGATCTCTTCAAACTAACAAAAGTAAAATAAAATAAAAAAACATTTACAAAAGAAAAAAACGAAAAGCCATATTCTTGCAATGCGTGTTTGTGTTCTTTTTCTCGAAAATCAATTTTAATGAAACATATGAGAACTCACAGTGGGGGAAAAGCCAAGGCCGTAATTTAAAACTTAAATCTCAAAGCTTGTTCCTCTTAACATGTTCCACGTAGCTGAATCAATTCACATATGCTGCTGGACTCTATATTGGGAAAAAACACTCGTTCAAACACCAGCATGGAAAAGGAAGTTCCAGAATCAACTGAATAAATGTAGAAAGGAATTATCTTAGATAAGACAATTCCGTAAAGCTATGCATATGGAGATGTGACAAAAAACGTGATAATAAGCCACAATAATGGAAAATTAACAATTCCAGATTAAAAAATCCGAGGGGGAATTTTTCAAGGAGATAATCTCTCTCCTTTACCATTTTGTTTGGCAATAGATCAGCTAAGCAAATTACTAAGTAAAAGTGGGAGTACTTACAACTTGAGTCACGGTCACCAACAAGAACCAAATAAAAAAAATCAGCCACATGCTCTATATGCCAGTTCAGGTGCTGAAATTTTACATACTTTCTATAAAGATATTGGCATGGAATTTTGTCTAGATAAATTTTCCAAGTGCCCTATTAGAACTGGAAAGATCCACATAGAAAAGAAATCTTTGTTAAAATACCGGGGATGACCTCATGCTATATGCCAGTTCAGATGCTGAATTAAGTGAGCCACATGCTCTTCGGGGCTGACCTCATGCTATATGCCAGTTCAGGTGCTGAAATTGTACATACTTTCTATAAAGATATTGTCATGAAAGTTGGTCTAGATGACTGAAAGATCCACATAGAAAAGACATCTTTGTTAGGATTCCGAGATCAGAGACGTAGAAGAGTAAGAAAAATATAAATATGTTGACATAGAAGAAAACAATGCAATTCAGCACGGCAGAAGGAGAGAAAATAAGCAGAGAGTATGTGCGCCGTGTCAGAAAAATTTGCAAAACACAATTGACAAAAACAAACAAAATAACTGCCATTAACCAACTTGCGATGCTAGTGGTGATGTATGGCTTTGGTATTGTTGACAGAAAGAAATTAACAGGTTAGAGACTAAAAGAAGAAAAATGTTAACATTATACCGAATAATATACTGAAATCATTATCTACCAATACTGTATCTACCAAGAGGAGCAGAAGATATGGGTTTGTCAGACATTGACCATCAACACCTAGCCACTATTGTGAGCACTGGCAATATATGATAAGCTCCCAGATCTTAAAAATGAACACCAAAAATAGAGAGCCAATAGAACTACCCTCATTACAATACTGGCCAAACATTTTGCACAAGACTATGAGACGGAAACAGCAAGTCTGCATCGGAAATAGCCCATGTTCCGTGTATAGATTAAATATAATGTAATTGAACAAAAACAAAGCTGAAATGTCAGAATCAGGATTAACGTGTGGAATGCTACAGAAAATGTTGAATCAATTTTAATATCACAAATTCCCGCATAGAAAACCTTTAAAAATGTTTGATTGTAGAACCTATCATCACCATAGAAAGAATGGTGGTTGTTTTACTTATCCTTTGATTAGTAAGGAGGCCACAAAACTATGGTTAATATGACGTGTGGATTCTCGTGGATGTTTCATTATCAATTGGTCACATGACTACATAAATTGCCTTGACATAAAAATCTGAAAAACTCCAAGCGGTAAAGATGGACTCTTATCTCAAGAAATATACTTGTTCAGCAATTGTTCTAACGAAAAATATTAGAAATTATACAGATTATTTGCAGGACTAAACTGTAGCAAAGTTTTTGTAGATAAACTATATTATATGTACTGTGTTTTTGCATTTTCATCTAATAAATATTAGTTACCACATAATAAAAGATTAAATAGAAATGTTATCATGAAATCTGTTGTCTTGTTTATATTTTTAATTATTATTTCATCTGCTGGAGACAACCTTGTTAAAGACAAGTGTTCAGCAATTTATTGATATTTAGATTTTGTTACTTCTTTTTATCATGAACTCTGAATCAAGTTAACATACGAATCTCATTTATTATTGACATCAGTAACGTAACAATAAAAATTGTTTAAGACTTACAATGTTGATATGAACATGTAAATCATATTCCTACATTTTCTCAATTATTTTTACAAATTTACTTCATGTGACTTGTTTAAGTAATTAAATCATGAACATATATATATATATATATATATATATATATATATATATATATATATATATTACTCATAGTTTGGAAATTAAATTTTCTTGTCATAAATTTATACAGTCTTAAAGCATTTAAATGCTATGTGATTTAATATTTCTCTCAACAGATACCACGCATATAATAAAGATTCAGGTGGATTGAATCGACATTTGTATAAGACATTGTCTACAACCATTGCAATATCGCCACGTTTACCATTGTATTAAATATTTCCAAAGTTTTGTAAAGTGTTGTTTTCCTAATTTCCAATTAATTTCCAGCTAGATTTAGTTGATTATTGTGAACACAAGAGTAATATATGTCCTTTCATATTAACATACTTTTTAGAGTAATATATTTTTCAAGAGTAATATATTGTCCTTTTTTCATCCACTTCATTAAATCATATTTTTTAATTTATATCAGATTAAGATTTTACCATTGTATGACTATGAAAATATAGTTTTACAATAATTGATAGTAATTTGATCATTATCACTAGGAACTTATCATATTTAAAAGTATGATAAAAAGAAGTAACAGTTGAAATTAAGAAATAGTAGTATTTGCTTTGATTTTATCACATGTAAAAATAATTCTTAGAAATATTTGTTTTGTAAGAATACGAGGACAAGGATATATAATCGTTCAGACCGACTGATCAATAATATTAAATTATACATGTTATTTGCAAGACCAAACTGTAGCAAAGTTTTTGTAGATAAACTGTATTATATGTGTTTTAGCATTTTTATCTAATAAATATTAGTTACCACGTAATAAAAGATTAAATAGAAATATTATCATGAAATCTGTTTATATTTTTAATTATCATTTTAAAGACAAGTGTTCAACAATTTATTGATATTTTCATTTCTTCACTCCTTTATTTTTTATGAACTCTGAATAAGTTTAACATATGAACTTCATTTAATATTGACATCAGTAAGGCAATAATAAAAATTGTTTAATATAATAACGTTGATATTAACATATTTTTATTTCAAACAATTATTTTTACAAACAGTAAAATATGTTACTTTTATTTTAAGTAATTAAACCATGAACATTGCAAACATTTTGGGAATAAAATATTCTTTTTCAGCTTTTTCTTTGTTTTAGGCGCAGTTGGAAAATAATAAAGTGTGAAAAAAAACGTGTGATGTTAACCATTTGCCGACCAAGAAATAGTAACGGAAAGATGTTTGAATTGACAGGTACCCACGATAAAGTTAACTCCGTTACTTCTATTTGACATGATTAATGAGGTAAAATAGAAGTAACGGAGTAAACATTTACTGCGGGGCAGGTTTTTTTTGTTTGTTTGTTTACTCAACTTTGGCTGGTTAGCTTTTAATTAGTTTCGCTTTTTATACGAAAAAGCCGAATCAACACGTGAGAAGCCAAAATAGCAATAATTAAAAGTCGCTGTAAATAAATCAGTAAAAGTCGCTGTAAATAAATCTAGACGAGACGCGCGTTCACAAATCCTAGATATTATTATATAGGGGGTATATGAACACTTCTACACGATAGTAACGACCCCGGGACCATCGGCGAAAAAAGCCTGTTTTGACATAAAAAATGCGCGCATCGCATTTGCCTTTTATATATATTGATTAAGGTTTTACCATTCAATGACTCTAAAAATAAGTGATAGGAATTTGATCATTGTTAATAGGAATTTATTAGATTTAATATTATTACATGATGAAAAGGGAAGAAGCAACAGTTGAAATTTATTAAAAATTATTTTGTAGTAAAGGACTTATAACTTAGATCTTATTACATGGTGAAAATAAATCTTAAGAAAATTCTTTTGTTTTTCACATATGATCACATTAAAGTCTTTACGCTAATTGGAATGTGAATCTATTAAATTGAATGTATTTTATTAAAAAAATAAATGTCAACCAGATTAAGACAAAATAAAGAGAAATAAAAGGGAAGATAAAAAACTGAATGAAAGAGATAAAGAATAAGATAGAGAAATGTTATATTATGTATTTTTGTATGTTATCTAATTATTTGTGTGTTCTCTAGTTGTGTATTTTACTTTTTTATTTAACTTTCTTTCATCAGACCCGTGGCCATCTATTTAATGTCTATTTTAACGGCGTGCTCATCTAGTGTGTGTGTGTGTGTGTGTGTGCGTGTGTGTGTGTGTGTGTGTGAGAACATATAATATGAATATACATGACGACATACCTGTCTTCTGCTGGAAGAGATTCGCCGACCATCTAATTATTATAATCACAGACGCATGCAAGACAAGACATCAAGACGATGATGTGTTTTTATATTTTTATTTTTATTCACTCCCAGGCGTTTTCGTCACAGCAGACTGGAGTGATGGCGATCTTTGGCTTGTGGTTCACTTTGGAAACCGTCGCCCCTTTTTAGGGAAACACTGCTTAACACCATGCTATCTCTTTGACGTCCTGAAACCAACTCAACCAAATTAACTCAGTTTCCCCAACCAGGGACCCTTAACACGTCAGTTCCGGTCCCCATCTACCTACCTTACAGTATGACCCTTCGACCATTCTGCACCTGCAATAATCACTCCTTATCGTTTTCTACGTATTATGAAAACATCTAGCATCCCTATAACACGGCAAAATAAAGAAAAGGAGACACATGGTTTATATAATAATACAAACCGCAAACAAATTAATGTGATAATTAAAACCCTTATATAACGTAGAAGTTTAAAAGAGTTACTGCCTTTAGTTATTACTTATTTTCCTAAAATGGTGCTTCATAAATAAAACATGATTAATGAGCCCTCGGTTTTACCATTAACAATCCCAACCTATACTGTCTGGTAACCTCTATACTATAACATAATGTTAGAATCAGTATTTAATAAAATGAAGGCTCCATTTGTATTACATGGCTTACGTCAACGTCAACGTGAATCTCATATATAGTTTGTTATGGGCCGGTATCGAAGGGCAAGAAAAAAGTGACATTTGATTGTCAGCATGAAGAAGAAAAAACCGTTGAAACAGTGAAAATACTTTAGACAATATGCGAAACCAAGTTCGATTTTTCGTGTAGTAAGACACAAACTGTTGCAGTGTCGACAAAACTCAGGGAATTGGCAAACTCATTCTTGAAACGGTTCTGTCAAAAAGTCAAATACTGTGAATGGTGGAAGACGCTTGTATAGCCGATATTTTCATATTCAGAATTCATCGAAAATCATCTCCCAAATCCTTTATTAGGGAAGGTTATAATCTAACTGTTTATCTAAATTTAACACAGAAATCCTTGATTAAAGAAGGTTAAGATCTAACTATTTATTTAAAATCAACACGGAAATCCTTAGTAAGGGAAGATATATATAACTATAGGAAAACGTTACCATTAGTAGAGACAGAAAATGTGACTTGCAAGTAATATGAATCTATATGCATCCTAGCTGAGAGAAAAAAAACATTTTCAGACTATGCTTATAAAAGGAAAGCCGTGCATCATATGCAATAAAAAGGAATATTTTACTGTTCAAAGACGGGAGATAAAAAGCAATTCAGTAGAAGAATAACACAGTCACAATGACACATGCGCCAACAATGAAAGTACTGCTAGTGGTTTCAATGAAGGAGTTACCATCAACCATTACAAATATAAATAAATGTGGATAGAAGGTCAACACATATAAATGTGGATAGAAGGTCAAACAAAAAACGTAGATATAAAAACCCGGCGTTAAGTGAACAGTCAAAGTGTAGCAGAATTAGCAATAACCGAAATAAGGGGAAATAGAGAGCTAACCTCGGATACGTCTGTTGTGTTTCGGGCTGAGCGGAAGAGAGAGTTCCAAGATGGCGTCCATTGGTTTTAATTAGCGTTTACCCCATACAATTATTGTAGAATCGCGTCTGCTCTCGCGCGATTATCCAAATACAAAATTCCCGGCGGCTATAGAGGCAGGACTCTGGAAAGCAGTCAGGAGGCGTCCTGCAGATTGTGTGTAGATGGTCGTGGCGATTGGATTGTTCTTTGTGACGAACCACGTGTCTGCGAGAAGCAGTTTTTTTTCTTTCTGTTTTTTTTTGTTTTCTTCTTCGTCTTCTTCTTCTTTCTCCACTGTTATTACAGACGAGAAATCCCTCTCTTCTAGAGGTGGGCGATACTGACTATTTCCTATCTGTGTTCCTGATTTTATTTTGTTTTGCCTACGACATTTTGCTTCACAAAGCTACGGCAATACGGTTAATTGCTTTTTGGCAGAACAACAATTGATCAAGAAAGAACCTGTCGGCTAGCGGTACGATTTCTCGACTGATTTATTATAGATGATGTGAAGTCAATATTGATAAGAATACAAACATCAATGGAGTTAGGGTTAGTTACCCAAAACTCAGCTGTGCAATCAGTTGCTACAAAATTGATAAGAATATAGACATCAATGGAGTTAAAATTGGTTTCCAAAACTCCAGCTGTGAAATTAGTTTCTACAAAATAATCATGCATAACGATGAGTAAGCATCACAGCAGAATCCAAAACAATATCAAATTGGAAAATAAAAGAAAATTATTCACGATTCCTCTTATATATTTGGTTCTATTGGTTATCCAACTTGTGGACCCTGAAGCACCAGCAGTTGTACAACCACATCGACGAATCCCCATATCTATAGAAGAGAACAAGAAAATGGAGTTTGACTCCTTAATAGTCCAATGAAGTCATTTGTTTGTGTAGATAAAAATCAATGGTTCGATTAGGCTATGTTAAAACTTTCATGACAAACATAGCCGACCACATTACATGATTTCATAATTTCAGGACGCCTAGCTGATTAGCGTTAGATGGTTCGCATATATCGATTCGAAGAAGATGATTGTGATCATGATGAAGCACTAAATCAACGAATGCTTTGATCAACAAAAAACTGTTCAACTAAATGTGTGCTAAATGTAAGTGATATCATCTCAAAACATGGTATTTAAAAAGTAGCAACGGTTATGCTAATGCATCCACACGAGAATGTCTATGGATAGAAACTCTAGAATTCAAGCAGTAATTTTACGATGATCAATCAAGAACAACATTACAGTAGAACTAGGGGAGATCAAATAACTGTTATTACATGCAGCATAAAAAACAAAGCTACGATTGCCCGGAATTATTTAGCATTCTTCTGCGTCCTCATACATAGTTGTGTCAGAAGTTAGTGACATTTTGTTTTTTGGGTTTTGTTTTTGTTTTTTGGGTTTTTTTACTGAATAAACTAGGCACCGCCAAAACTGGGGGGGGGGGGCAGGTCAGTACTTTTTGACGGACCGTCTTTTTAAAAATCTACCAAAAATCAGGTAATTATCCGATCAATACGAAATTTTCAGCGATTATTAGGAGAAGAATGAACTTTATAACAGTGTACTTATTTTTCATAAACGATATTTATATATATATATTTTTTTGCTTACAAACCCCCCCTTGTTTTGAAGTGGGAACAAATATGCTTAAAATAATCATCTGAGACTGAAATCAACATATTGTGTTGTAAGGGACAGAATTATAGATTCAAAAAAAAAAAAAAAAAATTGTTTGCATACCTTATTTTGACGTCTGAATATCAGAACTTCGATTGTGTTTAATTATCCCGCTTTTGAGTTTTGAAGTGTGAAATTCGGTGAATATGTTAAGTAAAATAATTAATTTAAGTTAAGCAAAACAAAAAAAAAATTTTTTTAATATTTATACGAAAAAAGCTATTTTAAAATTTTTGATGAATAAATTAACAATTTTTTTTTAGCGAGCCGAATAATGCATGACCATTATTAAACAGGGCATGCTTTGAATAATCGATACCCCCCAAAAAAAATTCGATAAATATTGTGCCCTTTGTGTTAAAAATAGCATCTTTTTTTTCGATCCCGTTTGAAAACGTTTGCCGCCTTTGACTATGGTGGACCAAACGCGCTGAAATAATTTTTTTTTTATTCTGCTTTAAATTGCCCCCCCCCATTTTGGGGAGTCTGGCCCCTACACACATACACATTAAAAACCAAACGCATACAAATGGTCACCCATCTGGTACTGGCCAGCCTCAGCTTAATAATACATTGACATTTTCGTCACTGAAAAATAAGTTTTTTTTGGCCTGTTTGGTCTTCCATAGTTTGCTTTTTATCAGACGAAAACGTAAACAGAGTCGATCTGAACTCTACGTCAACGAGAATATCTGGTTACCTATATGAATAAGTGGAATTATTTGAAATTCAGGTACTTATATTATAATATTTTTGCATATTCTCTTAGAAAATCATCCTAAATCTTAGTTAGACAATAAATAAATAAATTAATTATTTCAAAACCCCTTTTTTTTTTAAATATTTAAGTACGTTTTTTGTGCAAGACAAAAAATGTCAATTGTTAACTTTTTGGGAAAATTTAACATTTAAAATTGAATTAAAAATAGTAGAAAAAGTTTTACATTATTCTGTTTTCTATATGATAAAATTCAGGGTTTTATCTTTCTGGAATAAAAAAAGTTACTCAGAAATAATGGATTTTATTAAACGTAATTTCGTTTTAAAAAACAACAACAACTTGATTTTGCGGCCATTTTTGGCGGTGCCTAGAATAAACGCTTCAAAATAAAATAAATCACTAACAACTTAGCCAGCTAGGTAGAAACCCCAATTTTGCACTTTTAAAAACAACAGTAGATAAGTATAAATATTAAAAAAATAGTATGCTCTCGTTTTTGAACAGAATAAGCGCTTTAAAATAAGTGAAACCATTAACAACTTAACCAGTAAGGTAGAAAACTGATACTTAGAAAATCGATTTTATTTTTTTAAAAACAATAGTAAACAAGTAAAATACTTTTTAAAAATATTATGCGGTTATAGTCTCTTTAAAAAACAATATCTCCTTCAAATGTGTTTTCAATCGATACTTATTCAATAATGGACCATTTTTTCTTCCTAGCAGAAATGGACGAGTTTTCCGGGTACAAGTTGTCCGGGGACCAGTTTTCCTTAATTTGGACTGTATGTATAAGATGTATAAAGGCTCCACAGTGATTAAATCTATAAAACTCCACAAACTCTTAGCCAAATTATCTCTGTATTTTACTATTACCGAAAAAGAAAAAAAATTTAAAAAATTATAAGAAAATATAAAATAAGAAATAAAATAAAATTTTGTTAAGTAATTACATGAGTTTAAAAAATTTTAACAAAATATAAAATAAAAAATAAAATAAAATTTTGTTAAGTAATTACATGAGTTTAAAAAATTATAAGAATATATAAAATAACAAATAAAATAAAATTTTGTTAAGTAATTACATGAGTTAAAAATTATAAGAAAATATAAAATAACAAATAAAATAAAATTTTGTTAAGTAATTACGTGAGTTAAAAAATTATAGAAAATATAAAATGAAAAATAAAATAAAATTTTGTTAAGTAATTACATGAGTTATCTCATTTGAATACAGCAGAGGTTGTAGCTATGCCCTTTGTATAACTCGGACGTAGAAAATAGTTATTGCACTTAGTTTTTTTTTTATTATTGATTTTCCTGTAATAGCGTTTCAAAAATAAAAATAACTATCTATATGCTCCAGTCCACATAGCCCTTGTATAACTCGGATATAGACAAGAGTTATTTCCTTTAGTTTTTATTGATTTTCTCGTAATAGCGTTTAAAAAATAATTATCTATCATATGCTCCACATAGCCATAACCTAATTGTGTTTGATAAGACTAAGTTGCAAGTTTCATAATGTAGTCACGTGGTTATAGTGTATTTTACTGGTTCAAATCATTTTTTTTAATTGTCTGCAATTCCTTCCTTTTTTTAGTTGTTAACGTGAAATATTCAGTTTTGTAATTTTTTATAGGAGAATTATTTGGATTGTTCTCATCTTGGATGTTAACAGTAGCTCGACAAACCAAATAATAATGAAATGTTTAGTCTTACAAAACATTATAAGCCTGATTTTTTGTATTTTCATATATTTTAATTCCTTCCCTTTTTTAATTGTTAACGTGAAATATTCAGTTTCGTAATTATTTATACGAGAATGATTTGGATTATTCGGACTACTGTTCTCATCTTGGATGTTAACAGTAGCTCGACAAACCCAAATAATAATGAAATGTTTAGTCTTACAAAACATGATTTTACTATTTTCATATATTTTATTTTTAATGAATAAGGCACAGAATAGATAAATTTACTTAGAAATACTAACAAGCTTTAACCATTAACAAATATAATCCAAACTTGATATGGAAACAAATTCGACACACAAAACTAATGAACGGATACTTTTACACGAGGAACGAAATAATAATTACACCGTTTTACGATGACCTAAATTCGTTGTTCTTTAGCAGTTGATTGTCTCTTTAAATAATTTAACGATTTTTTATGTAGGGATTATTTAGATTATTTGGATTACTGTTCTCATCTTGGATGTTGACTGTAGTTCAACTTAGCCAAATAATAATGAAATATTCAATCTTAAAAAAATAAATCTGGTTTCTTAATAACTTTATGTATTTTGTATATTTTAATAAAATAAAGATACTACTAAAGAAATAAAAAATAAAATCGAAATAATAAAATAAAGATACAAAGAAGTTTACTACAGAAATAAAAAAAATAAAATAGAAAAGAAAAATTTAATAAAGAAATCACAACAAACATGAATTATTGACAAGTTTTAATCTAAACTTGTTAGTAAAACTTTTTATAGCAAAACATAACGAACATCTAACTAATTAATAGACATTTTTACACGAGGAACGAAATAATGATTTCACCGTGTTTTTACGATGACCTTAGGTTCTTTGTTCTTTAGCAGTTGATTTGTTTCTTTAAATAATTTCACGTTTAAATCGTGTTTTTCATCTTTTAATTTTGATTCTTTTATATTTTCATATATTTTATTTCTTAATGAATTTGACACACAAAAAAAGTTGTATCAATTTACTAAAGAAATCCTAACAAGCAAAACAAATTTTCTGTTTTGAATACAAAAGAAAAAAACGAATTCAGATCACTTTTTTTTTTCGTATTTAATTTCTGGAATGAAAGGTAAGTTATTTTCTTCTTTTTTTTTTTGGTTTACAATTTCAAAAAATCCATCCAATAATTTTAAAAATAATGTTAAACATAAAAATAAGTTTTTTTTTTTTTTTATTGCAATCCAATAAAACTATGGATTCTGCTTTTAACAAACATGAATAAAAAAAAGTATGAATCTCCAATCAATAAAAATCTCCGAAGAAAATATTATTCAATCTGACATTAAGATTTTTTTTAAAATCAGAATTTTGTTTTATGTGATTTCTTAGAAAATAATGTTTATCATAAACACGATAATTTAATTCAAATATAGTTGAATTGTTAGACAACTTAGCACAAAAACTGTTTTAGCGTTTTTAATTGTTTTAATATATTTTTTAAATTCTGAATTTTATTTAATATGCTGATTATAATATTTAAAAAAATTCTGAATATACTTATTTAGTATGTCGCTAGAGTTTTTTCGTTTGATTTTTAATATTTTATCCAATACTTTAGATTTAAAAATGTGATCATATTCTTCCATAAAGTTTCCATAAAATGATCACCCATTTATTGGCCATCACTTCAAAATTCTAAATCTACTTTTATTGGCTAATAAGTTTCAATAACCTTAAAAATATCCGCTAAGAAAATTTTTACAATATAATTATTACTTAAGATTTTAGAGTAAGGTATCACTTTGCAATATAAATTTATTGTACAATGATCACCCATTTAATGATCAGTTAACGGTCAACAAAACATGTAATTGTTCGAAGATTCATATTTTTGTTACAGAGGAGAATTGACTTTTGCTTACTGAAGTTTTTATTTTCATTCTGTATTTTAATATACCAATTTAATAAAAAAAACATACCATAAAATATCATCCTGTATTTTCATGTAACAATTTAATAAACAAAACATACCACAAAATATAATTCTGTATTTCACGTAACAATTTAATAACCAAAACATACCATAAAATATCATTCTGTATTTTCATGTAACAATTTAATAAACAAAACATACCATAAAATATCATTCTGTATTTTCATGTCACAATTTAATAACCGAAACATACCATGAGATATCATTCTGTATTTTCATGTAACAATTTAATAAACAAAACATACCATAAAATATCATTCTGTATTTTCATGTAACAATTTAATAACCGAAACATACCATGAGATATCATTCTGTATTTTCATGTAACAATTTAATAAACAAAACATACCATAAAATATCATTCTGTATTTTCATGCAAAAATTTAATAAACAAAACATACCATAAAATATCATTCTGTATTTTTATGTAGCAATTTACTAAACAAAAGATACTATAAAATATTCTGATTTTTCATGTAACAATTTAATAAACAAAACATACCATAAAATATCATTCTGTATTTTCATGTAACAATTTATTAACAAAACATACCATAAAATATAATTCTGTATTTTCATGTAACAATTTAATAAACAAAACATACCATAAAATATCATTCTGTATTTTCATGTAACAATTTAATAAAAAAACTTACCATAAAATATCATTCTGTATTTTCATGTAACAATTTAATAAACAAAAAATACAATAAAATATCATTCTATATTTTCATGTAACAATTTAATAAAAAAAGCATACCATAAAATATCATTGAACATAATAAACCTTTGCCTAAAGTGACATCGTGACAGTTAATAGCTGGCTTTCTACCAGTATTTTGTGTGATTTTCAATTTTTAGCTATTATCGGGACTCCAAATGTCAGCTTTATGTTTCAGCAGTAATTATATTTGGTTTTGGAACAGTTTTTTTTTTAATAAATAAATAACCGCTAAAATGATTTTAACTGACGAGTCTACAATAAAATACAATAATGAAATTTGTATTAAATGTAAAAAAGAAAAGTTTTTTTTTATCTCTTTATAATTTTATCCATGCCTTAATCCGCCTTTAAAATAGAAATTGCTAAACAAAAAACCTAATTTATTTTATTGCATTATTTTATTCCTTTTCTATATTCTTGAAACTCTACTGTCCTGGATTGGTCCCACATATCATCTTGTTTGTAACATATTAATGGTTAACATTATATGTATAGATACAATAGAATATTAAAAATATGCATATCTTTTTCTAGCACTAAGCATCTTTGGAAAGGGAGTTTGTATGTTTTAAATTATTAATACAGAAATCAAAAATTATACCGTTTCAATTAATAAAAGAATAAAATCAAATACCACATTTTGCTTTTAAGGCAGATCATCCATCCCTCCCTCTTACTTCTCTCAAATAAACGCTAATCTTTGCACCCTAACTTATTCCACATTGAGATACTAATCGTTTAGCTGACCAACATGGAAGAACATCAAGTTAACGTATTTATATATATACGTGTTGTATGTAGCCTTTCCATGTATATCTAGTTTCACCGTTCACATTCATTCATTTTTATATGATTAGTTGCTAGAGCAGATAGGTTTTTAAAGAGACAGTTTCTTGTAAATGTTAGAGGGGAATCCTCTGTTTATTTAGGTAGTATAGACAAAAACCTTAACGTAAGATACTCAATATCTTTATCCATGTTGGGGCGCAGAAATACATGGTGTAGAAACCAGGTGCATAATTACCCTTCTCTGAGAGAAAAAAATCTGATAATAAAACTAAAGGAGGGAGGCCTCCTCAGTCATGGACGGCAATCTTCCTAGAGCTGGTGATTCGAACAAATTCCCGGTTTGCAAACCTAACGTGCTTACAGAGTAGATAGGCTCTGCATATAGTCGGCTTTCACACTCCTTCTTTGTCTATTAGCCAGAGGCACAGGTACAATATAAGGGACTCGTCTGAGCCATACCATGCTTGGCTTTGTTTCTGGACTAGGACATTGAACACTGTTCCCCTATTCCTTATTTAAATTTCTCTTTCTCTCAGAAACTGAGCAAATTGTGTGTGCTTGCATGACACTTGTGCTCACTCAACTTTTTTGAGGGGTTGAGTGGACCAGATTGACAGTTTGTCTGGCTGCTGTGCCCAACCGACAGTACAGGAGCCCTAGTTCTTTGGTAGCATTTAGAGCGCTCTATCATCAGTTGTATAATATCAGGATAGTTGTAATGCTGCTATCTCTGATGGGCTTTCACGAGACCACAACTTTCTAGACAGGACTCGGCTAATGCACCACTGCGTGTATATTTGGCGTCAAAACTGGCCCACTTTACTCAGCGTTCTTCCCCTAACCTGACATTAAACAAAAACAATGAAATGACAACCTAAACAAATATTATAAAACCAGACAGCCACCCAAACAAAACCAATTCACCTTCACCCTTGACGTTCACTTTTAAAAATATCCATGAGCTTGCAGGTAATCTAGATATGATATAGAGTCTTAAATTTTAGTAAACTCCTCAGATATCTTAGCATTCACTGAAACAAACTTACTATTCAATCCCATTTAACTACTTCAACATTATAAGATACCTCCCACTTTATCCATGTGGGGGTGCAGAAACCAGGTGCATAATTACCCTTCTCAGCGTGATGGACCTGTAGAGCTTGTCAGATCATCCATCTGAGAGAAAAAAAATCTGATAATAAAACCTTCCTAGAGCTAGTGACTCGAACAAATTCCCGGTTTGCAAACCTAACTTGCTTAAGGAGTAGATAGGCTCTGCATATCGTCGGCTTTCACATTCCTTCTTTGTCTATTAGCCAGGGGTAGAGGTACAATATAAGGGACTCGTCTGAGCCACACCGTGCTTAGTTTTGTTTCTGGACTAGGACATTGAACAGTGTTCCCTTATTCTTTGTTTTAAATTTCTCTTTCTCTCAGAAATGGAGCAAATTCTCAACTTTTTTGAGGGGTTGAATGGACCAGATTGACAGTTTGTCTGGCTGTTGTTCTCAACTGACAGTACAGGAACCCTAGCTCTTTGGTAGCATTTAGAGCGCTCTATCATCACTTGTATAATATCAGGATACTTGTAGTGCTGCTATCTCTGATGGGCTTTCATGACAGGACTCGGCTAATGGACCACTGTGTGTATATTTGGCGTCAAAACTGGCCCACTTTACTCAACGCTCTTCCCCTAACCTGCCATTAAACAAAAACAATGAAATGACAGCCCAAACAAATATCATAAAACCAGACAGCCACCCAAACAAAACCAATTCACCTTCACCATTGAGGTTCACTTTTAAAAATATCCATGAGCTTGGAGATAATCTAGATGATGTAGAGTCTTAGATTTTAGTAAACTCCTCGGATATCTTAGCATTACCTGAAACAGACTTATACTTCAATCCCCTTTAACTACTTCAACATGACAAGATACCTCCAACTTTTCCATAAGGACTCGGATAGATATATGCACAGGATTGGAGAGAGAAAAATCTTGAATTGGATGACCAGGATTTTATGTGCTTTCGACTAACATTTTATTACATCTATTTTCTCTACTGTTCTACCTCAAGTCAGAATTATACCCTAATCGATCATGTCTTTGACAGTAGAGATGCAGCACTCTGTGATCCCGTCAATCGATTTGATCTCAATTTCGCAACCGGGTTGATATGTCAGCGCTTCACCGATCTGTTGCGCTAGAAGAAAAGCAATTTCATGCACACAAAAGAAAAACAACTCAGTGCATAACTTATTCGACTGATTAAATTCAAGAAAAGATATACAAATATATAGTTATGTACAATTGTCCACAGTTCTGTCGGCATTGTGGTGGGGATGATGCAGAAGGAGAGGGGAAACATGTGGAGATTCTGGACCAGTTGTTCTGTCTCAACTCTCAACCAGCTTCAACTCCAGCTTCAACGGCTGGGTTCGACTCTGCGTTCATAGGAGGAGTGAAACTGGGTTTGTTTCCTAGACCAATCATAGACTAATCATATCCAATTACGTTACCCCAGCATGCTTAAATAATGAAGGAACACATTGAATCGCAAAAGATAGGAACTTGTGATTTCTGGATAATCGATAATAGTTTAGTGAATAAAGGGCAGTCAGTAATTTCCCCACAAGACCGTTGCATGCATGGCAATGGAAAAGGCAGAATTTCTTGCCCAGCGATTCGCCTCCAACTCTACCTTAGAGCCAACAAACAGCTCCCTTCCAAAGTCCCTTATGCGGACTGAAGCTGCATTAGATGATGTAAAAATCTCATGTCCACGATTTCATAAAAAATAAATACCACAAAGGCGTGTGGATCTGATCTCATCCATGCGTTACCAATTAAGAAATGTTAAGCCGAGCTAGCTTCCATACTTTCCAAGCTCTACAATAAATGCCTTGCTGAATCTTGCTTCCCTAATAACCGGAAGATTACCTCTATGAAACCAATGTACAAGAGTTTTGGTGAAAAAACAGGCCCTCTCAATTATCACCCCATTAGTATCATCCTAGTCTTCGCTAAAATCTTTGAGACATTAATTAATCAAGCACTAGTTCACCACCTCACAAAAGCAAATCTTCTCTCTGACAAACAGTATGGATTCAGGTAATGTCGTTCTACTGCAGATATGTTAAGTCATCTCTAGACGCATTTACCATGTACTGGATGAGGTGCTCGAAGCCAGGGCTGTAGCCCTTGATATATCCAAGGCCTTTGACAAAGTTTGGCATACAGGTTATCATTGATGGACGTACATCCAGGCAGCATAACATTAATGTGTGAGTGCCTCAGAGGTACATTATTGGACCATTATTATTCCTGATATTCAAAAACGACCTCTCTCATTATGTTGTGTTCGAGATGGGTATATTTGCTGATGAGAACGAAAAGATGTACATAATTCTAAGACAACGGCAGACTTGTTAGAAATGTAAGAAAATGACCTCCAGACTATAGTGGAATGGGGCTGCAAACGGATGGTAACAGTTAACCCTAGTAAAACTAAGCTGCTCTCCTATAACAATTACAAGACTCCTCTCCAACCCACTATATCCATATATAGAGGACATTGTAAAGGCTGCTGCAAAGAAGGTGGGTTCTCTCTATCGAACTAAAAGACTACTCACGCCTTAGAGTCTCCTGTACCTTTACTAGGCCACCATACGCCCAAGCATAGAGTATCGTTGCCACATCTAGGCTGGTGTATCTACCACTTGCCTTTCCCTCTTAGATAAAGTCCAAAAAGGAGTTGTCAGTTTAATTGGTCCCACTTAATCAACTAAGCTCCAGCCCCTGTCGCATCGCCGCAATGTTGCATCGCTGTGCTTGGTTTACAAATATTTTAAGTATATCGGTTGTGATGAACTCATTTTACTTGTACCCCCACGAGATACATATCCCCAACCAACCTGCTTAGCAATAAGATCTCACTACTACACTATTGATGTCCCTATATGTCAGTAAGTTTTCTATTCTAATAGTTTCTTCCCTCGAACAGCTAGAATTTGGAATCCCCTTTCTACTACCTGCTTTCCTTGCTGTACTGATATGCAGAAGTGTAAATGAAACAAAAACAAATACAAGTGGAGATATGCTTTGTCAGGGGTGAACATTAGTAAAAAAATGATAATCATATGAAATCAATTCAATAAGACAAACATATTAAAACATTGTGAATTCCATCCAATAAGATAAATAACATAAGACAAATAGCATACTAATATGTGAATGACGATTATAAAAATATTGACTTTCGTGTCTTTTTTATTTACAGATGTTCCTGCTTGAACAACTTTAGTGGATTTGAAGACATGAAACCTAATAAAATAGAATGTCTTTGAAAAAAATATTCTATATAGTACAGGAAACAATAGCATCAAGCAATATATCCATAAGTAATGTTCTCAAATCTGCTTCAACATCTGTGAATTTAGACAAACATCTGACGACAAAATATCATATTATTCAAACTCTGCAGATAATCTTGTTCTAAAATATTTTAGTGAAACATGCAGGTTGTCAATGAAAAGAAGCCACATTATTGTGATGTGTGTGGTTATTCTTGTTCCTTAAAATCAGACCTAGTGAAACATATGAGAACCCACACTAGGGAAAAGCCACATGCTTGTTATGTGTGTGGATATTCTTTTTCTCAAAACTCACATTTAGTGAGACATATGAGAATTCACACTGGGGAAAAGCCACATTGTTGTGAAGTGTGTGGTTGTTCTTTTTCCCATAAATCAACATTAGTGATACATCTGAGAACTCACACTGGGGAAAAGCCACATTCTTGTGAAGTGTGTGGATGTTCTTTTTCTCATAAATCAACATTAGAGATACATGTGAGAACTCACACTGAGGAAAAAACCATATTCTTGTCAAGTTTGTGAATATTCTTCTACTGCGAAAACAAGCTTACTGGCACATATAAGAACTCACAGTGGAGAAAAGCCACATTCTTGTGAAGTTTGTGGATATTCCTGTTCTCAAAAATCAAGCTTAGTGAGACACATGAGAAAACACACTGGGGAAAAACCATATTCTTGTGAACTTTGTGGATATTCTTGTTCTCATAAAACAAATTTAATGACACACATAAGAACTCACACCGGGGAAAAACCATATTCTTGTGAAGTGTGTGGATATTCTTGTTCTCATAAGTCAACTTTATTGATCCATATGAGAACTCACACTGGGGAAAAGCCACATTCTTGTGAAGTGTGTGGATATTCAACTGCTATAAAATCAAGCTTAGTGAGACACAGGAGAATACACAATAACATCAAACAGAAAAGACATACGGCAGGCAGATACAGAAAAGTCAAGGCAGATACATAAAAGACAAGGCAATCAAACCAGATATTGTAATATGGAACATAGTCTCTAAAAGAAATGAACATTATACCGGTTGTGACGGCAGCAACTGGCCTAATAAAAAAGAACTTACAGAAATACTTAGAAACAATCCCTGGAAGACAAAGCTGTAGGGAAATACAGATAGCAGCCATAAAGAATCAAGTAACATGTTTAAAAAAGGGAAAAGCCACATTCCTGTGGAGTTTGTGAATATGTTTTTTGGAAAATCAAACTAGTTATACATACGAGAACATTCTTTAGTCAAACATGAGAATTCACTGCTGAAATCTATATTAATGAAAATATGTAAATATTCTTATTTTATAAATCTAATTTTAGTGATACATGAGAATAACACAATGAAAAACAATTTTCTTGTAAACCATGTGCACAGTTTGTAATAATATTGAAATACCACGCTATTAATAAAACTATTTTCTTTAAAACTATGTGCATAGTCTTGTGCTAGAAATTAGCATTCGTCCGTATGAGAAATTGTGCAAAAGTGTGGATATGCTTGTCTTCAAAAATCAATATTACTGACAAAATATGAAAATACACACTGGGAAAAACAATATTCTTGTGAAGTTTGTGGATTTACTTGTTCTATCAAAACACTTTTTAAGACACATAAGAATTCACACCGGAAAAGACCACATTCTTGTGAAGTGTGTGGATATGTTTTTTTCACAAAAATCACAGCAAACTATGCATATGAGAATTCATACTGGGGAGAACTTGAATGCCTACTGAGGAGAACTTGAATGCCTACTGGGGGAGAACTTGAATGCCTACTAGACACTGTCATTGAGTGTCTGAGGTCTCTCTGTACGGGGGTTTGTCAGAACAATCTGGCATGAGGATACTTTTTTCCATAAAAGTAAATCCTGATCAAATATTCAAAATCACGTAGTATTCGCTGCCCAAATAAGCTCTCCTCACTATGGCTAACCCATATTAGGTTTTTCCGAGGAATGGAGCACCTTCTCCAAGTGATGTTACCTCAAGTAACAGCACGAAACTGGATACTCCACCAGACTAGATAAATTCTTGTCCTGGAATTCAGTAAGAGCAAAAGACCAAAATAAAAGATATACTACAACATATAAAAATGGTTAATTGGGAGAGGAGAATTATGTCTTAAACTTCTTTATAAACTCAGTGTTTGAGAAAAAAAGAACTTAAATGGAACATTCGAACATCTATGTATCTCATATAGAGTTCAAGTGTTAGCCCCAGGTTGTGGACCCCTTGATTTCTGAGAACTTCGAATGAAGTAAAATAAAACAAAAAGTGAAAAGCCACATTCTGGTGAAGTGTGTGGATATTCCTGTTCTCAAAAATCAAATTTAGTAGCACATATGAGAACTCACACTTAGGAAAAGCCACATTCTTGTAAAGTTTGTGGATATTCTTTTTCTCACAAATCAAATATTGTTAGACATATAAGAATTCACCGGTGAATTATTAATGTAACTAATGTGGATATTCTTATTTTAAAAATCGAACTTTAGTGATTCATGAGAAAAAAACACACTAGTAATAAAACTATTTTCTTGCAAACCGTGTGCATAGGAACTAGCATTCTTATGTATGAGAAATTTAATCCAGTTAACATAAAAAACAAGATTGATGAAACTATCGTAAAAGACTTGCTATACTCCAACAAATAAACGACTATTGCTATTCTGAAACAATTTGGTTAAAAGGAAAATATCACTAAAATATATAAACGTTATACAATATTATATACCACTTTTGGAGGAGAAAATATACCAGTAAAATCTTGAGAAATACTTAGCCAAAATCAATGGACGAGGAATCTGTCGAGCTTATTATAAGCAGTTATACACGCGTTTCTGTTAGATAATAATATTGTGAAAAGTTAAATTAGTTATTATTGATCTATTTATCTATCTAGTTATATTGTTAAAATAGTTTACATTGGGAGTTATTGTTTATATAATAAAGTGTAGCAATGGGTTTTAGCTGAGGATGTTTACATACATTCGCTAGGTTAAATAAACAAAATGGCTTTGGGCAAGCATGCGTGGAAAGGTCACACATTAATATTCATGTGATTTTTACTGATGCTATAACGGAACTGAGGTGAAGGTCGGAAAGGTTAGAGAAAGAGTTTGAGCTTAGTCATTGACGTAAACGGTCGTGCTTCAAGCCAATAAGCTAGATTTTGAAGAACAAGCATGTAGACATTAAATTTAAATGTACAACGTATACTTTTTCAAAAACAACTTATCAACATGGAATTTAAATGTCAAATGTATATTTTCCAAAAGGATATTATTATAAACAACTTTTTAACATGAAATTTAAATGTCAAATTATATTTTTCACAATGATATTATTCAGAAAAAAATTATGAACATGAAATTAAAATTTCAAAAGTGTAATTTATCAGAAACAACTTATCTACATGTAATTTAAATATTAAAAGTGTAAATTTAAAAAAAAAAAAAAACTTATCAACATGGAATTTAAATCTAAAAGTATATTTTTTAAAAATTACCCCCTTATTATAGCTAAAAATTTTTTATCATAATTGCATATCAATTGGATGTTTTTTTTATTCAAGCAGCAACATTCCTACTGTGCCAAATTTCAGTGAAGCCCCAATCCATTTCCATTATGTCGAAACCACGCGAATCAGTTACCTGACACGATGGACAAGTATGATATTCATACTATAGGATGTATGCTCAAAGGGACACCGCAAAAAATCATGCAACATCCCGCAAACAATTTATTTTAAACTCTGGATCAACTGATAAAAAGTGAATAAAAAATTATGAAACTCATACAAATATTTAATTATTTAATACTGGCATCATTGACTTTTACATTACAATTTGTTTAGATTTGATAATATGTTTTCAACTTGTAAATTTAGGTATTACAATTCTTTATGTATGATAGTATTTTTCAACCTGAAATTTTGGTATGTTTTAAAACTTATCAAAATCTTTGGTATCTAATAAGTAATTTCTGTTTTTACAATCATTTCTTTACAATCATATAGTCTTAGTTTAGTTAATTTAACTCTGAATAAATATTTTATTGAAATATACTTTAGAAATTATTTATTCTCATGATAAAATGTTAAAGCATTTTATTAAAATGTAGTTAGGATTTTCTTTCAGCAAATACTACACATATTTTAAAGTACTTTTTAGCTTATAAATTTTTAAGATTATTAAAATGATTCTTTTTTTGTATTTTTCAACCTGAAAAATTTTGTATATTTTAAAGATTATTAAAAACTTTTATATTCAATAAATAATTTCTGTTTTCTACAATCATTAGATAATTCAACTTTGAATAAAGATTTTGCACATATTTTATAAATTAAATAAATCACTGTTTGATACAATGTTAAAGCACTGTAATACCATGTGATTTGGATTTTATTTCAACAAAAATTTAAAGTTTCTGATATCATTGATATGCTGACGATATTTTTCTACAATCATTTAATGTTATTCAGTTGTGATTATTTCAACAAATGTTATTAAAGATTCTTGTGAATACCATTGCTATTCTTTCAATACTTTTCTGCAATGGCACAAATAGTTGCATATAACGTTATCTGTTATAGGAGGAAATACAGCGAGTTGGTCGCAAAATGGAGAATTAGCTTGGCAAATAGTTTGGCTTTGTTGCTGATGAGATGATCTTAGATCCATTGCTGCTCAAGATATTGTTTGCTATTTACAAAAACTGGTGGGAATCAAGACGCTGCTCCGCTACTTTGGATTTAACGGACAGCATATAACCCTCTTGCATTTTTTATTACTCTTTTACAGTGGTTGCTGGCTGTCCTGAAAGCAGCTTTAGTCTCAGTACATCTATTACGTTGTTAGCTATGGGAAAAGTGATTATTGTAATGTCCACATGTTTTCCGAAGTTCATTTTCACAAACACCACATACGCAGATGTGACAGAAAAGAATATAGACCAACAGAAGCAGTTTATTTCAATAAACATAATTTATAGAACGAAATAAAAATAAATTGTCATAAATTTTATAATACTTCCTGGACGTTCCCTTTGCTGTTTTTAATGCGAGGACCCATCTAGGCATAGCATTGATCAGTTGACGAATATTATCTTGAAAATTTTCTTACCATGACATGCAATAATGCTAGAAGTTAATGCTTAAAACATGGTTTCCTTTTTATGAAGATCTCCGTCTAAAATGTCTAAAGGTTATCAATTGGGTTCATATCCGGGTACTAACTTTGCTATGGAAGTTTAATGATCCCATTTTGGCTCAACTCATGTTCTATACAGTAAAGTGGCAAGGAGATCCGTCTCATAAATAGGGAGTTAACTTCGTTCATTTTATCACTTTACCATTTCATATGCAGATTGGTGTGTGTCTGTAGAGGTAATGCACGTGTTGGTGTGTTTGTGTGTGTGTGTTTGAAACTTTTGGATGATGTATGTGTGGAATATGAGGTTGTGTGAGCGGGTGTGTATTTTGCAGAAAGTGACTGTGAAGCACCTGTCCTGTTGAGGCTTCCACAATGTAGAATAGCGGCTTAGTGTAGACTAGTTTGACGACTTTTTAGTGTCTTTGTCTTGTACTCGCACCCGTTGTTCTGTGCTAATATCAGGGAGGTCCTTAGTGGCAACTGTCTCAGGAGTAGGCGCTCCTGAATATCTTCTTCCTGGACATTTTGGTTGACGCATTTAACGAGTAGTTTACTGGCCAATTTCCGATTGAATAGCAGCTTCCTCAACGATGGGATTGCATGGTCTAACAGTGTCGATCAGAGACACAACACACTCACGTTTATGTTTCAACCGCTTAGTATAGCTTTCTCATGGTCTCTATGGAGCGTTCGACCATGTCATTCGATTGTGGCCACCTTGGAGAAGAGTTGATGTGTTCAAAACCCCATGCTTTGGCAAAGTCTTTGAAATGCTGTGAGCTAAACTGTGGGCAATTGTAATTATAATTGATACAATCGATGACTTCCTTGCTAGAGAGTCCCCATAGTTTGTGGATGAAAGGTTACTTTGAATAGTAATCAATGATAGGGAGGTAATTCATACCGTCAAGTCGAAATTGTCGGTAGCTACAATTTGCCATGTTTGTCACACGGGCATCTCATGTGTCATGAGGATCTCAACAGGCTGGGACTTCTGAAATTCTTGCCAAATTGCGTATTGCTGTGTCATCACAGTGATGCCATTATTGACGCCATTCCATAAAACCTAGTTTACATTTGTCACTTCCTTGGTGCCCATAATGTATTTTTCTTAAAATCTCTGGTTACAATGATTTAGGGATCAATATCCTGTTATTTATTTAGCGATACACCATTAACAATCGAGAGATCGTCCCAATAAGATCAGTATCGATAAAGGTCTTTCTGCAGTTCTCTGTGAGCTTCTGGCCAACCCTTAAGAATCATCACTCTCAACTCGCATTGTTGTATGTTGACAGATGCTGCAAAGGATTTTGGCAATAAACGTAAAAGCATACTATGGTTTTATCATGTGTTCATGTACGTCTAACAGATAGGCAAATTAGCAATGTTGATGCATTTATTGATGCGGTTTCATAAAACACAGATCTTGGATCCTAGTTTATATTTGTCATTTCCTTGGTGCCCATAATGTATTTTTCATAGAATCTTTGGTTGCAAAGATTTAGGAATCAGTATCCTGTTGTTTTTTAACAATACCCCATTCACAATCGAGAGATCGTGCCGATAAGACCAGTATCGATAAAGGTCTTTCTGCAGTTCTCTGCGAAATTCTGGCCAACCCTTAATAAGCATCACTCTCAACTCGCATAAAGTTGGATTGGTTCTCGTTGCCTAGCGGATTTGTGCTACTTTCTCATCCGATAATTGCACAAAGTCTGCCTTGATATCTAGGTCAATGGCTTCTTTATTCTTTCTGGGAAGCCTAGATTATCCATCAGCCCGTAGAATCTTATAGTCTGATCTATACTTGATGATCATGTCATATTCTTGGAGTCTCAATAGCATTCGTTAGAGCCGAGGTAGTGCTGCTGTTCAGTTCTTGAGGCTTATCATTCCCACTTTCAATTTCAAATGAACACTCGTAAATACACGTTCTAAAGCATATACAGCTAAGTGGTTCCGTTCGATATTAGATGTAGGCTCTGTTGGTACATTTTTCTTGTGTTTGGTATGTTTATTTGTTTGTGGTTGTCTGTCTATTTTTTCTTGACTCTTTTGGTCTGGCACATCTTAGCCCAGTGGTCCCTGCGTCCGCATGCTGAACAAGTACTGCCTCGAGTGGGACAATTTCCATGCTGATTGAGAATCACACATTTGCCACATCTTTCTTTTATCGCGTCAAAACAATGTGGGGGTGGAAGACAAAAATTAGGCAACTTACAGTTCACAGCTTAAAATCCAATATTGCATCTTTGTGGACACACCTGGCTACGTCCTTTTCTCTGCCAGTTTGACATATGGATAATTTTTCCTTGTTGGTTGTAATTCTCCCCGATCGTGTGTGTGTGTGTGTGTGTGTGTGTGTGTGTGTGTGTGTGTGTGTGTGTGTGTGTGTGTGTGTGTGTGTGTGTGTGTGTGATCGTGTGTGCCATTCTCTCTCTCTCTGCTTTTTCCCCTTTTTTAGGACATGTTTCCCAACAAAGTCGAATTTTTCAAAAATAAATAAAATGAAATCAACTTTTTTTTATAAGAATAAATACTTGTTATTTATTTTTTTTAAATATATACAGAACTTTTTTTAATTTTTAACTATTTTGGAAAAAATAAACACTTTTTATTTTTTAAAACAATATAAACAGAATTTATTTATTTATTTTAAAATTTAAAAGAATATAGAGTTTTTTTTATATAAATTTTAACTATTTTTATAAATTTAAACGGTATTTTCACTTGTTTGCCACCTTACTATTTGTCCTTAAATTGACGACTACCCAAGGTTTTCTAGGATACTGGAAACGAATATCGCGTTTAACTTTTCTTCAAATAAGTCGTTTTTCAGATATTAAGCAATATAATTTTTTATGTTTAAAAGAGGTGACCTAAATTTATTGTTTTTTAACAGTTAATTTTCTATTTAAATAATTTCACGTTTTAATCGTGTTTTAAATTTGTTTAGTTTTATATATTGATTTTTTTTTTTGTATTAAGAATGAACAAAGATAACATAAACTTGATATGAAAACAATTCGACACGCTTCAATAATGAACGAACATTTTTACACAAAGAACGAAATAATGATTACACCGGGTTAAGATGACCTACATTCATTGTTCTTAGAAGTTGATTTTCTTTTTAAATAATTTCCCGTTTAAATCGTATTTTTCATGGTTTAATGTTGATTCTTTTATATTTTTATATATTTTATTTCTTAATGAATTCAACACACAAAACAAAAGTTTGGTAAATTTACTAAAGAAAGTTTAACAAACAAAACAAATTTTCTGTTTTGAACACCAAAGAAAAAAACGGATTCATCCCGATTTTTTTTTTTTTTCGTATTGAACTCCTGGAATGAAAGGTTAGTTTTTTCATCTTTTTTACGCTTATAAAACTATTCAATCACTAACTTTTAAATTAATCTTAAAAATTTAAATAAGTTTATTGATTCCACCATTCTTTATAACAACCGTGAATAAAAAAAAAATATGAATTCCTAATTTAAAAAAGAAAATCACCTTAAATATATTATTCAATCTGACATTTAGATTTTGATAAATATGCTTATTTAGTTAAAAAAAAAAATAAATAATAATAATAATAATAATAATAATAATAATAATAATAATAATAATAATAATAATAATGCTTTAGTAAAACTTATTTGACTTCTGACAAAATAATAATTTTTCCATAATGACAATAATTTATTTCGAAGTTTATCAAATTGTTAAACAAATGAACAGAAAAACTGATTTTTTTTAAATACTTAACTGTTTTAACATTTTTATTTTTTTTTTATCTGTTTATTGTGTGTCTTACATATTTTGTCGCTAAATAATTTTGTTTGCTATTTTAATGTTGATCCGTTTTCTTTTATAAAGTTTACATGAAATGAGCACCCATTTATTGACCATCATCAATTAGAAGAAACTTAGTGTAGAAAATATATTAAATTAAACTAAAAATTAAAATATACTATTTTTGTTTTTTGTTTTGTTTTTTGTTTTTTTTTTTTAAATCCGCAAATAAGAAACTAAAAAATAAATACAAAACAAAAAAAATATTTAAAGATTTTAGATTGGGAGATTACTTTCCTACATAAATTTAATGAACATTTAATTCTTCAACGATCATCGAGACATGGTGTTAATGTTTGCAGTTTCAGATTTTTGTGGCGATGGTATGAGGGGGAATATTTTGATTTTTCTTTATTAAGCTTTTTTTTATGTGTGGGGGGGGTTGATGTGATGTTAACTATTCTGTACTTTCACCTAACAATTTAATAAACGAAAAATATCATAAAAATATAATTAGTCATAACAAAACTTTGCAAAAATGTCACCATGCCATGACATATATTATTAGATTTTTTTCTGCAAGTATTTTTTTTATTTAATTTTCGATTCATGAGCGATTATCGGAACTCCCAAATGACCCTTTCATGTCAATTTCCTTAGCATAAGACAAAGCCAGACTCTTTGCCAAAAACTTTGCAGCTAATTTTACCTTTCAGGAGAAACACATGTTTTACTGTAAACACTAACTTTGCAGCTAATTTTAAAAAGGTCATCAAACCTCCTGTATTTCCTCCTGTAACCGAAAACACTCTATGCAACATACAAATATGTGTGCATGATGTTACATATTTGCAACACTACACTTATCTGTGCCTAAACCAAAACGCAGATTCCATGAACAAAGTTTCTTTCTTAGAATGCACACCTGTGGAACTCTCTTCCATTTTTCTGTTTTCTTACTGACTTCTTTTTCTAACGGAATATTCACCAGTGTTTTTCAAAATAAATAAACACATCACTTTAAGTTAAAACATTAAAAAAGAAACTTATCCAGGTTGGAAGAAATTAATTTATATTGCATTTGGTAACCTTTATTTGTAATACATATTATTTAGGTCGATTTCAATAATGCACCAACGCACAACTTACCATTAAAATGTCTATTTTAAAGTTTTTCATGTCTGTTATGAACGAATTCAAAATTGGGGCCAGCAAGTAGTTTTGAAGATATCAACATCTTCATAATCTAATGTTTTCTTTAGTAGTTTTCAGTAGTAGTTTTCATAATCTAATGTTTTCTTTAGTAGTTTTCAGTAGTAGTTTTCATAATCTAATGTTTTCTTTAGTAGTTTTCAGTAGTAGTTTTCATAATCTAATGTTTTCTTTAGTAGTTTTCAGTAGTAGTTTTCATAATCTAATGTTTTCTTTAGTAGTTTTAGTAGTGGCCATTTTGTCCAGCTTAAGTATTTTTGTGTTGTTTTTCGCTTTTTTGTTTGTTTAGAGAGTATTCAATTATAGAACTTGTACAGTTTTATACAGATGCTTCTGCAGTCTAATGAACTGTTTTTTCTTAAGTGACACGTCGATATTAACCGAGCAGGACCCATTTAATAATTTCACAAAAAATATGTATTACTTTGTGTAGGGATTGAGTTACACTCCATAACATTCATTAAATTTTTTATAAAAAAAGTTTAAGCTTTCATTTAACTCACCAAGTGCCTCATATCTCACAATGTCGTCTACCAATTTCTCTCTCTCTCTCTCTCTCGAAATTATCACTTATTATAAAAGAATTACATATACCATAATTCCCTTTTAAGCGCAAGATGTAACTGTTTTTATGCTCTATTAAGAAAGGCAAGTCCTATAAGCTCGAACGTTTCAAAATGGTCCTTATTCTCATCAGAGGATAAGTTAAACTTTGAATTAATGAATGCTTGCTCCAAATAATTTCTTCAAAATATAAAACTTTCTCAAACAGAAAGGTTGAAAATATTATTAGAATAATTTTTATATTTCATAGAAAAGGCTGTTCGTAAGTTTTTTTTTACAAAAAGGTCACCACTTATCAAGGCCTGGAAGCCACTCGAGGATAAGGGTTATTGAATGTACAGTAATCAATGGGATAATTTCTTAGTAATCGTTAGTAGTAAAAATTTATAAATTGGATTATTTATTGGGACGGTTCATCAAGAATTTGTTTACATGTGACTTGAAGACAACCAAATTGTAGTCAGGTGGAAAACAGACTAACGGGTATGCAGAGTTCCACAGGTATGCAGAGTTCTGAGAAAGATTCTTTGCTCAGGAAATCTACATTTCGGTTTCGGCACAGATAAAGAGTGGGGGAAATTACTTACAGTAGTTTCAGCGAGACGTTTTTCATGAAAGATTGGTGAAGGGGGGACCATAAATTGGAGCTCAGATCATCACTTACCATCGAAAAAACGCATAGACAGGCTCCCAATGCCTCTTCTGTGGGAAAATGGTTGCAGAGAAGAGAAAAGGGATTCCCCTACTAAGCTACAAACTCTATTTTGAAGTTTGTCAAGGCATCATAAGCTGCTTCTAGCAGTTCCTGCCCAGACATAGCAAGAGTACCTCCTCATCGGATGTACCTGGCTCTTATATAGATAGCGAATTGCATCAGGAGTGAGATATCTACTGGAGTGGTATAAGGATCCCACCATTTTTCCAGTGACCTTGGCAACAGATTTGATGTACATGTTCCATTTCAGGTGAGGAATAAAGGTCAAGCCCATAAGATTTTGTCAATTTCCTTAGCATAAGACAAAGCCAAACTCTTTGCCAAAAACTTTGCAGCTAATTTTACCTTTCAGGAGAAACACATGTCTTACTGTAAACACTAACTTTGCAGCTAATTTTAACAAGGTCATCAAACCTCCTGTATGTCCTCCTGTAACCGAAAACACTCTATGCAACATATAAATATGTGTGCATGATGTTACATATTTGCCACACTACACTTATCTGTGCCTAAACCAAAACGCAGATTCCATGAACAAAGTTTCTTTCTTAGAATGCACACCTGTGGAACTCTCTTCCATTTTTCTGTTTTCTGGCTGACTATAATATGGAGGTTTTCAAGCCCAATGTAAAGAAGTTCTTCATGAGCTGTTCCCCTGAAGTAATCCAATTTACCAAATTTCCACTCACAGTTACTATGACATTGTCCCATTGATCACTGTATGCTTACTAAACCTTATCCCAGATTTGCCTCTGGGCCTTGATAAATGGCGACTCTTTTGTAAAAAAAAAACTGAAGTCAAACGTAGGTATATAAAGTTTCAAACGTAAAATTTTCACTAACTCTAAAAAATATAATAATTTAAAACTTTTGTTAAACTTGAAAAAAATATATTAATTATTGTGTAGAAACAACTTTTTTAAAAATAGCAACGGTTACAAACTATTAAAAACTGGGGTCGCAAATTTAAATCCAACATGTTTCAGCACTTTGTAAGAACATATTCTGTGGAGATCATAAAATTCTATAAATCTCTCCCGTGAACAACTTGTGCTCTAGTTCTAATTAAATAACTTTATATCTCTTAAGTCTGCACTTTATAAACCACGCACAAAATGGATAGTGCCAGCTCAGAAATGTTAGGTAAGCCTATCTTATCCAATGTTCATACAGTAAGGAAGTACAACCACATAATATATATACTGTTTGATTATTCCATGAAGATTAATATTGATACAACACCTAAACATGTTAAGGTCAATTTGCACAATTTTTTAATTATTCTGTAAAAACTCCAAACCAATTTTATGGCATCTGATATTTTATATGTTACATTATATCAATTTATAACTTCTTTTCAATGTGCACAATTTTTTAATTATTCTGTAAAAGAGCTCTTAAAAACTCAAAACCAACTTTATGGCCTGAACATCATAAACTACATGCAAAATGGATATTCATAACGGAGAAATAAAAACAAAGCCTCACCAATCTGCACAATAGCTAATTTTATTGCAAGTGACGTATGGTCCCTACTATGTAACAATGTATCAGTTTATAACTTCTTTTAATTTGAAAATATTTTTATTAATTCTGTACAATTTTGAAAATTCTTAAAAATTGTGATTCAAGTTTAAAGATAAGCAGTTCTTATTTACATAACCTCAATTTAATGGCCGGGTAAAATTTACTATACAAACAGTAAATAGTATAATTAAGTGCATTGGATTAGCATATCTTTCAATATGGTACTTATCCACTGCTAATTTTATTACTTAATATCATTTCAACACTATATAAACGACATGCAAAATTGATTGCAGCAGATAAAACATTAAGTGTAACAACCTTTAAAACACTCCACAGTAAAGGGAGAAACACTTTAAAGTCGTTCACACTTGTAGGACAGTCAGAAGTGCTTGCAGCTCTGTCTACAAAAACCATGGCCAACAATTGATGCACATTAAATATCGGCAAGATACAAAAACAAAGATTAACTTAACATATTCCAGTACCTTTCTATTCAAAGCTGTAGACTTATTTCGTCTGTTTTTATTGCCTATAACAATTCACTATAAAATCCCAAAAAACTATATTCCTTAAAAATAGAAAAAAAAGAATTAACTTTCTAAATATAAAACCATTTTTAGAGATGTATTATTAAATGTGTTGATCTTACATGTGATAAAGAGACATTATGAGCTTGTCTCTATTTTATCGTTATGTCCATGGCAAGTGCTCATCTGAGTTCCAATATGTAGTCCCTCCTCACCAAACTTTCAGGAGAAATATGTGTCTTACTGTAAACACTATCAATAATTTCCCTCACTCCTTATCTGTGCCTAAACCAAAACGCAGATTCCATGAACAAAGTTTCTTTCTTAGAATGCACACCTGTGGAACTCTCTTCCATTTTTCTGTTTTCTGGCTGACTAAAGAAGTTCTTCATGAGCTGTTCCCCTGAAGTAATCCAATTTACCAAATTTCCACTCACAGTTACTATGACATTCTCCCATTGACCATTGTATGCTCACTAAACCTTATCCCAGATTTGCCTCTGGTCCTTGATAAATGGTGACCCTTTTGTAAAAAAAAACTGAAGTCAAACGTAGGTATATAAAATTTCAAACGTAAAATTTTCACTAACTCTAAAAAAATATAATAATTTAAAACTTTCTTAAACTTGAAAAAATATATTAATTATTGTGTAAAAACAACTTTTAAAAAAACAGCAACTGTTACAAACTATTAAAAACTGGGGTCGCAAATTTAAATCCAACATGTTTCAGCACTTTGTAAGAACATATTCTGTGGAGACCATAAAATTCTCTTAAGTCTCTCATGTGAACAACTTGTGCTCTAGTTCTAAATTAAATAACTTTATACCTCCTAAGTCTGCACTTTATAAACCACACACAAAATGGATAGTGCCAACTCAGAAATGTTAGGTAAGCCTATCTTATCCAATGTTCATATAGTAAGGAAGTACCACCACACAATATATATACTGTCTGATTATTCCATGAAGATTAATATTGATACAACACCTAAACATGTTAAGGGCCAATCGATTAGGCAGTTAAATTGTTACACACTCCTTACACATAATACAACTTAACCAAGATACTATCGATCTATTTTCTAAACAACTTTTGCACCATTACCGATTTTATGATATTTTATATGTTACATTATATCAATTTATTACTTCTTTTCAATTTGCACAATTTTTTAATTATTCTGTAAAAGAGCTCTTAAAAACTTTAAACCAACTTTATGGACTGAACACCATAAACTACATGCAAAATGGATAGTTATAACTGAGAAATAAAAACAAAGCCTCGCCAATCTGCACAATAGCTAATTTTATTGAAAGTGACGTATGGTCCCTACTATGTAACAATGTATCTGTTTATAACTTCTTTTAATTTGAAAATATTTTTATTAATTCTGTACAACTTTTGAAAATTTTTAAAAATTGTGATTCAAGTTTAAAGACAAGCAGTTCTTATTTACATAACCTCAATTTAATGGCCGGGTAAAATTTGCTATACAAACAGTAAATAGTATTAAGTACATTGAATTAATATCATCTCAGCACTATATAAATGACATGAAAAATTGGTTTCAGCAGGTGAAACATTAGGTGTAACAACCCTTAAAAATACTCGACGGTAAAGGGAGAAATATTTTAAAGTCGTTCACATTTGTAGGACAGTCAGACGTGCAACCACAATAATAATAATCATATGAAAACATCAGACAGGAAAAAACACTTTAACGTCCTTGACAGCTTGTAAGGACAAATTCACTACAATAAGCAGTGCTTGCTGCTCTGTCTACACAAACAATGGCCGACAATTAATGCACATTAAATATCGGCAAGATACAGAAACAAGGATTAATTTGTTTGACTTGTTGGTCTAGTGTTACTCTTCATCAATTCTCTGTTTAGGTACCTCGTTATAATAATATAATATAATATGTAAAACGGTACCTTGTTATAATACATCATCATATTCCAGTGCCTTTCTATTCAAAGCTGTAGACTTGTGGAGCTCTATTTCGTCTGTTTTTATTGCCGTAGACTCATGAGTTTTTTTGTTTATCTCCATCTGACTACTGTACACTCTTAACCCTCATCCTCGAGTGGTCACTGTGCCTAGATAAGTGATTATGTCTATGTAGAAAGGTACCTCATTATAATACATCATCGTATTCCAGTACCTTTCTATTCAAATCTAAAACTATATTCCTTAAAAATAGAAAAAAATCTAAATTCAGAATTAACTTTCTAAATATAAAACCATTTTTAGAGATGTATTATTAAATGTGTTGATCTTACATGTGATTAAGTTTTTAAAAAAATGTTAAACTTAATTAGAGATGAACAGATATTTTTCTTCATTGGTTTGGAATAATAGAATTGACACATTGAGAAATACACAAGAAGAAATAGAAAATGTAATTGTCCCAAGCAAAGAAAATATCAATCTATATGTGGTAGTTGTATTGTTATAAAATGTTTAGTTAAACACAAAAATAATATAATTAGGTTAAATGTTTGTTATATGTTAATAATAACTTAAATATTTTGTCTTACTAATATTTAAATATAAAACATTAAACTCGCTTATAAGTTAAACGTCTATGATTACAAATAATTTTAACGTTCAGATGAATTTTAAGATAAAAGAAATCAATCCCAATTTTTAAATTTCTTTGCCACAAGCAGTAGAAACCTGGATGTCTTCAAGCTAAACTTAAAGTAACACTTTTATTAAATCCCCACACTAACATACTGAACATGCAATAACTCTTATCCCTGAGTGGCTTCCGGGCCTTGATAAATGGTGATCACCTTGTAAAAAATGTAAAGATTAATTAATATTGATACAACACATAAACATTTTAAGTGCCAATCGATTTGGCAGGTGAGTTGTTACACACTCCTTACACATAATACAATTAAATGTCCGGGTAAAGTTTGCTATACAAACAGTAAAGATGATATTTAATGACAATATGGAAACTCAGGGTTGGTTGAATTTGCATATCTTTCAATATGGCACTTACTTAATTTTTTTACTTAATATCATCTAAACATATAAACTATATAAACAGCATTCAAAATTGTTTGCAGCAGATAAAGCAACCATCAAAACACTCGACGGTAATAATATTTAATTCAATACAACAACCACAATAATAATGATAATTATATGAAAACATTAGGTGTACCAATCCTCAAAATATTCGACAGTAAAGGCATAAACACTTTAAAGTCGTTAATAAGCTGGTTGTAAGGACAAATTCACTACAGTCAGCAGTGTTTGCCGCTCTGTCTACACAAACCATGGCTGACAATTAATGCACATTAAATATCGGCAAGATACAGAAACAAAGCTTAACTTGTTTTACTTGTTGATCTAGTGTTGCTCTTCATCAATTCTCTGTTCAGGTACCTCGTTATAATACATCATCATATCCCAGTACCTTTCTATTCAAAACTGTAGACTTGTGGAGCTCTATTCCGTCTGTTTTTATTGCCTATAACAATTCACTATAAAATCTCTAAAAACTATTTATTGCCTATAACAATTCACTATAAAATCTCTAAAAACTATATTTATTTCCTATAGCAATTCACTATAAAATCTCTATTCAAAGCTGTAGACTTTCGGGGCTCTATTCCATAAAAACAGTTGTTATTGTCTATAGCAATTCACTATAAAATCTCTAAAAACTATATTCCTTGTTCAGGTACCTCGTTATAATACATCATTATATTCCAGTGCCTTTCCATTCAAATAAATGTAAATTTATATGAGTTTTTGTTTGTTTGTCCCTTTTAACTGTGACTTTACGATGAAAGAAAGAAGTTCATGAAAATATTTGCAAGTCTCTTCTTGTTCCCTGTTTCCTGACTATAAAAACATGCAAAACTTAAATGTGATGTAAACACATATCACATCACAAATCACAGGGAATGCTTCTGCTGGCATGGCCCATAATCCATAGTATCTTATTATGTTTCAGTTGCAATGTGTGTTGTTTTTCAATGCCAGTAAAATACTTTTTCAGTATCTTTTGTTTATTAAATTATTACGTGAAATTATAGAATAGTTGACGACACTTGGCTTTTATTCTCCCTCAACAAATGTAAGAAAACTAAAACCGATACCGCCCCCCTCTCTCTCTGCCACAACAAATTGTAATATTATCATGTAAAATGCATAAAATATAAACGACATACAAAACTGATAAAGCAGATAAAGCATTAGGTGGACGAACCCTCAAAATCATCGACGGTAAAAGGGGCAACCCTTTAAAGTCGTTAAAAAGATGATTGTAAAGACAAATTCAACACATTCAGCAGTTCCTGCCGATCTGTCTATACAAATTACAGCTTACAACTGATGCACATTAATTATCGACAAGAAGACAGAAACAAAGAATTTTAACTCGTTTTACTGTTAATGTTGTTCTTCATCAATTCTCTGTTCAGGTACCTCGTTATAATACATCATAATATTCCAGTACCTTTCTATTCAAAGCTGTAGCCTTGTGGAGCTCTATTCCGTCTGTTTTTATTGCCTATAACAATTCACTATAAAATCTCCAAAAACTATATTTATTGCCTATAACAATTCACTATAACAATTCACTATAAAATCTCTAAAAACTATATTTATTGCCTATAACAATTCACTATAAAATCTCCAAAAACTATATTTATTGACTATAACAATTCACTATAAAATCTCTAAAAACTATATTATTGCCTATAACAATTCACTATAAAATCTCCAAAAACTATATTCCTTAAAAATAGAAGAAAAAAGAATTAACTTTCTAAATATAAAACCATTTTTAGAGATGTATTATTAAATGTGTTGATCTTACATGTGATTAAGTTTTAAAAAATATGTTAAGCTGAATTAGAGATGAACAGATATTTTTCTTCATTGGTTGGAATAATAGGATTGAAAAATTGAGAAATACACGAGAATAAATAGAAAATGTAATCGTCCCAAGCAAAGAAAATATCAATCTATATGTGGTAGTTATATTGTTATAAAATGTTTAGTTAAAAATCAAAATAATATAATTAGGTTAAATGTTTGTTATATGTTAATAATAATGTAAATATTTTGTCTTACTAATATTTAAATATAAAACATTAAACTCGCTTATAAGTTAAACGTCTATGATTACAAATAATTTTAACGTTCAGATAAATTAAGAATGAACAAATCTTTTAAGATAAAACATTCCAACCCCAATTTTAAAGTTTTTGGCCTCAAACAATAGAAGCCTTACAAGCATCAGCAAAGGAGAATGGTTGGATTTTGATGTTTGTCCGATTTGGTTGGGAGTAAGTACGTTGGTGCAGAGCGTATACTCTAGACTTTTTAGAAGTCTAAGATAAATATGGTCTTTGGTAGTTGCACGAAGCCATATTTGGCAACAATACACAATACATATGGTAATTTTAGCTTTGTGAACGTATAGGATACTCTTATGTGATTTTTTTAGCAAGGTTTAAGCAGGTTTCGTAGTATCCTTACTATGTTAATTGTGTATAAAATAATTATTAAATAACAATTTTGTTTTACCCAATAGTTAAAGTGACGTTAAATGGGCTGGTAAACAGGAGAACAAAATAAACCAAATACAATCCACAAAAGTCCAGCTAGAATTTCTCACTGTTAACTTTCTCTCTCAACTTCCATCACGTCTCTCCCAACCGTCTCTGCCCACAGACATTTTATCAGAAAAATGACCCCATTCTATTTACATACATGTGCAGTGGAAGATGGGATCTTGTGAGATTTCACGAGACTACACTTTATAAATCCATGGCTGCCATCTTTAATTTTTCTTTCTCTCAGATCCCAAGCATCAATAGTTGGATTTTCACGCACGCACACACACATACATCTTTTCCTTAAAACAAAATAAGTTTATAATGTATATAATCAATAAGCATATCTTAGAATTGCAACGCTTTTTTAACTCTATGAAAATGATTTATACTTTCACGTGTTTCATTGCATACACCAATCAAACCATCAGACTTTTCATCAGTTCATGAAAAAAGAAAATGTTCACTTTTTTCTTAGGTTTAAAAGACAATAAAATATCTACTGGTTATCGATACAACATTAATATGCAGAAGAAGTTTAGTTCGTATACCATGACTTGAATAGTTGGATTTTACAGGCCATTTTAAAGTTCATACAAAGCTTTGAGCATTAATACATTTGACTAATTTATACTATTAGAAGGTGAAAATAATTAGAATAAAAATTCATAAAGAAACTAAATAATATGTGAATAATAAAAATACGCTAAAAAATTTGATGAAACAATTTGTTGAATTTTTAACATAAAAAATTATTTTTATCAAAATTAAAATAACTATTAACAATATCAATTCTCTAATGTTAGGTAAGGTACCAAATTCACTACATTCGATGGCATTTTTCATATACAAACATATATTTTCCTGTATTATGAACTTAATATATTTCTATTGTTAACAATATATTTTTATTATTATCAGTAGCAACTATGGTAGTTGCATGTTTATTGTTCCTATAAATTATTACTATATTATTGTGTATTTTACTTTACTAATTGCATCATTTCTTTATCTAATACAAAATACTACGAATAAACTTTTATATTTAAACAATATGAATGTGGATTTAGTGTTTATTTCTGTGATTTTTAAATGTTTTATAAAGTTATGTTTCTTGTTTTGTTTGCACGATTAAAATAAACAATGATATAAGTTAAAATTTAATTTTTTATTTGCAGATGTTCCTGCTTGAATGTTTTTAATGAATATTAAGGGACCATCCTGCACCTTAAACAGTATTCGATATACAATTATTTCCTTACCTGGCAGACAACAAAAACGGCTGCACACAATATTGTTAGACACATATGTGTGAACAATTATTTCCTTACCTGGCAAACAATATTGTTAGACATGTTATGTGTGAAGAGTTATTTTATTTGGTTTAGCAAATAGTGATTAGAACATCACCTATATTTAAATTTGTGAAATTTTTGTTTAATGTTTCTATAAATCATAAGATATCGAATTTAACATTTCAGAAAAATCTGCTAATTTAAAAAAGAAAATAGTTTAACTTTTACACAACGAAATATCTCTTATCAAATAAACTGAAATTTCTTTAGCATAAAATCGAACTTGCATAAACAACTCAAGATTAAAACTGAAAAAGTCAGGATAAAATGTCATTGTTTATAACTTGGTAGCGATAATCTTGTTGCAGGAGTAATTTAATTTAAATAAGAATATACAAGATGGAGAAAAGCCATATTCTTGTGACACATATGAGAACACACACTGGCGAAAAGCCATATTCTTGTGAAGAATGTGGATGTTCTCATTCTACAAAGTCAAATTTAATGAGGCATGAGAACTCACACTAATGCCTACTAGACACTGCCCTTGATTGTCTAAGGTCTCTCTGTACAGGGGTTTGTCAGAAAAACCTGGCATGAGGATACTTTTCCATAGAAGTAAACCCTGTCCAAATATTCAAAATCACATAGTATTCGCTGCCCAAATAAGATCTCCTCACTATGGCTAACCCACATTAGCTTTTACGAGGAATGGTGCACCTTCTCCAAGTGATATTACCTGAAGTAATAGCACGAAGCTGGGTACTCCACCAGACTAGATAAATTCTTATATACAGATTTAAAGTGTAAGCCCCAGGTCGTGGCCTCCTTGATTTCAGAGAACTTCGACTGAAGTAAAATAAAAAATTAAAAACAAAAAGTGAAAAGCCACATTACTGTGAAATGTGTGGATATTGCTGTTCTGATAAATAACATTTAATGACATATGACACACTGGCGAAAAGCCACATTCTTGTGATGTATGTGGATATTCTTGTTCCGTTAAATCAAATACAATGATACATATGAGAACTCACACTGGGGAAAAGCCACATTCTTGTGAAGTCTGTGGATATTCTTGTTCTAAAAAATCAAACTTAGTTATACATATGAGAACACACACTGGAGAAAAGCCACATTCTTGTGAAATATGTGGATGTTCTTTTTTTCAAAAGTCAAAATTAGTGATACATATGAGAACTCACACTGGGGAAAAACCACATTCTTGTGATGTATGTGGATATTCTTGTTCTCTAAAATCAGACTTAGTTATACATATGAGAACCCACACTGGAGAAAAGCCACATTCTTGTGATGTATGTGGATATTCTTGTTCTCAAAAGTCAAAATTAGTGAGACATATGAGAACTCACACTGGGGAAAAGCCACATTCTTGTGATGTATGTGGATATTCTTTTTCTGTTAAATCAAATTTCGTGAGACATATAAGAACTCACTCTGGGGAAAAGCCACATTCTTGTGTAGTATGTGGATATTCTTGTTCTCGAAAATCGGACTTAGTTATACATATGAGAACTCACACTGGAGACAAGCCACATTCTTGTGAAGTATGTGGATATTCTTGTTCTCAAAAGTCAACATTAGTGAGACATATGAAAACACACACTGGGGAAAAGCCACATTCTTGTGAAGTATGTGAGTATTCTTGTTCTTGTAAGTCAAACTTAGTTGTACATATAAGAACGCACACTGGGGAAAAGCCACATTCTTTTTAAGTATGTTGATATTCTCGTTTTCGAAAATCAAGTTTCTTGATACATATAAGAACTCACACTGGGGAAAATCCACAGTCTTGTTCTCGAAAATCAATATTCTTGTTCTCAAAAATCAACCTAATTCATACATATGACAACTCACACTGGGGAAAAGTCACATTCTTGTGATGTATGTAGATATTCTTGCTCTGATAAATTCAATTTCCTAAAACATATTCGAACTCACTAGGGAACAGCCACATTCTTGTGAAGTGTGTGGATGTTCTTATTCTCAAAAGTCAAAATTAGTGATACATATGAGAACTCACCAGGGAAAAGCCACATTCTTGTGATGTATGTTGATATTCTTGTTCTGTTAAGCCAAATTTAGTGATACACATGAGAACTCACACTGGTGCTGTATCCTCACGCCATACAGAGTGTCCCCAGGTTGCGGATTGGGTTAATCCCTCTATTTATCGAGGGCAGCTTTTAATATTAAATCAGAAGCCGCTGACAATGAGGAAATGAAATGAAAATGAATACCTAAAATAATCCATACTGGCTGACCGTCGCTCAGGATAAAAAAGGGCCCCTTTAATCGTTAACACACCAGACGAGAAAAGGTATTTGAAAGTTTGAACCCTCTTACCTCAGATAATGGTACTACCATGACAGAGGTCCACTTGGATCAGCCAACAAATCGTGAATTAGATCCTGGCCCCAACCCATCATGTTCAACTACAAAAAAATGGAAACAGAAAAGGCCTAAAAACCCAACCTTGGTCAGTTGCATAAAAGAAGGTATTATTATATTGCTACCATTATTCAAAGTGTGAGAAATGGAGCAGAACTTCGAATGAGATCCTACAAGAGAAAATCCAGAATTCTGACCTTCCTGAAGAAAAAAGCAGGCAACAGTTGCAAAACTGCGATCCCTTGTATCACAAATCGAGAGATACATAACAGAAGATGAAAATAATATAAAGCATAAAGCCCTAAAAGATGGTGAGCATGATTACCTTCCTATTCAGGAAGAGGAGACTAAAAAAAGACTAAAGTCCAGATGGAGTAAGGATGAAAAGTGGACTTTAATTTGGGCCATTGAATACGCTAAAAGCAAATATGTAAAACAAAAGCAAAGGACAGAAACCTAGAGAGATATCTTCTTCCATTTCTGTCCATGGAAGAAGAATGTCCCACAGAGTAATTTAACCTCTCAAAAATATAATATTTTAAAAGAACGAGTGTTTAATTAGAGAGAATTAAAATACATGAGAGATGAAATAACACCCCTAATAAACTCACAGGCTAACCCACTAGACAAACCTATTCTGTATCACACCGAATTTAATGAGACTGCAAATGAGAGCCCGCAACACCACCACCTTAGATCAGTGCAACAGTTGTCGGTAGTTTCTCAACAGATAACCCTTACAGCACCATGTCCAACAGAAGTTGATCACTCTATATCAGGAACTCAAATGCCTACAGAATCCTCTGCACCAGCTCACTCTCACTATAAAGCAAATAACACATCTGCATTTCCATCAACGTATGAAATAACTCCTTCACCAGGAAAAACTCCACCTTGTGTTTTGCTTCCAGAACCAGATGATAAGCAATTGGAAATAGAAGAAGAACTCTGTAACACAATAGAAAGTTAACAATATGAGCATGGAAGAAAGGCCTAGGTTACCTAAAATACAAGCCTCAAGATTCTTTAAGTCATTGATCATCAAAGTCAATATTGCGCTTATAAAGCTTGTTCCTGAAGAAATAGACCTTAGGCAGCTAAATGACGTCACATATGCAGCTGGACTGTACATTAGCAACAAAATACTTCCTCTGAATAAACACCAAAATAAAACAAAAACCTAGTGTAACCAAAGCAACACCAAAATGGAAAGCCAAGCTGCTAAAACAAATAAACACCTGAAGAAAGGAACTTAGCCAATTAAAGCAGTTCATGAAGAATCCCACAGTGGGAGGTACACTCAAAACCATCGTCAAAAGAATCTGTGCGAAATTTAAAACAAATTGTAAAAATATCAGAAGCATAGTGAAGGAACTGGACGGCAAAATACCAGCCATTGCCCAAAGAATTAAACGTCGCATGGCAAAGATTAATGCAAAGACACTGTAGTAGTTACCAACAAAACAAACGCCCACATTTTTGTGCCTTGTATAGGCATGCGCGACAACAAAACTTTGGTTTTTATAAGTGAAAGTCTCGAGGTTGTCAGGAATCTACAGGCGCATGCGCAAGAGAAGGGATTGAGATAGTGGTATAAAAGGCAGGTCGAGTGAGAAGGTTGTTGTTGTCATTGGACGTTACAGTGACGTGTGCGTTAGCAGGTGATTTAGAAGCTGTTTTTTTGTGTGTCAAGTTGCGCCCATCGGTGAAGATCATATAAGTCGTGCACCTCGGTGAAGGTGAAGGTCATAAGCTATTTCGTTTTGTCTCTTTTCCTGGACAACTATGGCTGGGGCAAAGTTTGATTTAAAACTGATACCCGAATTTGACGGATCCACTTCTGTTGTCAACTGGGTCGAAAGGGTTGAGCTGACCTGCAACCTCTGTGAAGTAAAGGGGGTGCATACCGTGATTCCCCATAGATTGGCTGGAGGCGCCCTAAGTGTATATCAGCAACTTAGTGCCGTGGAGAAGGCTGATGATACCTGTATAAAAAATGCTTTATACAAGGCATTTGCCATGGATCCCTGCACGGCCTACGAAAAATTTGCCTCTAGGAAGCTCATGCCAGGAGAAACCGTTGACGTCTTCTTCGCGGAGCTGAAGAAACTTGCAGTTCTATTTGGCAATGGAGTGTCAGAGCAAACACTGGCGTATGTGTTTGTGGCCGGCCTTCCCACCCATGTTAAGCAATTGTTGAGGGCTTCCACCAGCATATCTGTAACGCCCATGGAACATTTGTTAGAACGCGCTCGAGCCATTATCAGAGATAAGGAGGATCTGAGGGAACCGGTTGTAATGATGGCGCAGGCAGCCAAGACTAATGCTGAAAAGAGTCCCAGTTTGAGACCCACGACCAATGGGAGATGTTTTTGCTGCGGCCAGCAAGGCTATTTCGCAAGAAATTGTATTAACAAGGGTCAGGGGCGCCTGCGCTGTTTCCAATGTGGTAGTTATAGACATCTATCCCAAAATTGTGGGGGAAATGCATCAGGGGCAGGACGTCAGCGCCGCCCTGTTCCCCGGACAAGATTTAATTGAGGTGCAACCGACAATAATTGTGTACATGGACCAAGTGCCTTGTTCAGCTCTTCTCGACTCCGGGTGCTCACACACCATCATGAGTGCCAAGTTGTGTCGAAACTGGACAAAGCAGAACATCAAAGTAACCACAATAGGTGGCAATACGCAAGCTTGCTGTGGAGCCGGAACTATCAAAGTCCACACAGAATCTGGTGTGGCCGCAAACACGAATGTGCTGGTGATGCGAGGGGATTTGCTGGGATTCGATGTACTGTTGGGATATGATGCTATTAAGGCACTGGGGGGAGTGATTATCGGAAGAGATGGGACTGTGCGATTTTTGGAAACCCCAGAGTGTGCTGCAGTTCACATTGATCAGCCTGATTTTAAGGTGGACTATGACACTCACCAAAAAGCATGGACTGCATCGTGGAAGTGGACAGAAGGAAGGGTGCCAACCGAACTCAAGAATAGCATTGCAGAGTACTCGATACCCGACAAGGCTCATAATGAATATGAGAAGGAACTTGAGGCATGGATCCAGGATGGATGGCTGATCCCCTACCCCAATAAGCTGGGACCACCCAAGGGTCTGATTCCCTTAATAGCTGTAGTCCAGCATAACAAATCAAATGTTTGTCCGGTGCTGGACTATCGTGAACTCAATAGATATATTGAGACGTACACTGCCGATGCTAACGTGTGCGCCAGCAAGCTGAGAGAATGGCGCCAGAAGGGCTCCAATGTGTCTATAGTAGACTTGCAGAAGGCTTATTTGCAGGTGCGAGTGGATGAGACATTGTGGCCGTTCCAGACAGTGTGGTTCCGGGGTCAGAGATACTGCCTTACTCGACTTGGCTTTGGGCTGAATGTGGCACCGCAAATCATGAAGACCATCGTAAATGCAGTGTTGTCCCAGGAAAAGACCACTGAGGACGCAACATCGGCCTATATTGACGATGTGTACGTCAATGAAGACGTACAATCTGCATCGCACGTCAGAGAAAAGTTAGCTTAATTCGGCTTGGAGTTCAAGGATCCCGAACGTCTGAGGGATGGAGCACGGGTATTAGGATTGGACGTTTGCGGGAAAGACGGTACCTTACGATGGAGGCATGGCAGTGAGATTCCAAACATCCCTGATGTTATTACGCGGCGGACTATTTTTTCCTTGTGTGGGAAACTTATTGGTCACTTATCAGCATGTGGCTGGCTCCGAGCATCTGTGGGCGTCATCAAATGCAGGGCAAGTTTAGTAACTACAGGTTGGGATGATGTATCTGATGATGCTCTTCTAACTCTGATGACGACAGAAACCCTAAAGAGAGTTAACAAGGAGGACCCTGCCCGTGGAGAATGGTGTGTCGATGGGGACACTGTGAATGTGTGGGTTGACGCTAGTTCTTTGGCATTGGGAGTGTTATAGGAGCAACGTGGAAATGTAATTGAAGATGCATGCTGGCTGCGACCCGTGAATGATGCTCAACACATCAACCTGGCAGAAGTGGATGCTGTTGTGAAGGGTTTAAATCTGGCACTGCAATGGCAGTCAAAGAAGTTGCACTTGTACACGGATTCTCTCTGCATCTACCACTGGGTGTCCGACACTCTTTCGGGACGAACGAGAGTCCGCACTAAGGCAGCCAGTGAGATGTTAATCCGGCGGAGGCTAAACACCCTGAAGAGTCTTGTATCAGAGTATGACTTGTTGGTGAGTGTAACGCTCGTGGCATCACACTGTAATCGTGCAGACCAACTAACCCGTGTGCCTCACAAATGGTATGAAGCTGTGAAGACAGGCGTGGAGTTCGCTGCTCGATCTTGCGCAGTTGGCGCGATTAGTTCATGCCAAATACAAAGAATTCATGTGCAGAGTGGACATCCAGGTATCAAAAGAACTTTGTATTTTGCGAGGTGTGTGGACCCGGCAGTGACAAAGGCGGATGTCAGGCAGATCATGAAGCACTGTGAGGCATGCCAGTCTATCGATCCTGCACGTGAGCAATGGAAGAATGGGCGATTGGAAGTTGAGCATGTGTGGCAACGATTAGCGATGGATATTACCCATTACAGTGGTAAGCCCTTTCTAACCCTTATCAGCTGTGGACCCACTTGTTTTGCGGTGTAGCGGCAAATGACCAGGCAGGACTCAGCGAATGTTGTCCGCCAACTGTCATCTATCTTTTCTGAGCGAGGTGCGCCGGAAGAGATATTGACGGACAATGATGCTGCTTTTTGTAGCCACCAAGTTCGGCAGTTGTTGAATGAGTGGGGTGTCCGACTACGACTGTGATGTGCCCATGTGCCATCAGGGAATGGCATTGCTGAGAGGAGCCATCGCAGCATCAAGAGAATTGCTGCCAGAAAACAATGCACCATTACGGAGGCCACGTATTGGTATAACGTCACACCAAAGGATGGGAAGACACTAACAATAGCACCGGCCAATGCCATACACAAATACCGTGTTAGGATAAAGGGCATTGACACTGTCCAACCAATCGACGAGGAGAGTCATAACAAATACAAGGTAGGGGATCCAGTTTTGGTTAGATCCCCTGGAAACCAGTGCACCACCAAGTTTAAGCGATGACGAATATCTGGAGTGGTCAGCCAGCAGTCGGTCCTTGTTGATGGAACCCCACGCCATGTGCGCGATCTTCGCCCGGCTAGTGAAGTACATCCCACAACTACAGAGAGCGACGAATCATCAGATGATGAGCTGCTGATGAGTAAGGTGAAGGTCATAATATATTCTTTTTTTCTTAAGAAAATGTTCTGATTTGCAGCGGAAAAAGTTATTATCTTCAGAAGAAAAATATTTTTTTTTGCTTTGTATTTTTTATTAAAAAAATTCTTACTTCTCAGTGAAAACGTTTATTTGGTGGGGAGGATATTGGCACGAATTGTACCAAAGTTTTTTCTTCCACAATCTTTTTTTTTCTTTTGGGTGGGAACAAGAAATGCCTTTTCCGTGAAAAGGAACAGAATGTTCTTGAATGTTCTCCTGTCGCAGAGGCAGAAACTTGAAATTTCCCCAGCTTCTCCATTGTGTACATTGAAGCAGTCGCAGCCTGAGGGTGGATTCACTGACAACTACATGTTACATAAACTAATAGTATATTTATGTTTAATTAACATTGAAATACCATAGTGAACATAACAGTTATTATTTTCCAGAGGAAAAATTTTTATTTGGGGAGGGGGATAGAAGCAGGAATTGTACCAAAATTATTTTTGACATGTACAGAGTCTTACACAATCTACCCGTCTACCTCTATGTATGGTGATGACGTAATTGTCTTCAGGTGGAGTGTTCATATCAGGTGTGTGTTGGGGCTGTGTGTATGTAGGAGAAATGTGTGGCTCTTGTGTATCAGGAAACGCTTTTGTTCACCCTATTAATAGTTACTTTTTTTTACAACGTATGTCAAGGTTGTTAGTGTGTGAAAGAAAATGATAAGGACCAGTGCAAAGTGGAGTTAGAGGAGATTTCACGTGAGGCCATGAAGAAATGTCTTTTAGGAGCGAAGATTTTATTGTCTGTTCCTTAGTGTCAATGGGTGGAAGCATATTGAAATAAGCTCAGAATCTGTCAATATACAGAGCTGAATTGGTTCTTGTTTACTCTATTGGAGTCAGCACGAAACGCCTAATGAGAGATTAATAAACACAAAATCACAGAATAATTAAACACCTTGGCAGTGATAAAGAGACTTCATAAACTAGTTTAGCTGGAGAGTATCCCAGGTCCTCTTTGTTAGCTGCGCGAGGGCAAATAAGGATAACAGGCACATATTCACTTCATCACTGCTGATCAGGATAAGCATGTAGTACGTCTTTCAATTTGCAGAAAAGAATGTGCGTTGTCAATTCTGTTATGAAAAATTCAATTGAGGAATGCATCTCCAAGATAATTTAATAAACATGTTTTTAACATATTGGAAATATAGGTTACTGGAAATATAGGTTAAAATTCCTTTTGAAAACAAAGAAAAAGTTTTGGACACGCATTTCCAGAACACGTGAAAGAATACACATGTTTTAATATGTGTATGACGTCATGGAAAATGGGAAGTTCTGGATATAGTTAGAAACTTTAGAGAGAAGCGAGAAGAGACTGGGTGAGAGTCAGAGATAGTTTGAGGACGACAGACGATAGTCTGCAGTTGGGATTCGAACGTCTAGAAGCGAGACGGTCAATTTTGAAACTTAATATGTGAAGCTTTGAATTCTTGATGATGAAAACCACGACCGGTCAGGAGAAGAAATAAACCCATCATGTGTTTTTATAAAGTCGTCTTTGTGTTGTAATTCTACCAAAAGGTAAAGTGAAAATTGCTATTATATGTCTTGTATATCATGTGATTTAAAATGTCTTGACATAGACATCTCATATCTACAATGTGAACACTAAGACTGTCTGAACACTGTTTCCTCACTCTAACAGCTTCTATTACACTTCTATGTATGAATATTATATATATATATATGAATCGCTTAATAAAACGAACAATCTCTCACAACATCCCTCTTACAACATCTCTCTAAGACTCTCACTATTAATAAGTTTTAACAAAGAACAATAAGAACATAAATTTATAATATAACACGTCATCTCTTCTAATCCATTATTAGAGATGATGCAACAAACACTCTTAATAAGACTCCTAAATATAACATGAATAGTTTCAGCTCGCCATGTGAAACGGTCTATGCAGGTCATGAGATAAGTAAATCTCTGAGTCAGCGATCATGGTCCAATCAGATAAATATGAACATGGCTAAACCGAGCGTCTGGAGTGCTCAATGTTCCTAGAGGAGCAGGGATACGCTTGTGTACCTTTGACTGTTGGCAGGATATGCAGGACGTGTGCAGGCAGAAATGTCAAGTGTCATAAGTGGCCAGAAAAACTTAGCTATAATAAGCTTCAATGTGACCTTGCGTCTATGGTGTGCCAGTCATGAGTCATCGGAACCAAAGGTCTAGGTGAATTTGTTGAAGTGTTACAGATTATCTGCGTGTCAAAGGAGAGCACGGACAAGTAAAAGAATTTGCAAGGTGCAAATTCAGGTGAGAAAAAATCCAAAGCGTCCAGACGTCAAGACCACCTGTGTGTTGCTTAATGACATCTTATTATGAACTGTTATGTTTTGTCTTATATTTAATACAATTTTAGTTATCGTAGAAAACATAAGCGTCTGACACTGTCGTATACGTTTTTGTAATCAATCAAAGCAATGTTTAGGAGTCTGTTTTTTCCGCAACACTCAAAAATGATCTTTTTAATTAATAAATGCCTATTACTTATTAAATGTTTTTCTGCAACACTCAACAATGATCTTTTTAATTAATAAATGCCTATTACTTATTAAATGTTGTTCTGCAACACTCAACAATGATCTTTTTAATTAATAAATGCTGTTAATTATTAAATGTTTTTCTGCTACACTCAACAATAATCTTTTTAATTAATAAATGCCTGTTAATTATTAAATGTTTTTTCTGCAACACTCAACAATGATCTTTTTAATTAATAAATGCCTGTTAATTATGAAATCTTTTTCTGCAACACTCAACAATGATCTTTTTTATTAATAAATGCTGTTAATTATTAAATGTTTTTCTGCAACACTCAACAATGATCTTTTTAATTAATAAATGCCTGTTAATCATTAAATGTTTTTTCTGCAACACTCAATAATGATCTTTTTAATTAATAAATTCTGTTTATTATTAAATGTTTTTCTGAAACACTCAACAATGATCTTTTTAATTAATAAATGCCTGTTAATTATTAAATGTTTTTCTGCAACACTCAATAATGATCTTTTTTATTAATAAATACCTGTTAATTATTAAATGTTTTTCTGCAACACTCAACAATGATCTTTTTAATTAATAAATGCCTGTTAATTATTAAATGTTTTTCTGCAACGCTCAACAATGATCTTTTTAATTAATAAATGCCTGTTAATTATTAAATGTTTTTCTGCAACACTCAACAATGATCTTTTTTATTAATAAATGCCTGTTAATTATTAAATGTTTTTCTGCAACACTCAACAATGATCTTTTTAATTAATAAATGCCTGTTAATTATTAAATGTTTTTCTGCATCACTCAACAATGATCTTTTTTATTAATAAATGCCTGTTTATTATTAAATGTTTTTCTGCAACACTCAATAATGATCTTTTTTATTAATAAATGCCTGTTAATTATTAAATGTTTTTTCTGCAACACTCAATAATGATCTTTTTTATTAATAAATACCTGTTAATTATTAAATGTTTTTCTGCAACACTCAATAATGATCTTTTTTATTAATAAATGCCTGTTAATTATTAAATGTTTTTCTGCAACACTCAATAAGGATCTTTTTAATTAATAAATGCCTATTATTAAATGTTTTTCTGCAACACTCAACAATGATCTTTTTTATTAATAAATGCCTGTTTATTATTAAATGTTTTTCTGCAAGACTCAATAATGATCTTTTTAATTAATAAATGCCTATTACTTATTAAATGTTTTTCTGCAACACTCAATAATGATCTTTTTAATTAATAAATGCCTGTTAATTATTAAATGTTTTTCTGCAACACTCAATAATGATCTTTTTAATTAATAAATGCCTGTTAATTATTAAATGTTTTTCTGCAACACTAAACAATGATCTTTTTTATTAATAAATGCCTGTTAATTATTAAATGTTTTTCTGCAACACTCAATAATGATCTTTTTAATTAATAAATGCCTATTACTTATTAAATGTTTTTCTGCAACACTCAATAATGATCTTTTTAATTAATAAATGCCTGTTAATTATTAAATGTTTTTCTGCAACACTCAACAATGATCTTTTTAATTAATAAATGCCTATTACTTATTAAATGTTTTTCTGCAACACTCAACAATGATCTTTTTAATTAATAAATGCTGTTAATTATTAAATGTTTTTTCCGCAACACTCAACAATGATCTTTTTAATTAATAAATGCCTATTACTTATTAAATGTTGTTCTGCAACACTCAACAATGATCTTTTTAATTAATAAATGCTGTTAATTATTAAATGTTTTTCTGCAACACTCAACAATAATCTTTTTAATTAATAAATGCCTGTTAATTATTAAATGTTTTTTCTGCAACACTCAACAATGATCTTTTTAATTAATAAATGCCTGTTAATTATGAAATCTTTTTCTGCAACACTCAACAATGATCTTTTTTATTAATAAATGCTGTTAATTATTAAATGTTTTTCTGCAACACTCAACAATGATCTTTTTAATTAATAAATGCCTGTTAATCATTAAATGTTTTTTCTGCAACACTCAATAATGATCTTTTTAATTAATAAATTCTGTTTATTATTAAATGTTTTTCTGAAACACTCAACAATGATCTTTTTAATTAATAAATGCCTGTTAATTATTAAATGTTTTTCTGCAACACTCAATAATGATCTTTTTTATTAATAAATGCCTGTTAATTATTAAATGTTTTTCTGCAACACTCAACAATGATCTTTTTAATTAATAAATGCCTGTTAATTATTAAATGTTTTTCTGCAACGCTCAACAATGATCTTTTTAATTAATAAATGCCTGTTAATTATTAAATGTTTTTCTGCAACACTCAACAATGATCTTTTTTATTAATAAATGCCTGTTAATTATTAAATGTTTTTCTGCAACACTCAACAATGATCTTTTTAATTAATAAATGCCTGTTAATTATTAAATGTTTTTCTGCATCACTCAACAATGATCTTTTTTATTAATAAATGCCTGTTTATTATTAAATGTTTTTCTGCAACACTCAATAATGATCTTTTTTATTAATAAATGCCTGTTAATTATTAAATGTTTTTTCTGCAACACTCAATAATGATCTTTTTTAAGAATAAATGCCTGTTAATTATTAAATGTTTTTCTGCAACACTCAATAATGATCTTTTTTATTAATAAATGCCTGTTAATTATTAAATGTTTTTCTGCAACACTCAATAAGGATCTTTTTAATTAATAAATGCCTATTATTAAATGTTTTTCTGCAACACTCAACAATGATCTTTTTTATTAATAAATGCCTGTTTATTATTAAATGTTTTTCTGCAAGACTCAATAATGATCTTTTTAATTAATAAATGCCTATTACTTATTAAATGTTTTTCTGCAACACTCAATAATGATCTTTTTAATTAATAAATGCCTGTTAATTATTAAATGTTTTTCTGCAACACTCAATAATGATCTTTTTAATTAATAAATGCCTGTTAATTATTAAATGTTTTTCTGCAACACTAAACAATGATCTTTTTTATTAATAAATGCCTGTTAATTATTAAATGTTTTTCTGCAACACTCAATAATGATCTTTTTAATTAATAAATGCCTATTACTTATTAAATGTTTTTCTGCAACACTCAATAATGATCTTTTTAATTAATAAATGCCTGTTAATTATTAAATGTTTTTCTGCAACACTCAACAATGATCTTTTTATTAATAAATGCCAGTTAATTATTAAATGTTTTCTGCAACACTCAACAATGATCTTTTTAATTAATAAATGCCTGTTAATTATTAAATGTTTTTCTGCAACACTCAACAATGATCTTTTTAATTAATAAATGCCTGTTACTTATTAAATGTTTTTCTGCAACACTCAACAATGATCTTTTTAATTAATAAATGCTGTTAATTATTTAATGTTTTTCTGCAACACTCAATAATGATCTTTTTTATTAATAAATGTTAATCATTAAACGTTTTTCTGCAACACTCAACAATGATCTTTTTAGTTAATAAATGCCTGTTAATTATTAAATGTTTTTCTGCAACACTCAACAATGATCTTTTTAATTAATAAATGCTGTTAATTATTAAATGCTTGACATTCTATCAGATTCCATACATTTCAACTGACACATTATTTTAATTTTTCAACTGAAATCGTTTGAATATTGCTTAAATTGGGTTCACCAGATTTTAAAAAAAATAATTTTTCATTTTATTTTTGTCAGTTTGTTTAAAAAGATAAGGGGACTATCTCCTCTAACATCTATGTTTATATTCAAGGAAACTTCTTATAATAGAGGGTTATTTCCTTTATAATTGCTATCTGTAAAGATCTGTGGGGGATTCGATGTGCAGTTTATATACCGATTGTATAGGTGGATCCCCTCTTTGTAGGTTGTGTGTAGGAACCGGTTACGTGAATAGGCTGCGTGTTCGATAAGCTGAATAGTTGGAGGTCGTCGTTACTAGGACAGTGTAATAAAGAAAGCAATCAACAATAGGAGTTCATTTTAGACATTGAAATGAAGCACGCTGAAACAGGATCGTATATTTACATATGTACAAGGAATATTTATTTACCCAGAAAGTTTACGAACGTTACAGAGTGTTTATGTGTTTATAACTAGCATGCATCTAGATAAACGTTCGTTGTGTGTATGTATGCGTGACTGAATGCAAGAGTTCGTCGAAGCATGCGTTGAAAATTCATTGTCTATGTAAGAGTTTATTTATATGAATTTCATACCTGTCTTGAGAAAATATAAACGCCCTATCAAGGCATGGATGTAATTTGTATGCCAGTCACATTTGAGGTTTGAATTGAAGGCAAACACGTGTTCTCAGCTTTATGTCTCGAATGGAAAGAGAAAGAAGAGAGATAGAAAACGGAACAGGTTATTCATGTAAGCGCTACCTTACGGTCGGAAGTAGTTTGCGAGGAAATTGGTCCATCTGTAGAAAAATGTATCGATGTTATTCCTTGAAGTTTCCTTGAATATAAACATAGATGTTAGAGGAGATAGTCCCTTTATCTTTTTAAACAAACTGACAAAAATAAAATGAAAAATTATTTTTTTTTTAATCTGGTGATCATCATAATCAGTAGGTCAGTACGGGTCTGAACGTCTAGGAATGAGTGTTTTAGTGTGCGTGATGCAGTTTACTCATGTTGGCTGGGGAACATCAGTGACGTGAGGTGAGGTGAGATCCAGAAGTTTACAATGTTTGGTGAGCATATTTGTCAGAAAGAGTTGATATGCTGTAAGGTATTGCACTGTGTGAAAAAACATTGCTTCTTTTACATTTTACATCAATAAAAAGGCAAGGTTTTTTAATCAAGATCTTCACTCTTGAAGCTTACATTTGATTTTAGTACGATTAAAATATGTATTAAATGGCTCTATTAAAGTAGAATGTAGTTCTTGTACAAAAGATCTCAGAAATCAATCAGCAAACTTCATAACTGTATATGAGTTAGTAAAGAAATTACATATGTTTTACTATGTCTTTTGTTTTGGTTCTTTGGTCTTATTGGATTCCAAGACAAGAAGTTCTAATCATTAAGGGTCTTTTAAGTGTTGTTATAGATGGTCGTGTTGTCAGCATAAATGTCCACAAATGATCTTTGGATTTGATTTAGAAGATCACTGATGTAAATCAGGAAGAGTTGGACCCAGGATGGACTCCTGAGGGACGGCAGCATTAATTTCGTAAACTTCTGATTTCTGTCCATCAATCAATACACTTACAAACCTATCAGATAGAAATGATTTAATAATTAAGACATTTCCAGCTTTACCATAGCTGGAGATCTTGTAAAGTAGACCTTTATACCATACTCTATCAAAGGTCTTTGATATGTGAAGAGCAATTGCCCTAGAAAGAAAGCTTTTATTGAGGCTTCGCTAATCCTATGAGATATAACTGTCAGCACATGAACTGTAGATCAAGCAGAATGGAAACCATATTGCATATCACTAAGGTGGTTATTCTTTCTGAGGTGGTTGACTTCTCTAACAGATTTCAGCAACTTACTCATGACACACAGGGGACTCAATTGTCTGTACTGAGAGGAAGATGGCCGATCACATGAATTCTTTAATACAGGGCATACTTATGCAGTTTTCTAGAATGTTGGGAAGCAATTCTCCTTAAGATAATGCTTAAACAGCTTTGTATGGGAGCTAGTTCTGGTTAAAGCTTTATCAGCACTATAATTGGAATGCCGTCAGGGCCAGTTGCTTTACTGGAATCAAGGTTATTATTAGGTTAACAACATCATGCAAATATATTTTTTATCATATAGCGTGTTTTTGATAGAGGAGGAAATATGCAAGCTGACGACCTTGGTTGCATAGAGTAGAATTAGCTGCAAAGTTCTTGGCAAACAGTTCGGCTTTGTTTGAGATTATATCAGGCGCATTGATGATGGTTGGGATTTAACACACAGTTCTCATCAAGACTGTTTTATATTTGCCAAAACCGAATCGGCTACTTTGACCTTAACAGGCTGAACATAAAACACTTTCGTTCTCTTTATAAGACTTTTATGGCTTTAGCCTAAGTAAATTTATTACGTTGGAAGCAATGGAAAAAAATGATTTCTGTGCGAAATGGCAGAAACTAATTCAGGAGAGAACCACAGATGGCCGTAAGGCTTTTGTTGAAATGTTTTTGGAGGGTATGAAGTGATTAGGCAACCTGTGCTTCACGGATAATGAATTCCACACTACTCTATTTCATTTTTTTCATCAGTACCGACAACAAACGTCATTTTCGGAAGATTACTCAGTAGGCTTTACAAACAAATAAACAAGTATTTTGAAAGAAGCAGACTATACCTACACTTAATTAATCTGTCAGGTCTGATGTATAAAGATGCAAGTTGTGAGAAAACGATAAATGGGACATGCATACGCAATGATGAAATCGTGACAGAACCTCTGATCATCATCTGTCTTGTTTGAGTGAATTTAGTAAGTTCTCTAGTTTTCCTTATAATTGTCTAGCGAAATAAGCCCCTCTCTAAAAATTAAACAGTTAAAAAAAATTGAGATTGAGATCTTGAGTAGCGATAATAATCCAGATATTTTTTATAAAAGTTTATTGTAAATAACCAAATTTTTAGAAGAGATGATTCCTTGTGTATGTCTTGCTGAGTTTTTTTTGTTTGTTTTTCCTTTTCTTTGCATTTTTTATTTTCTCCGTGATTTTTCTCCTCTTTTGTTTTTTCTATATTTTGTTTTTTCCTTTTCTTCTTTTCTGTTTCCGATTTTGTTTTCTCCTTTTTCTATTTTCTTTCTTTTTTTGTTTCCTTTTCCATTTTCTCTATTTTCCGTTTTTTTCTTTTCTCTTTTTTTCTTCTCTTTTTTTTCATTTTTTCCTGTATTTTTTTTTAATTCTTTTTCATTTGTTTTTCTTTTTTATGTCTCATGTGGCATTGATAATTTTTTCAGAACTTAACAAGAATTTTTTTTATTTTTGAGAACTGGCAAACATCTCCATTATGAGTCTTCATATGTTTCACTAAAGCAGATTTTTGAGAACAAGAATATCCATACACTTCACAAGAATGCGGCTTTTCCCCAGTGTGAGTTCTCATGTCTAACTAGCTTTGATTTATCACGAAAAGGATACCAACACACTTCACAAGAATGTGGCTTTTCCCCAGTATGAGTTCTCATATGTCTCACTAAAGATGATTTTCAGAAGAAGAATACCCGCATATGTCACAAGAATGTGGCTTTACCCTTTTTTATTTATTTTACTTCAGTAAGTATTAAGAGATCAAGGGGCTCCCTCCTGGAGCTAACACTTGATTCTGTTATGATTTAAATTTATATCCGAGGGCTCTTTTAAGAATAGCAGTGTGAACTTTTATATGCTTATTTAAACTGGATTTTGCAGAATAAGAATATTCACAAACTTCGCAAGAATATGGCTTTTCCCTATTTTTTCATTTTTCTTATCATTTTCTTTAAGCCAGGGATGGGGCATCCTACCAGATGCCAAACATACACCTGCTATTTTAGACACTCCAACCGAGAGATCTTTTTAAAGATTCTAACCGTCCCTTTAAGTGCAATTGTTTGAATCTCCTTTGCACTTGGTTTACCTGGTATATTTGTAAGATAGTTTGTAAAATTCTTTTTCATAAGTCCGGTTGCTCCTATAATTACTGGAATGATAGAGATCTTCTTAAGGTTCCAGTTTCTTTTCATGTCATACATAAGACCCTGTTATTTAGTAATCTTTTCCCTCTCAGCTCTGTTTAACCCAGCATCATTCGGGACACTAACTTCCACCAAGGTTGCTTCCTTCTCCTTCTTGTCCCATATTACAATGTCGGGTTTTATAGCTCCGTTTTCTAGGTATGTGGCTGTAGGGATTGCATAGTCATAGTGGATGGTATATGACTTATTTCCGACTGTTCTTTCGGGTATATGTTCCCATGACTTCTTACTGCATTCGATATTTAACTTATTGCAGATCGTCCAGTGGAGATATTTGCATACTTCATTGTGTCGCATTGTATAGTAGCCGTCCCCTAGCAGAACCTTACAGCTAGAAATCAGGTGGCTCACACTCTCTACTTCTGTGTGGCAGAACCTGCATTTGTTGTCTTTGCTGAGACCACTCATTTTTTTAAACGCATTGGTCATCAAGCCTTGATCTTGGGCAGCTATTATAAACTTCTCCTGGTCATAGTCGAGCGATCCATCCTTTAGCCAGCTTATAGACCCTTCCTTATCAATATAGTCTTGGTTATATTCGTCCAGAAAATACTTGGCCCGTTGTTGGTTGGCCCATTCTTCAACTTTCTTGTCAGGGAAAGCTTTAGTGTATTTCTGGCGACTTTTTCTGGCTATTTCAGGCGCAGGTATCTTTTCTGTTTCTGTCTCACTTGTAAGACAGTCTTCCCCAAAATTTTTGGCCAGTTTTGTGATGGATGTTGTTCTACTGGCTCTTGATTCCTGATGTTGGTGTACCATCTTGAGAGTTGGGTTTTTAGAGCTCATCAGATATTGTCCGGTGCTCACAATAGTTGCACAATGTTGATGGTCAATCTCCGAGAGCCCCATACCTCCTTTCCATCTGGGCAGATACATTCTAGACAGACACTGGTTTCTGTATATTACTTTATACATTGTCAGCATTTTACGTGTCTTAGTGTCTAGTCTATTTATGTCTTTTTGTGGCCAGTCGACAATACCAAAACTGTATGTTACCACTGGCATGGCTAGTTGGTTAATGGCAGTTATTTTGTTTCTGGCTGTGAGTTCTGTTTTGCATATTTTCTTGACTCGGCGTATGTACTCACTTCCAATTTTGTTTCTCATCTTGGCATGCTGGATGGTATCATTCTCTTCTATGCCAAGGTATTTGTATCCTTCCTGCCCTTCTAGGTCCTTGATGGTGGTATATTCATCAAGCTGTATATTTTCAGTTTCGATCTTCTTCCCAGATTTGATGGAGCACTTGGCACATTTGTCCAGTCCAAATTTCATGCCAATATCTCTGGAGAAGTTATGTACGACTTGCAAGAGTTCATTTAAGTCGGCATCAGAACTGGCATACAGCTTGAGGTCATCCATGAAAAGTAGGTGGTTAATTCGTTTGTTTGGGTTTTGTCGGCGGCCCTGGCTTAGATTGTAAGCACATTTGTTTTTGTTTAAAAGTTTGCTTAACGGATCTATTGCCAAGCAGAAGAGTAAAAGGGATAAACTCCTTGGAAGATTCCTCGCCTGATGTTTACGTCCGTGACCCTTATATTTCCTTTTGTGTGGCTTAATGTCATGTTTGTTTGCCACATTTTCATTTGTGTAGCTATGGCCTGTTTGATTATCGGGTGTATCTTATATAGCTCTAGACAGCGTAGAAGCCACGTGTGTGGTACGCTGTCATAAGACTTCTGATAATCAATCCAAGCCATACTTAAATTTCGCTGTCTCTTCCTACAGTCTTCCAAGATAGTTTTATTTGTTAAGAGCTGGTCTTTGGTACCTAGACAGTCCCTCCTACAGCTTGCTTGTTCTTTTTCAAGATATGTGGCGCAGGAGAGGTGTTGGTATATACTGTCCGCAACAAGGCCAGTGAAGAGTTTGTAGGTGGTAGTGAGACAGCAAATGGGCCTGTATTTATTAGGGCGTCGCGTTTCTTTTGTCTTTGCTATGAGGGTTGTATCTCCTCTTAATAGCCATTCTGGTGTGGTTTCTTCACCGCTCAATATTCTGTTGAAACAACTGCTATAATGCCCATGTAATGATGTTAGTTGTTTCAGCCAGAAATTGGGGAGATTTTCTATGCCAGGCTTTTTGTAATTTGAGACGCCATTTAGCTTCGTTTTTATAGTGCCAGCTGTTATTTTTGGCTCCGGCATCTCTGGCTTATTTTCTAGGCTCCTCTCAATGGTATGGATCCATTGAGCCTCTTTGTTATGGGTGATCTCGTTCTCAAAGAGAGGCCTCCAATAATCCTCCAGCTCTTGCATTTTGGGCGGGTTATTCACCGTTATAGTGTCCCTTATTAGGTTACGGTAAAATAACCGAGCATTCTGATTAAATGTTTTGTTTTCATGCTTTGCCCTATTCTTGCTTTCTCTTTTCTTAATGCGTTTGGAAAGTGCTGGGATTTTTCCTTCTAATTCTCTAGCTACGTTTTGTAGCTGTCCTGCTTTTGTACCATATTTTCTGCTGAGTTTGCCGATGATGTTCTTCAGTCGTCCCTGTACAGCAGGGGCGGCTAGGAATTGTTTAATCTGGGACAATTCCCTTCGGCACAGGTTTAGCTGGTTTTTGATCTTTTGTTTCCAGCATGGTATTTTGTCTTTTGCCTCTAGTTCCCGTTGTTTTTGGAATGTTGGCATTACTTTCCTTACAATGTAGAGTCCTGATGCATAAGACACCTGATTTAACTCAGTCAGGGTTGTGCTATATGGCACTAGTCTCTTGAGAGCAACATTAACCCTTTTTATTGCTACCTTTGTTGCTCTCGTGGTTGTTATTTTAGGCAGCATTTGTCTTTCTTGAAGTCCCATCCGTTGGACCTCCTCAATGGTCTTACATAGTTCTTCTTCCAAGCCTAACTGGTCATCATCCACCTCGGGCATTTCCTGAGGGAGTGTTGCTGGTGTTTGTGGTATTTCACTTGTCAGCATTGGTGTCGAAGAATCAAGATCCAGTGTGGGACTATTTGTGGTTCTTTCATTTCCATTCGTAGATATGGGTAGGTTATTGGGTGGTATTTCTATGGGGGTTTGAAGTGGGTTCTGGTTTGTTTTAATGAGGGATGCGACTTCTGTTTTTAGATGTCTTATTTCTTCCTCATTCATCACCTTTAGGCTATTGTATCTTTGTGACCTAATTTTTGGAGATGGGACATTCCGTTTGCCTGGACAGAAATGGAAGAATATTTCCCTCCAAGTCTCTGTTCTTTGTTTTTGTTTGGAATATTTTGCCTGAGCATATTCCATTGCCCACATCAGTATCCACTTTTCTTCCCAGGTCCATCTTGACTCCATTCTTCGAATGTTCTCCTCTTCCATAATAGGAATGTAGTCTTTTTCTGCCTCCTTTAGAGCTGCAGTCTTAATTTCATTTTGCTCTTCCTCTGATACATAGTTTCCTATCTGCGAAATAAGTGATCGCAGGCGGGCAATAGGTGTAGATTTTTTCTCTTCAGGTAGGTTAGTATCTTTTATTTTCTCGGTAAGAATGTCAGTGGATGTTTTGCTCCACTTTTCAAACTTCGAGTAGTGGTAGCAAAACAGTAGCACCTTCTTTTCTGCAACAGACCACGGCTGAGCTTTTAAGCCTCTTGTGTTTTTCTTTTTTCTTGTTGCTGAATTTGATGTTTGGGGGCCAGGACCTCTGTTATCAAGGCCTGATGGTTGACCCTGGTTATCCTCTGTCATGGTTGGAGAGCCACTTCCAGAGTTCGGAAGGTTTACACCATTGTTTGCATCTTCCCGCCTGGCGTATGAACGGGTTGAAGGACCCTTTTTATCCTGGGTGCCGACCTGCCAGTATGAGTTTTTATTTTCTTTCATATGTTGTTTTGATTTCCCCATTGTCCACGGCTTTTTATTTCTTATTCAAAGCTGCCCTTTATTGCTAAAGGGGGTGCCCCCGTCTGCAAACTGAGGGACGTGCTGGATGGCTTGAGGAGATAGCACACCATTTCTTTGAATATTTAGTCAGGGTTTACTTCCAATGAAGTGTCCTCATATCAGAATTTCTGACAAACCCCTGTACAGAGAGACCTTAGGCACTCGAGGATAGTGTCTAGTAGGCATTCAGTTTCTCTCCTGTAGGCATTCAGTTTCTCTCCAGTGTGAGTACTCATATGCATCGCTAGGTTTGGTTTATCAGAACAATAAATTTCGCACCAATCCTCAGTGTGGTTTATCATATACCGTATCCTTGAATTTTTCAGTAATTATTATTTTGAGAAACAAGAAGAACAATATTTTTATGACAAATATTTCGATTTTCTTCTGACAAATATAATATAGTTTTGCCACAGATTACAGTTTATGTCTTCAAACACGAATATGATTTTCTCTGGAGGAAATATAAAGGAAAATATAGACTCGTTCATATTCAATACAAGCTTTCAAGCAGGAACATCTGCAAAGAAAAAATTAATGAAATTTATTTTATTATATATTTTAAGTTATTTGTATTAAAATATTTTTAATTTTAATCGTTATTGAAGTTGGACTGTTTATGAAAACTTATTTAGCGATTTGGCTTTTATATTAATACAATCATAACTACGATTAATGTCTTTTATATTGATACAATCATTACTGTGATGAATATCTTATATTGATACAATCATCACTATGATGAATATGTTTTATATTGATACAATCATAACTGTTTTATATTGATACAATCATAACTATATCTTTTATATCGATACAATCATAACTATGATGAATATCTTTTATATCGATACAATCATAACTATGATGAATATCTTTTATCTTGGTACAATCATAACTATGATGAATATATTTTATCTTGATACAATAATAACTATGATGAATATCTTTTATCTTGATACAATAATAACTATGATGAATATCTTTTATCTTGATACAATCATAACTATGATGAATATCTTTTCTATTGATACAATCATAACTATGATTAATATCTTTTATCTTGATACAATCATAACTATGATTAATATCTTTTATCTTGATACAATCATAACTATGATTAATATCTTTTATCTTGATACAATCATAACTATGATTAATATCTTTTATCTTGATACCATCATAACTATGATGAATATCTTTTATATTGATACAATCATAACTATGATGAATATCTTTTATATTGATACAATCATAACTATGATGAATATCTTTTATATTGATACAATCATAACTATGATGAATATCTTTTATATTGATACAATCATAACTATGATGACTATCTTTTATATTGATACAATCATCACTATGATGAATATCTTTTATATTGATATAGTCATACCTATGATGAATATCTTTTATATTAATACAATCATAACTATGATGAATATCTTTTATATCGATACAATAATAACTATGATGAATATCTTTTATATTGATACAATCATCGCTATGATGAATATCTTTTATATTGATACAATCAAAACTATAATGAATATCGTTTTGTGAATGGTTTGTGTAAAGGTAAATGGAGTAAATTCTGATAAAATGAAGCAACCTTTCATGCTTATACAATCATAACTGATGAATATCTCCGTTGTTTTCGTCCAAATTGGAAATATTGTCAAATTGTCACTAGCTATAGTGGAATAGATCAACTGCTTTGTGGATGCTTAAGTAAAGGCAAAGGAAGTATAATCTGACAAAATATCCGTTGTGGAATCTCGAAAATTGAATGGTAAAGAAATGCAGCATCTTTCCAAAACATTTAGATTAATATAATGTATGAATAATTCAATCATTGTATGAAATAAGATTTAATAAGACAAGATAGTAACGAAGAAATATATATATATATATATCTTTATATCAAAATCAAAAATATCAATAAAAGTCCAATAGTTGTTGCTGTCACGAGCGCTTTCGATTCGTTCACTTTGCTGCTCTTTCGTTTCAGTAACTTTTATATAGACTCGTTCGTTCCGATTTCGTGATCTAACTTTTGTATGCACTCACGCATGCACATAGCAATTAATCGATAAAGCGGGGCGCCATTTTTTCGTTCCCTTCTTACCAACCTAACACACGTGTTCCAATCTTATTCTTACACATTCATGCACAACACAGCATGACATGGTGGCAAGCGGTATTATCATACAACACACAATCTTATGACGTCACAGACAATTAAAAAAACGGTAAAACAGTGAGTAAAAAAAGCAACAAAAAAAACGATTTTTTTAATCTCTCACACGCTGAACAAATTTTTTTCCAACAACACACAAATTGTATGTACCTTTTTTCTTCACACTTTCATTACAAGTCCCTAGTTTTGATTGGTGCACGACATGTATTGCCGAATCATTCAAACTATTTCGACAACGAATGGAACGACCGGCGAAGAAGGTTTACGCCGGTATAATAGTTGGTCGATGTCGGATGATGATCGCAACGATCCATAAATAATATTTACTGCATTTTTAGAGCAGTTAGAACCAGCAGCAAACCACCGCGTTTGTAAACTGGAACATACCAGCAGAGACCAAATGAAACAGCAGATATCTTCATCAACAGATGTCGACTGTTAGCAAAGAAATGTGATTTCAGTGCCGACGAATTAAATGAACGCCTCGTCGAGTTACTAATTGCCAACACACCAATACCCGAACTGCAAAAGGAACTGTTAAACAAACCAAAGGGTTGCAGAATCGAGGAACCTGTTAGATTAGCCTGTTCACACGAGGCTTCAGCAGTGTATGTCAACCAGCTCCACCAGTTATAGGAATCACCACATATAGCCGCAGTAAGCCGTGGTACACACCAGTGGCAAGGGATTGACAAAATAATACGAACGAGGCTCTTTTAATTTTCTTAACAATTTTACCTTTCTGGTTCGATTTTCATTGGAAGCGAATTCATTAGTTGTTGGGCGATGACGATTTATATTTTAATGGGGATGTCCGTAGTGCTAACATTGCTAGATATGGGTCTTGGTTGCTTTCATATGACTTTATTAGTGTCCTTTTTATAGTTTGTATATTTCCTTCTACTATTCCATTGGATTATGAATAGTTCGGACTTGTCCTGATGAGTTTGAAATCCCAATCTTTAAAAAAATTGTTTAAATTCTGATGATGCGAACTCAGGTCCATTGTTGCTGATCACAATTTGTGGAAAACAAAATTTTGCGGAAGTGTTTTTATTTTCTTGATTACTATGCGTGATTTACAGTCATCAGATTTGTGGATATGTTAAATAGCATCTCTCCTCTCTCTCTCTCTCTCTCTCTCTCTCTCTCTCTCTCTCTCTGGCTCTTTCATACTCTCTCTATTTTCTTACTCTCTGTGTCTCTATAAGATAGTAGATCGAGAGAGAGAGGGAGAGGGTGGGAGGAGGTCAGAGAGATATTTTTGTAGTTAATCCACGTTGCAGGAAGTGACGTTTCATCTAACCGGATGTCATGTGATGCTACGTCGCAAGGTTGGTGAAACGTTGAGTCTCTCAGAAAATGCCGAGCCGAGCAGAAGTCTAAAATGGTTCTCTCCTAAGTAAGGGGGGAGGATGCGCGCCCCAGACGTGGGACGTGGTAGATACCCACAGTGGAGACCATCGATGGCGGCATCTGCAGATCATGCCTGGGAGAATAAAAGGTTGAAAACCAAACATCTGTCTTCAGCTTGTGTATTCCGGCGAAAACAGCAAGAGAGCTCCACCCAGATGAAGACTCTCCCAGAGCAGCGGAACCAGGTATGAATCTTCTTTAATTCAAACACATAAATACACAACAAGCGTCCTAACACTAGACAAACGGTTTAAGGGATCTTGGGTCCCGTTCTCTCGTCTCTTAACACTCGTAATATCTCTCTCTCTCATCGTCGTAAACTTCTTCTCTTTATTAGTAAAATGGACACGTCATCACCAGGGTACCAGTATCCCTCAAGTAAAGTGTCCAAGTCAAACCCTCTTCTTCTCCCTCCCTTGTGTAACAGATATCAACGTATCTCGTTGTGTAATCTATTATTACTACATATGCTTTATTGTATAAATAAAAAATGTCTGTCGCTGGTATTTCATGTTGTTTCTGGTATATCATGGTGTTACTGGTATTTCATGGTGTTACAAACGGTTTAAGGGATCTAGGGTCCCGTTCTCTCGTCTTTTAACACTCGTAATATCTCTCTCTCATCGCCGTAAACTTATTATTGTATAAATAAAAAATGTCTGTCGCTACTTTCGTCCATGGTGTTACTGGTATTTCATGGTGTTACTGGTATTTCATGGTGCATTAGAGATTCTGACGGTTGTTGGTTTCTATGATTTTAAACAGTGTGTGCACATACGCCTATCATTTCTGTTATCTGATGATTTACGTTGATCCGATATATGACTTCCTTTGCTCGTGCAATGCATTTCTCTATTCCTAAGTGTCCCGTATGGATCTTTTGTAGGACTTCTTTTCTTAAAGAGGTGGGGACCGATATTCGTGTACTTTTTAGTACTAGTCCTTTGCAAACCGATATTTCATCGCGAACTGGCATATACGGCGCTATTTTGAGTGGTACGTCTTTATTTATGATAGCCTGTATTTTGGAGGAGTGTATTCCTCATGAGCAATAAGATGGCCTAAGTACATATAGATCAACTGCTTTCAGAAGCCCACAGTATTAATGCTGAAGTCCTTCTGGGGTCCATCCTAGGCCCAACTCTCTTCCTGATCTACATTAATGATCTCCCAAAACACATACTTAAATCATTCGTTGACATCTCTGCTGACGACACGACCATCTATGGCAACACATCAAAGGCCGTAAATGACAAAGTTTACTCTGATTCTCTCTCCTCTGATCTTGAGCGCGTGGTACAATGGGGGAATAGATGGCTGGTTACTTTTAATGCATCACAAACCAAGCTCCTATCTTTACATCATCAACGCCCTGCCCCATCTGACATCAATTGAAATGGATGGCTCTCGTCTTGGGAAGGCTTTATGTTCTGACAAGCTTCTGGGATTGACCTTTACTCCTGATCTGAACTGGAACACGTACATCGGCTGTTGTCAAGTTCGCTCGGAAAAAAATGGTGGGATCCTTTTACCGCTCCAGTAGATATCTCACTGCTGATGCGATTCTCTATCTATATAAAAGCCAATACATCCAAGGATGGAGATCTGCTGCCACATCTAGGTAGGAGCTGCTAAACACAGCTTATGCTGCCTTGATAGAGTACAAAATAGACTTCGTAGCCTAGTGGGAGTGCCCCTTTCTCTTCCCTGCAACCTCTCTCGCACAGAAGGGGCGTTGCGAGCCTGTCTTTGTTTTATCGTTACTTCCGTAGCAGGTGCTCGTCTGAGCTCCAATCTCTGGTCCTTACACGCCAATCTTTCACGAAAAACACCCGTCCACCTGAAACCACTGTCAAATAGTTTCCCCACTCTTTATCTCTGCCTAAATCAAAACGCAGATTCCATGAACAAAGCTTCTTTCTTAGAAGTCCACGCCTGTGGAACTCTCTTTCGTTTGCCTGTTTCCTACCTGACTACCACTTGGATATCTTCAAGTCTAATATAAATAAATTCCTGATAAACCGCCCCTTTAAGTAAGACATTTGATCAAATCTCCATTACTAGCGATTAATACGATATTATCCCATTGATTAATGTATGCACAATAACCTTTATCCCCAACTGGCTTACGGGTCTTAATAAGTGGTGACTACCATGTAAAAAAGAAGAATTAAATTATAAATGCCAAACAATCGGTTTTTGAATCGAAAATTAGAGACACATTTTTTCGATTCCGATTCCTCAAAAAGTTCCGATTTTTTTACAACCTTTTCGGTATAAAATTTCAAATTTGTTAGCTTTTATTTATTTGTATTTTTTTTAATTTCTATTTTATCCTTACAAACTGCCGCCACCTGATATTTGCCGTTCGTAAAATAGGGAAACATGTTTCCAATTCCAATACGTTTAAAAGTTAGATTAAAAAAAAACTTTTCGGTATAAAATTTAAGATATTTTGTTAGCTTTTATTTTTATTTTTTTTTCTATTTTCTATTTTACCCCCTCAAAATCCGGCGCCCCCTGACATGGGCTGCTCGTAAAATAGGGACACATTTTTCTGCTTTCGATACCTCCAAAAGTTCTGAGTTTTTACAAACTTTTCGGTAAAAAAATTCCGATTTTTTATTAGCTTTTATTTATTTTTTCTATTGTATATTTTTAACTTCTTAAAATGCCGCCCATGACGTGTACCGCTTATAAAATAGGGGCACATTTTTTTGATGCCGATATCTCTACAAGTCCCGATGTTTTACAACCTTTTCGGCATAAAATTTCAGATTTTTGTTAGCTTTCATTTATTTTTATTTTTTCGTTTTACCCTCTCAAAATGTTGGCTCCTGTAACGTGTCGCCCGATACACCACTGTGTGAACTACATAATCCCTGACACGAACAGAGGACTCTAGACTTTACCGTCAAAGTGAAAAATCCTAAGATACAAAGTTTACATCTGTCGTACGGAAATGAAAGCTTCCAATGATTGACTTGCATTGAATTACAACTTTTGATACTGGACATAGAATGGTAAAATGATAATCTGATAAAAATAACGAAATACAGTTTACGGGTTTAGAAAGTTTACATCTGCACATTTTACACGTGTCATAAACTTGTTCATGTTTCACAAAGATACAACTGAGAAATTTTAATAATCATTTCTATACTGAATTTTCAAATGTAATGTTTATTTATCTTTATTATTGAATGAATAAAAGAACACAAATATATTTAAAGAAATAATTTTATTTACAATCTTTTAATTAAAGTAAAGAAACAGTTGAAAATCTAATTAAAAATTGGGAATGAAAAATATATAAAATGTTCGAAGCATTTAATGAGTCAGACGTTGGTAAAAATGTATAATTTTATTTCCAATCTGTTAATTAATTAAAGAAAAGAAACTGTTAAAATTATAATTAAAAATTGGGAATGAAAAATATATAAAACAAAAGAAATTGATTTTTTTGCATCTTAAAATTATTGGTGTTGCCTGTCATATGCGTCCAGTTTTTTACATCTTGAAATTATTGGTGTTGATTGCCATATGCGTCCAGTTTTTTGCATCTTGAAATTATTGGTGTTGCTTGTAATATGCGTCCAAGTTTTTGCATCTTGAAATTATTGGTGTTGCTTGTAATATGCGTCCAGTTTTTTGCATCTTGAAATTATTGGTGTTGCTTGTAATATATGTGCAGTTATTTGCATCTTGAAATTATTGGTGTTGCTTATTATATGCGTCCAGCTTTTTGCAATAAAATTATTAGTGTTGGTTGTCATATGCGTCCAGTTTTTTGCATCTTGAAATTATTGGCGTTGCCTGTCATATGCGTCCAGTTTTTTCCATCTTGAAATTATTGGTTTTGTTTGTCATATGCGTCCAGTTTTTTCCATCTTGAAATTATTGATGTTGGTTGTCATATGCGTCCAGTTTTTTCCATCTTGAAATTATTGGTGTTGGTTGTCATATACGTCTAGTTTTTTGAATCTTGAAATTAGTGGTGTTGGTTGTCATATGCGTGCAGTAATTTTCCTCTTGAAATTATTGGTGTTGGCTGTCATATACGTTCAGTTTTTTTTTGCAATAGAAATTATTGGTGTTGGTTGTCATATACGTTCAGTTTTTTTGTTGCAATAGCAATTATTGGTGTTGGTTGTCATATACGTTGTTTTTTGCCATATAAATTATTGGTGTTGCTTGTCATATACGTTCAGTATTTTGCATCTCGAAATTATTGGTGTTGGTTTTCATATGCGTCCAGTTTTTTTTGCATCTTGAAATTATTGGTGTTAGTTGTCATATACGTTCAGTTTTTTTGCATCTTTAAATTATTGGTGTTAGTTGTCATATACCATCAGTTTTGTTATTAGAAATTTCTACTGTTGGTTGTCATATACGTCCAGTTTTTTGCAATATAAATTATTGGTGTTGCTTGTCATATACGTCCAGTTTTTTGCATCTTGAAATTATTGGTGTTAGTTGGCATATACGTCCAGTTTTTTGCAATATAAATTATTGTTGTTGCATGTCATATGCGTCAAGTTTTTTGCATTTTGAAATTATTGATGTTGGTTGTCATATATGTCCAGGCTTTTTCAATAGTGTTGGTTTTTATATACTCCGGTTTTTGCACCTTGACATTATTTGTGTTAGTTGTCATATACATCCATTTTTTTTCAATTGAAATTGTTGGTGTTGGTGGTCATATATGTTCAGTTTTATTGGATATAATTATTGGTGTTGGTAGTGATATAGGTCCCGTTTTTATAATAGAAATTATTGGCGTAGGTTTGCATAAATGGTCAGTTTCTACAATAGAAATTATTGGTGTTTTTTTTGCCGACTGTTTTCTTTTTTTTGCTGCAGACATTTTTATGATATTATTTGTTTGATTGTCTTATTGCATAATCTTATTGATGGTGTGTATGTACGGATGAAGTGTATTCTTGTACGGAAGTATTTTAAGATTATCCTTTATTAAGAAAATTGATTTTACTAAAAATATCTATATCTTAAAAATATTATCGGTGTTTATATATTTTAACAAATTTTGGAAATGAAGGTTTTATGTGCTCCTCGTACATCATTGCAATGAACTTCTTTTCAGCATGATTTTGGGATATGTTAAACTAATATGTTTTGGGAATATGTTAAACTAATATGTTTTTAGTATATTCAAAAACACATTACTTTAACGTATCCAAAAATCATTTTAGGTTATCATATTCCAAAAGCTTATTAGTTTAACATATTCCAAAAAACATATTAGTTTAATATAGTAAAAAAAATGTTTTCGAATGTGTTAAACCAATATGTTTTTGGATATGTTAAACTAATATGTTTATAGGATACGTTAAACTAATATTTTAGGATATGTTAAACTAATATTTTATGATATGTTAAACTAATATGTTTTGGATATGTTAAACTAATATGTTTTGGGATATGTTAAACTAATATGTTTATAGGATATGTTAAACTAATATGTTTATAGGATACGTTAAACTAATATTTTAGGATACGTTAAACTAATATTTTAGGATATGTTAAACTAATATATTTTGGATATGTTAAACTAATATGTTTTGGGATATGTTAAACTAATATGTTTTTCGATACGTTAAGCTAATATCTGCTGAATATGTTAAGCTAATATGTTTTAATATGTTAAACTAATATATTTTGGATAAGTTAAACTAATGTTTTTGGATATGTTAAACTAATACATTTTTGAACATGTTAAACTTATATGGTTTTAAATATGTAAACCTTATGTTTTTTTCTGAAAAGATCTCCTTAGATAACAAAGTGTTGGGTTTAAATTGGTTATTTTTTATGCAATTATTTCATTAAATTTAATGCTGAATCAATTTGTGGAAAAAGTTTTTTATGTTTTTTTTTAAATTTATTTATCCAGATTCAGTTATCCATGGTGTTACTCTTAGTTGTTTTATTGTAGAGTGCATGAACTCTGCTTTGGATCTTATTTCAATTATTTTGGGAAAAGTTTTCATTATTCTTTATGTCGTAAAATTATTTTTGATTTGATTGACTTGTAGAAGTGCAAGTCCTCATATGTCTCACTAAGGTTGAGTTTTTAGAAATAGAATATTCACGATATACAAGACTATTTCTTTTCCCCACTGTGAGTTCTCATATGTTTCATTAAATTTGATTTAATAGAACAAGAATAATCACATATTTTACAAGAATATGGCTTTTCACCACTGTGAGTTATCATATGTCTCACTAAACTTGACTTGTGAGTAAAAGAATAACCACATATTTTACAAGAATGTGGCCTTTCACCACTATGTGTTCTCATATGTGTCACTAAATTTGTCTTTTGAGTAAAAGAATAATCACATATTTTACAAGAATATGGCTTTTCACGACTGTGAGTTCTCATATGTCTCACTAAATTTGATTTATTAGAACAAGAATAATCACATATTTTACAAGAATATGGCTTTTCACCACTGTGAGTTCTCATATGTCTCACTAAATGTGACTTGTGAGTAAAAGAATAACCACATATTTTACAAGAATATGGCCTTTCACCACTGTGTGTTCTCATATGTGTCACTAAATTTGTCTTTTGAGAACAAGAATAATCACATATTTTACAAGAATATGGCTTTTCACCACTGTGAGTTCTCATATGTCTCACTAAATTTGATTTATTAGAACAAGAATAATCACATATTTTACAGGAATATGGCTTTTCTTTATTGTTTGATTCATCAGAACAAGTATATTCACGTATTTCACGTGAATATGCATCTTCTGCACTGTGAGTTATTATATGTATTACTAAATTTGTTTTATTTGAACAATAATATTCACATATTTCACAAGAATATACATTTTCTGCACTGTGAGTTCTAGTATGTGTTATTAAATCTGATTCATCAGAACAAGAATATTCACATATTTCACAAGAATACATCTTAGCTTTTCACCAGTAAATATTTATAAAAATAATGATCAGTTCAAATACATCTTTTCACCAGTAAATGTTTCGAACAAATAATAATCAGTTCAAATACATCTTTTCACTAATAAATATTTATCAAAATAATGATCAGTCCAAATACATCTGTTCACCAGTTAATGTTTATAAAACTAATGATCAGTTCAAATTCAGCAAAATTGTTCAACCATGAATATCTGCAAATAAAAAATGAAATTCAATTTTTTAGTATTTGCATTCAGTTTGTTTTATCTTAAATGGTAAAATATTTCATTAACATCAAAACTCTTAATTGATTCATTCTTTTACGTTTTAATTATTTGAATAAAATTGTCTCCGTTTACATGGTATTCGTTATGACACGTTAATACGTTTTACTTTGAATGAGAATTTCAAACTGAGATTTGATCATTCCTTTGACTGTCGCTATCATTTACATGAAACAAACTTTTGTGAACGTTTTCTACCCAAATAGCGAAAGCCTGGTTAAATTCATAATTTGATTCATAGAGCTCTCAGGAGTTATCCACCTAGCAGACTTTACTCTGAAAAGAGATAGAATCAGGAAAATATGCAGTAAAAATGGCTATCCAGAAGATCTTATTAAAAAAATGAAGATTTCAAATCATCAAAATTATTATGCTTTAAAATGTATTCTTTATTTCAAATTACTTTTTGGGAAAAGCATATTATTGAAAAACACATTGTTAGTATGATTATAACTTGTTTCCTTAGGTTGCTTCCCTGGGTTTGGTATATTCTATTAGACCAATCTGTCTTTTGCGCAAAGTCAGTGTGCTTTATCTCAACTGCGGTAATGTTGTTTATCAGGTAAAATTCAAAATTGATGCTGATTTTGTGGGACGTTCTTTCATGCATTTAGAGATCCGGATAAAGCAGGACAATTCATTTAAAATAATAAGGGAAGGATAAGATTTGCAGTCTCCCTTCCTCTTCATGTCAAATCACACTTTTTTTTGACGGATTGATTGTTGCTATTTTTCCTGATGAGTAAGGGGCATAATAGATTCACTGATTGATATAATAATTGAATGATTGATTTTGCGATACGACCCAGATGCTGTAAAGAATTGTTAAGTGTCAACTGAATTAAATGAATAAATTATAACATGCTCAACATCATAAATTTCTAAATATATTTTTTGTCATTTATTCACTATATTCCTATGTAATTATATTAAGCTTCTTAAATAAGGTTTGGTATAATTCATAAGAAAATATATTTCTACAGATTATATATATATATATATATATATATATATATATATATGTATGTATATAAAAATTTTTATTCACTTATATTTTTTTTTATATATACAAATCCTTATTTAAGAAGCTTAATATAATTACAAACTATATAATAAAGTCTATATTACAAATTCCATAATTTTTACCATTTTACAATTTATTACTTCAATTCAGTTGACATTTACAATTCTTAAAGTATCTGTTTTGTAGCACAAAATCATTCACTTAATGATTATATCAATCAATGAATCTATTTGTCCTTAACTTATAGGAAGAAATAGCAACTATCAATCTACCAAAATGGAAATAAAATACGTTTGGGCATGATTCAAAATCCGAAAACTTGGAAGAGAAGCCACTAATTACTTTTATTTACATTACGCCATTTTTATATATATTATATGCATAAATATATATATATATATATATATATATATATATATATATATATATATATATACATTATATATACACATACACATTATATATATACGCGTACACATTATATATACACACATACACATTATATATACACACATACACATTATATATACACACATACACATTATATATACACATACACGGTATATATACACATACATATTATATATATACACATACACATTATATATACCCATTGTATATACACATATACACATTATATATACACACATACACAGTATATATATACACACATTATATATATATATACATACATTATATATATACACATACACATTATATATACACATTATATATACACATACACATTATATATATATGCGTATTATATATACACACACACATTATATATATACGTATTATATATCCACATACACATTATATATATACGTATTATATATACACATACACATTATATATATACGTATTATATATACACATACACATTATATATATACGTATTATATATACACATACACATTATATATATACGTATTATATATACACATTATATATATACATATTATATATACATACACATATATATACGTATTATATATACACATTATATATATACATATTATATATACATACACATATATATACGTATTATATATACACATTATATATATACATATTATATATACATACACATATATATACGTATTATATATATATACATACACATATATATACGTATACTATATATACACATATATACGTATTATATATATACATACACATTATATATATACATATTATATATATACATACACATTATATATATACATATTATATATATACATACACATTTTATATATACATACACATTTTATATATACATACACAATATATATATACATACACAATATATATATACATACACAATATATATATATACATATTATATATACATACACATTATATATACGTATTATATATGTACATACACATTATATATATACGTATTATATATATATACATACACATTATATATATACGTATTATATATATACATACACATTTTATATATACACATACACATTTTATATATACATACACATTTATATATACACATACACATTTTATATATACACATTTTATATATACACATATACACAATTTATCTATACACATACACATTATATGTATACACACACATTATATGTATACACACATTATATGTATACACACATTATATGTATACACACACATTATATGTATACACACACATTATATATGTATTCACACACATTATATATTTATGCACACATACACATATATACACATACACATTATATATGTATACCTACACATTATATATGTATACACACATTATATATTTATGCACACATTATATATTTATGCACACATACACATATATACACATTATATATATACACACATACACATATATACACATACACATTATATATATACACATACACATGTGCACATTATATATATGCACATACACATATATACACATTATATATACACATATATACACATACACATTATATATATATATATATATATATATATATATATATATATATATATATATATATATATATATATATATATATAGTCAATAAAACTAGGTTGTTACCTCATCTTTCGTTTATTAAAATGTTAAACAAAAATGGTCCATACACGTCATGTTAATGTTGTTTGTAGATTTAATAAAAAAAATTAAATAACAATTCTTTATTAATAAAATCTATGATTTCATAAATTGTATTTTTCTCAGATTAAAATTTTTTTAAGAGGTGGGTGTAGTTTGCTTGAAACATTGTATAGTATGTAGTTAAATGGAATTGTAGAAGGCGGTACAATATAATAGTTTATCTTTGGTTCAAACGTGTTGTTGTAAACAGTAAATAGTAACAGCATCGGGCTAAATAATTGTCCGGGCATTGTTGGTGGCTTTTTACTTTTAATGTGATTGAGTTTGTTTGTTTTTCTTTTACTTATTTTTATTTTAATTTATTTATTTATTTTATTTATTTATTTGGGTAAATGTTTCGTTTAGGTCCACCTCCACAATTTTCTTTAAAATGATGACATTTGTGGGTTTTCGACTATGCTGAATACGAAAATCGCATTGAAATGTTGCAGAGATAAGTAGTTATCAAGATAGAAAAAAATGCATTATGCACGGTAATTTTGGCGGCCATTTTGTTTTTTTTTTCCTTCGTGTAAAATTCTGATTGCTTAGGGCGCGCGCGCATGCGCGTAAAAAAATGGCCGCCAAAATTACCGTGCATAATGCATTTTTTTCTAGCTTGATAACTACTTATCTCTGCAACATTTCAATGCGATTTTCGTATACTCGAAAACCTGAAAATGTCATTTTAAAGAAAATTGTGGAGGTGGACCTAAACGAAACATTTACCATATATATATATATATAACAATCATGATTGTAGCGATTTCAAGAGGCTTTATTTATTATCGGTTCTTATACTATACCATGCAATAACGCCTTCTTTGATGAGGAAGTAGTATAATGTGGTAAAATGCTTCGGCTTCCGAGTGTGAATATGCGAGAAAATAGATCAAAAAACACAAATCGATATTTAACTCCTACTTGTCGTACAACTTGATCAAACGCGATTTTAATTACGCGATATATATTTTGGCAGGGGAAGGTAACTATTCTTGGAGTTATGCCCCTTTAATTGCAAACACTACGTTTTATTTTTCAATTCGTGGAATTCGTGGTGGAATAATATATATACTCGTAGCCAAATTGAATATTGAAATGCTCATATCTGGTTCCATGGGACGAAACTGCATAAACAATTTGCAGGCTTTTTGAAGATTATAATACTATTCTGTGGTTAAAATTTTATGACAATTGGTTAAAAAAAAAACTATTTTCAAACCTCTGAATTATACTTAAATCTGCATACATTTGTATATATAGTGTCCTGTCCAGGTACGCTACAACAGAACACCGACTACCCTAACTTAGTTTTTTTTAAGGTATTCGATGTCGCTGACATCGAATCTGAAAATTAAACCTGTCGCAAATTTACCGTTTGCATGGTATCAACCCCTGAACCCAGTGACTATTTTTCGCCAATTTTACAGCTTCCGTTTACGCTACGCGCATGCGCGGTAGCATAAACGGCGGCTGTTAAATGTGCCTTCGCGTAGTAAACCGCTTCTCATATAGCGTACGTATTAAAAAAATATGTGAAAAAGAAATAAAACAAGAAGACAAGAAAAAGATTTTTTTTCAAAACAGAATTTTCCATTTTTTTTTTTTTTTTTCAGAACGGAGAATTTTCCATTTTTTTTTTTTTTATTGGGCCACAATTTAAACTTAGAGGAAAAAGTTGTCTAAAACAAATTTTTTTTTTTAAATGCATTATAGCACTTTTGGGGTGAATTTTTCCTTTATTTTGTCTTACCGATTAGAATACCATTTAACATTTATAGGAGATTTTACTGTTTTCTGTTTAAATTGGAGAGGAGGAGGGGTGTTGGACCACCCAACCCCAACTCCTACCCCAATGTAAACAAAAAACAGTAAAATCTCCTAAAAATGTTAAATGGTATTCTAATCGGTAAATGTTGGCGCATTACTTACGGGAAAATGGTTAATTAAACTGCAGAAGCAACTGTTAAGCCACACAAGTTTATCATTGACTCCCCTCTAGAAAAGAACGAAAAATAAAGAAATGTTTTTGTAACCCGCTTGCTTTAGATCAATTTAAATGCATTAAAAACTACATAAGACAAAAAAGAAAAATGCTTTAGATCAATTTAAATGCATTAAAAACTACATAAGACAAAAAGAAAAATGCTTTAGATCAATTTAAATGCATTAAAAACTACAAAAGACAAAAAGAAAAATGCTTTAGATCAATTTAAATGCATTAAAAACTACATAAGACAAAAAGAAAAATGCTTTAGATCAATTTAAATGCATTAAAAACTACAGAAGACAAAATGAAAAATGCTTTAGATCAATTTAAATGCATTAAAAACTACAAAAGACAAAAAGAAAAATGCTTTAGATCAATTTAAATGCATTAAAAACTACATAAGACAAAAAGAAAAATGGTTTAGATCAATTTAAATGCATTAAAAACTACATTAGACAAAAAGAAAAGTTGCTTTAGATCAATTTAAATGCATTAAAAACTACATAAGAAAAAAAGAAAAATGGTTTAGATCAATTTAAATGCATTAAAAACTACAAACGACAAAAAGAAAAGTTGCTTTAGATCAATTTAAATGCATTAAAAACTACATAAGACAAAAAGAAAAATGCTTTAGATCAATTTAAATGCATTAAAAACTACATAAGACAAAAAGAAAAATGCTTTAGATCAATTTAAATGCATTAAAAACTACAAAAGACAAAAAGAAAAATGCTTTAGATCAATTTAAATGCATTAAAAACTACATAAGACAAAAAGAAAAATGCTTTAGATCAATTTAAATGCATTAAAAACTACATAAGACAAAAAGAAAAATGCTTTAGATCAATTTAAATGCATTAAAAACTACAAAAGACAAAAAGAAAAATGCTTTAGATCAATTTAAATGCATTAAAAACTACATAAGACAAAAAGAAAAATGCTTTAGATCAATTTAAATGCATTAAAAACTACATAAGACAAAAAGAAAAATGCTTTAGATCAATTTAAATGCATTAAAAACTACATAAGACAAAAAGAAAAATTGCTTTAGATCAATTTAAATGCATTAAAATCTACACAAGACAAAAAGAAAAATGCTTTAGATCAATTTAAATGCATTAAAAACTACATAAGACCAAAAAAAAAAACCCCTAAAAGTGGTGTTGTGTATTTTTTAAAATTTTGTTTTAGAAAACTTTGTCTTCTAATTTGAAATTGTCTGAAAATGAAACTAAATTTCTTTTTTTTTTCTTCTTGTTTGGATTTTTTTCATATAATTTTAAATTGTCCGCTCCGTGGAAGATTCATACATAATATAAGAAGGTAGTTTGCTACACGAATGCACATTTAACAGCTGTTGTTTATGCTACCACGCGCATATAATGATGACAATTTTTCTCTCCTCAAAATTTGAAAAGGTCTGGAATCTTTTTAATTTTTGTATCTTAATTTTCTTGCCTGATGATATCTATTATGATTGAAATGGTCTGCACATCGTAGCAAGATATGACTGTATTTACACCCACACACACACACACACACACACCACACGCACACACATATATATATATATATATATATATATATATATATATATATGTATGTATATATATATGTATGTATATATATATATATATATATATATATATGTATATATATATATATATATATATATATGTATATATATATATATATATATATATATATATAGGGAGAGAGAGAGAGACAGAGACAGAGACAGAGAGAAACAGATAGAGAGAGAGAGACAGACAGAGACAGAGACAGAGAGAAACAGAGACAGAGACAGAGACAGAGAGAAACAGATAGAGAGAGAGAGAGAAAGAGAGAGAGACACAGAGAGAGACAGAGACAGAGACAGAGACAGAGAGAAACAGATAGAGAGAGAGAGAGAGCGAGAGAGCGAGAAAGAGAGAGAGAGAAAGAGAGAGAGAGAAAAAGAGAAAGAGAGAGAAAGAGAGAAAGAGAGAGAGAGACAGAGACAGAGAGAGAGAGAGAGAGAGAGAGAGAGAGAAAGAGAAAGAGAGAGAGAGAGACAGACAGACAGACAGAGAGAGGGGGGCATCATATTCCCATTGAGACAAGTGTGATAAAAAAGCACGGAATTTTTCTGTTTCACTTTTTTCATTTTTACTTTCTCCAATCTCTGAATAATTTTTTTGCCGTTTTTCTCAAAATTGTTTGGACACTCTGAATGTTGTATTTTGTATTGTTCTTTGTGAGAAGAGTAAGAGGCTTAGTGAGAGATTAGTCGTAATTATGTTGTTGGAAGAAATGCGAGTTATTATATATATTCATTGTGAATGTTCATATTGTTGAGATGTTCATATTGTAAGAGATGGGATGGAGAATGAAACGGGAGTGTTTATATAACATAAATACTTTAACAGATATTCTTTAACATCTAACACATTTTTTTAGATGATGATTTTACCAAATGGTTCTTATACATAACCGGACAATACCTTTTCTCGTTGTAATGATGAACACAGAAGACGGCAGTATGAAAAACATGATGATCATTTATTTCTTCCAATTGACCGGTCAATGGCTTTGCATCCAGGAATTCAAAGTTTATTTACATCCTCTTCTTCTAAAACCCTCTTGCTTCCAGATGGTGCCTAGGTTCAGTCAACCCCTCAGCGTCCCTGGTCGGACTCTTGTCTGACTCTCTGACTCCCTCTCTAACTCTTACTTCGGACTCTTTATTTAGAAATCCCATGTATGTCTGGCCAACGTGACTATAATTCATGTGTCATCAACATGCGCGATTTGCACGTTTTTGAAACATTCGGATGACCAGGAAATTTCCCAATTTCCTTTGTTGTTTTACAAAGGAATTTAACCTACTTATTTAATTCATATAACTCATATTTTAGTATGCACATTCTTTCTAACAATGTGCATAGTTTCCAGCTAAATTTGTATTTATTAAATATTTTATCAGAATCAACAATTTACTGGACATTCCATTTAAAAACTATTGTTCTTTAATACTTATCTCCAGGGTTCGATTCCCGTTTTCTCTGATTTTATTTTCATTTACTAATTCTCTTTATTTTTACTTACATGAAAAAGAGGACAATATATATATATATATATATATATATATATATATATATATATATATATATATATATATATATATATCCGTTCAGGAGTAGATAACTCTAATGTGGCCATATCTCTTTAATTTTAAACATTACCATCTCTTGCTCTCGTCTACGCTTATTTATTGATCATTCTCTACCAAAGGTCGCTGGGTAAATGGCTGGATCCTTCTAGCGATCCAGTAGATATCTCACTGCTGATGCAATTTAAAATTTTTTTGACTCGAGTGTGTATTCGTTGATATATTATATGCTTTTATATAAGTGATGCGCTTCCCTGTTGATTAACTGTGTCTGATATATACTCGTGACTCTAAACAATGAAAAGAATACGCTGTTGTCATAGCCGAAGTTATTAATGCCTGTCGGTGGTTAGTATATAAGTGCGATATAAAAACAGTGCACATGAGATCAAAAAATATACTTACCTTGCATAGAGGTTACGGCGATAAATAAGGTCGTTCCTCCAGAGCATGCATCATTTCTAAGTGTGGGGTCTGCGTACGCGCTCACCCCGATAATTCAATCAAAATGAGATATCCTTCTACTGATAAGTACACAACCTAATTCTGGTCGGTAGGTCTACAACTCTCACCGACATTGTGCAAAAGCCTCTTAGTTTCCCTTTTCTCCAATCGCCCATCTCTGTACGCGCCACAAAACAAGCGATTTTTCCAGATCAGTTTATCATCCACTTCTATTCCAACGTTCTGATTATATCTAATCTGCATGTCCATATCAGTAACGTTTGCATTGAGCATAATCTTTTCTGTTATATAAAAATCATTGATTTGATTTAAGTAAATAGGACAGTCTCTGGAGTGATTGTTGCGAGTAAAAATTTTAGCTATGGATAAGCCTTTAACAAATAAATACGTACACAGCCTCTCCTCCATTTTGTGAGTGGGATTTGTGCCTAATTATTGATTTTTTGTTTAACATTTGTAATTTTATATTAGCAGAAAATAAATGATAAAATACTCAATCTCTTAAGGGTAAGGAATCGGCCAAGGTGTCACCTACAGCTACTGAAACTGTTTTATTTTGATATAGATTGATGAACGAAAACGTCTAACAATCTCCAACAGATTTCGTGTGTCTATTGGTTGAATCCCCCACCCATGACCCGTACAGTCTTTCATTATTTATTATTAGTTAATTGTGAGTTGGATTTGTACCGAATTATTGATTTTTTGTTTAACATTTGCAGTGGCGGCTCGTGCATGAAGCTGTGGAACTGCAGCACCCCCTCCCAGTTATTTTTACACAATATTAATGATAAAATTAAAAGTAATACGTTTGTTTTTAATATTTTATTTTTTCTATGTGTACATTATAAAATCATTAAGTTTAATGTCGGTATGTCCAAAGTCATATAAAAACAAAATAAAAATTGCTTGGAGCTGTGAAATTACACTTTCTTAATGAAATTCTCTTGTGCACATGCGCGGATTAGACGCTTTAGACAGCCGATGAAACCCTCTTGAGGAACTGTCACTTGTCGCAGCCCCGCGTCGTGAAATTCGTTGTTTGCTTAGAGTGTGTGCCTGTATAGATATGATAACATTGTTATTGAAAAAAAGGGGTTTACTTACATTTTTTTAAAAAAGTATTATTAAAATCTGCATATAACGTATTCTTGTACATAAAATACTTTGCTTTTTTTCTTTTAGCGTTGCGATTTGATTCGGTAGCAGACGGAAATATGTAATATGCAGAAACTTTTTTATTATTATTAAAAGTATTCGGGGATTTAGCAGTGAAGCTAACACGCGACTAAGGGTAAAAATCAAATATACAATAAATAAATCTTACCATAAAAGTTAATTTTCCATCTACCTGCTTTTTTGTTTGTTTTAAGTAGTTTTAAATGCTATTTTTTTGCAACAACTAAACTTTACAAAAACAAACTGTTTACATTTTCCTACAAGCGAAGAAACAGTTTATGTTGAAAATACATTTTAGTTAGAAATATTTTTAACTTGTATGTTTTAGATTAAAAAAAATAGCATTTATTTGCCTCCAACAAGGACAATGTTAGAAGTTTTACACTTTGAAAAACGGATTTTTTACACAAGATTTTTTAATTAAAACGTGTTTTTTAAGTAAAAAAAAAAACACAGTTTTTATAATTATGCATTTTAAACTTTACATTGAATTTGTTAGTAGATGGGGCAGATAACACGCATTAAAAAAGTAATTAGAAATCCTTCTGGACTGAGACAATTTTATTTTTTTTTGTTTTGTGGTGGGAGAAAGCTACATTAAAATTCGATGTTTTATAATGCTTATATATGACATCCTATTTTCTTATAATAAATCTCCACTTTATGTCGATCTTTACCGGCATGGGAAGGTCAGTAAATAGCCAAGTTTGTTCTTTTTATATAAAATGCACGTTGTTAAAAGATTTGTAAATAAAATTTTGTATCTTTAAATATTTTTGTTTGTTTGCTCACAATATAAAATTGTAAGCTTTTTTATCTTGTATTTTATTTGCAAATACGTTTTGTTATAAATACATTTAAAAGAATATTTTTTGTAAATAAAACTGTTATTAAATAAAACGCTATTTTCAAATAGTAAACTCCTAAATTAACCCTCGTAGGGAGGCAAGTAAATTTCAAAGTATTTCTTTTTTGTTTTTATAAAAAAATAAGTTTATTTTGAAAATGTTTTCCGTTTGTTTGCAAAAAAACGCAAACTTTTATTTCATCTGAAAAGTTTAAAAGGAATAAATGTATATATTATTTTATTATTCTGTAAAGTGTACATAATTAAAAAAATATTTTTAATAAAAAGTTTTTGCGTATTATCCATTTCTGATTGATTATTTGTCTTTGTTATATATTTGAATATTTATTTGAATGTTTATTATTTGATTAAATATTTATTTATATATTCGAATATCTTTTACACGATATTAAAAAAATACGTAACATTTTCGAAGCAGAACCCCCACTAATCTCAGTCACGAGCAGCCACTAGATACAGGACAAGTTTTAATCGTTTATCTGCCGAAAATTTAGATGTCAAAGTTCAAACGATTTTATCTTTACTGTCTCTAATAAACTATGTATCCAATTTTGGGTCTAAATAGTTGAAATTTTACATAAAGGGTATTCAGACATGCAGCAAGCTTATTAATCAGTTTTGGGCGATAATGTAGCTGCCAAGAGGTCAAAGTTGAACAAGTTGACCTTTGCAGACTCTACCAAACTCCTCCGCAAATTCTAGGTTTAAACACTTTGAATTTTAGATGTAGGTTATCTGGGCTTGAGTCACACATTTTAATATATAAACATATGCACATAATGTTATGAACAGTATATACATGCAAAGCCGAGCTGAACTGCTAGTAATGAAAAAGTATATATGTGTGGTGATTATTGAAATAAAATCCAAATTACATTGCATTGTAATTATTATAGATGATGGTTGTTAAAATTCCTTACAATAAAGAGATTGGTGAAACAACCAGAGTTGCTATAAAGAAACTTACTGGATGCAATATGCACGGATTTGTACTTTCTAACCGTCATTTTAAAAGCAATTGAATTTGATTAATCGATTATATTAACCAGTCTTTTGCAATTGATGTCTTTGTCTTTTCTATTTTTCTTTCATTTCGATACATGAACTATCATATGCATAACGAGACTTGATTATACAAGCTCTCTTGTTTATAGTCGATTAAATAAAACAGTTCTTGTTTTGTTACAGTTGGAGATGGGGCATCCCACAAGATTCTAGACATTCAGCCACTATCTTATACATTCCAATCACGAGATCGTTTTTAGATTCTAACCGTCTCTTTAAGCGATTTCTAAAAAATATCTTTTGCACTTAGTTCACAGGATATATTTGCCAGGTGTTTTTTGAAATTACTATCTCAGTGTTAAATCTCATATGCATGCCTAACATTTATTTCTCAGCACAGAACTACACACGTGTTGCAAGATTATGACTTGTCATTATTTTTCACAACACTTTATTTACTGAACATGAATTTATTTATTGAACATGAATTTATTTACTGAACATGAATTTATTTATTGAACATGAATTTATTTATTGAACATAGATTTATTTATTGAACATGAATATTTACATAATGTACACGAATATGTCTTTCTTTTTATTTAGTTAGAAAAAAACAAGTGATTTCCTCTTGCTGTTACATATATAAATGAGTTTGTGATTATCAGTTTTTATCGGCCGTATCGATGAAAAGTTATTTTCGTTTTCAATGAATAGAACTGACGCTTTTGAAGATTTTTTGAATTTTATGGCTTGTTTTTTTTTTATTGTTTATTTTACAGTCATCAAAATACAAGTGAAGCTCACACATCAGAAAGTTGTGGGTCAGGATGCATGTCTTTCAGTTTATCTGTTTGTGTCTCTGACTCTTTACTTCAACTATGTCATTTGTCCGTTTATATTGTCGATTCTTTTTGTGTTTTCTTTATTGTTTTCGATTGGGTTTCTTTTGACCAACGTTTCCATTCATTACAAGTGACATGTGGATCATACTCCCCCTGGCGATTGACGTCATCATGACGCATTTCTCTGGTTATCCAGACACCATAAATAACTTGGTCAGCTTTTCCCTGATGATTGACGTCATCACGATTCATTTCTCTGGCAATCCCGGAACCATGAATATATTGATGACATCATTGTGTCCTGGTGATTCCCAGGTTCACGTCGGTTATATAAATCTCTCTCTCTCTCTCTCTCTCTCTCTCTATATATATATATATATATATATATATATATATATATATATATATATATATATATATATATATATATAAGTTGCTTGGCAAGGCCACAGGAGAGACGACCAAGCAGAGAAACCCCCTAAACAAGATTTATCTTGTAGTTCTGGTTCAGTTCTTCTGCTCTTATGTTGCCATCTTCTTCTGGTCTTGTCTTCAGTTCCCTCTTTGTATACTCCCCTCTCTTCTTTCGGGGTATTAGGGTTACTGGGTTGTCATATTCTTCTATTGTGTTTTCCAGTGTGTTACCACTGAAAATTTCACCAAGCTTTGTAGTTGATATCTGCTGAGGCAAACATTTGGGGTGATGTTCATTCACCATTTTTATTTGGGTCAGAAGAACATTTGATATATTGGGCTGTGCTTACCATTGAAGCTCGGTATGCATGCTTAATTTAAGTGAGGCCTAAATCACCTTCTGTCCGTGGTAAGTACAGCCTGCCCTTGCACTGATGTTTGTAAATGACTTTATGAAGGGCCAGCATTTTCCGAGTTTTTACGTCAAGATTATTGATGCAGTTTTTTGGGCCAATTGATTATGCCAAATCCATAGGAGACAACGGGTATTGTCAATTGATTGATGGCAATATTTTTTTCAGTGATAGTTCTGATGACAGGATTTTATAACTCGCTTGAAGTATTCTCCCTGTACTTTTTCTCTCATGTTCAAGTGTCTCATTCTCCTCCACTCCCAGGTATTTATAGACAGCATCCTCTTCAAGGTCTCTAATAGAGCCATTGTCAAGATTAAGATGTTCTGATGTTGTCTTTCTTCCTTCTCTTATGGTGTACTTAGCGCATTTGTTGAATCCAAATGTCCTCTGTATAATTTTAAAAAATGCCTATCAGAGAGACAAGTTGGTTCTCGGATTCCGCATAGAGTTTCAAGTCGTCCATAAAGAATATATAGTTTACTCTTTTATTTTCCTTCTTTCTGCCAAGGCTTAGATTGTATCCAGCATTGGATCGTTTAAGTAGCTCATTTAGTGGATCCATTGAAGCAGAAATGGAGCGGTTAGAGTCTGTCTCCCTGGAATATTCCTCGCTTGATCTTTATGTTTGGGGGCTGTATCCTTCCTTCCGTGTGCTGTAGTGTAATTGATGTGCACCATCTGGACATTTGTTTTAGAAGGAATTGATTGATGGCATTAACTTTGTTTGTTGGTGATAGTTCTGATGAGAGAATTTTTTTAAGTCGCTTGAAGTATTCTCCCTGTACTTTTTCTCTCATGTTCAAGTGTCTCATTCTCCTCCACTCCCAGGTATTTATAGACAGCATCCTCTTCAAGGTCTTCAATAGAGCCATTGTCAAGATTAAGATGTCCTGATGATGTCTTTCTTCCCTTCCTTATGGTGCACTTAGCGCATTTGTCGAATCTAAACTCCATGAAGATGTCCTCTGTATAATTTTTAAAAATGCCTATCTGAGAGACAAGTTGGTTCTCGGATTCCGCATAGAGTTTCAAGTCGTCCATAAAGAATAGATGATTTACTCTTTTATTTTCCTTCTTTCTGCTAATGCTGACATTGTATTCAGCATTGGATCGTTTAAGTAGCTCACTTAGTGGATCCATTGTGAGGCAGAAATGGAGCGGTGAGAGGCTGTCTCTCTGGAATATTCCTCGCTTGATCTGTATGTTTGGGGGCTGTATCCTTCCTTCCGAGTGCTGTAGTGTAATTGATGTGCACCATGTGGCCTTTTGTTTTTGAAGGAATTATGTAATATCAGTGTGCACATTACACAGCTCCAACCAGTGAAGTATCCAGGAATGAGATATAATGTCAAAGGCCTTTTTGTAATCAATCCAGGCCATTGACAGATTTCTTTGTCTTCTTCTGTAGTTTTCTAATATGGTTCTGTTTACAAGGAGTTGTCTTTTGTGCCAAGGTGTTTCCTCGCACACGCCCTCGGCTCACTTTCGAGGTAATCACCAGCAATCAGATGGTCGTATGTTGCATCAGCGATTATCCCTGTAAGGAGCTTGTAGGTTGTTGTGAGGCAGCAGATTGGTCTATATTTGCTAGCCATGTGGATGTCCTCATTTTTGGGAATAAATGATGTAAGCCAAATAGTCGGCTCTTCATCTCCACTGATGATTCTATTGAATGCCTGGGCATAGTGATGATGAAGTGCGCTCAGTTTTTTTAGCCAGAAATTTGGTATTTGGTTTATTCCTGGGGTCTTTAAATTACTGCATTGAGCTACCTTCCTGCTAACAGCTTCCTTGGTAATTTTTAGAGCTGGCATAATTTATTTCTCCTTGTTATCCTCTTTGATTGTATTTATCCAATTGTTTTCTTTATGTACTTTACTGTACCCATAGAGTGGCCTACAAAGTGTTCAATCGCCAGTGTGAGTTCTCATATGTCTTACTAAGTTTCGTTTTTCAGAAGAACGATATTCACACACTTTACAAAAATATGGCTTTTCCCCAGTATGTATTCTCATATGTATACCTATCTTTGATTTTTCAGAACAAGAAAATCCACACACTTCACAAGAATGTGGCTTTTCACCAGTGTGAGTTCGCATATGTCTAACTAAAGAATATTTTTCAGAACAAGAATATTCACACACTTCACAAGAATATGGCTTTTCGCAAGTATGACGTCTCATGTGTCTCACTAAAGATGATTTTCTAGAACAAGAATATGTACATACATCACAAGAATATGGCTTTTCACCAATGTGAATTTTCATGTGTCTCACTAAATTTGACTTTGCAGAATAAGAATATCCACAAATTTCACAAGAATGTGGCTTTTCACCAGTGTGTGTTTTCATATGTGTCACTAAATTTGACTTGTCAAAGAAGGAATACCCACACACTTCACATGAATGTGGCTTTTCTCCATAGTGAGCACTTAAATGTCTGACTAAAGATGATTTTCTTAAACAAGAATATGCACACATTTCACAAGAATATGGCTTTTCCCCAGTGTGAATTTTCATATGCCTCACTAAATTTGACTTTGCAGAAAAAGAATATTCACAAACTTCACAGGAATATGGCTTTTCGCCAGTGTGCGTTTTCACATGTGTAAGTAATGATGGTTTTTCAGAACAAGAATATCCACAAACTTCACAAGAATATGGCTTTTCCAAAGTATGAGTTCTCATATGTCTCACTAAATTTGATTTTCTAGAACAAGAATATTCACACACTTCACAAAAATGTGGCTTTTCTCCAGTGTGCGTTCTTATGTGTCGAACTAAAGATGATTTCAGAGGACAAGAATATCCACAAACTTCACAAGTATATGAAGTGCGTGGATATTCTCCAGTGTGAGTTCTCATATGTCTCACCAAAATTGATTTTTCTGAAGAAGAATATCCACAAATTTCACAGGCATATGGCTTTTCCCCAGTGTGGGTTCTCATATGTTTCACTAAATCTGATTTTCCAGAACAGGAATACGCACACAGTTCACAAGCATATGGCTTTTCTCGAGTGTGAGTTCTCATATGTTTGATAAAATTTGATTTTTGAGCACAAGAATACGCACACAGTTCACAAGTATGTGGCTTTTCTCCAGTGTGAGTTCTCATGTGGGTAACTAATGTTGATTTGTGAGAACAAGAATAATCACACACTTCACAAGAATATGGTTTTTCCCCAGTGTGAGTTCTCATATGCGTTACTAAAGATGATTTTACAGAAAAAGAATATCCACACACTTCACAAGAATGTGGCTTCTCCCCTGTGTGAGTTCGCATATGTCTCATTAAATGTGATTTTGTAGAAAAATGATTGTCACACACTTTACAAGTATGTGGTTTTTCCCCAGTGTGTACATTCATATTTTATAGAATAAAGTTATTAACTCAGTTTTAAATAATATTGTATTCTTTTAGTTTTAGTCTCACAAGAGATCTGTCCTGTTACTATGCATAATATTAACACACTTCTCAAGAATATGGCTTTTTCAAGTGTGATTTCTCATATTTGTCAGTAAAAAATAGTTTCTTGAAAAACCACACACTTTTTCTGCAATTTGTGATTTCATCATTTTATACGTATGCATTAAACATATTTCATTATTTTTAGCTTTTAAATGTATGACTTTTTTTCACTATTCCAGGGAATATATTACTACATAGCATCAGGAGATGCAAATATTCATATAAAGATCTATTCTGTCTGCCATATAAGCCATAATTTTTAATAGGATTTCGTTAAAAGAAAATGATGAAAGTGTTCAAGCTGGAACATCTTAAAATAAAAAAAACAATAATTTAGTATCGTTAACATCACAGCTCGAAAGTTAGTATTCTCTTTGTTCATTGTTTCTTCTAATATTATTGGAGACATTATTAAAATAAATTTCTTGATTTTCTTTGCAAGTGTTGTATTTTCTTTTTTTAGTATGCAAATAACGTAATTAAAAGAATATAGTTGAGATTATAATACGTCGAGTTATCTTTTCAATTCTCGGAGTATTATGGCTCATTGTTGTTTGGCCATAATCTTACCTCCAGCACTTTTTATCGGTGCATCTGATCATCTACAGTAGTTAGCGCTTTTCTTTATTGGGACTTCTATATATTTAGTGCACGAGGTGAGAATATGGCCGAACAATGAGAAGGCAAGGAAGACTGCTTGGCGAATGTAAATATATCTATTACCTATTGGGTATTGATGGACTAACCAGCCAAGCTGCAGATTCATTCCTAATTCATATGGATGTAAAATCATTTGTAACCACAAGGATTTACCTTGTCAGCATGTTGAATGTTTTATCATTACATATTAATGAGAAGCATATATATTTATTTATTTATCCAAACAATTTTTGACAATATCCGAAACGCATATGGATTGATTCTGTTATTTTCTTTGCTTGGTACATTTTGTATTACTTTACATATATTCCTCAATTGATCAATTTACAAGCTAATTATTTTTATATGAAGTATTTGTTGAACTCTAATTCATATGAGAGTTAAAATTATTTTTAACCAAAAGTATTTAACTTATCATTGTGTTGAATTCTTTATCATTAAATATTAATAAATTACAGATAAACGTTTTACCTCAACATATTATTTACGTTTTATTCAAACAATTTTTGACAATATCCCAAACAGATATAGATTGATTCTGATATTTTCTTTGCTTGGTAAATTTTGTATTGATTTTCATATATTTCACAATTGATCAATTTAAAGGTTAATGATTTTTGAAAAGAAATATCTGTTGAACTCTAATTCATATGATCATTTTGCCAAAAATCAAAACATGTTTTATAACAAACCCTAATGCATATGAAGATTAAAATTATTTGTAATCACAAACGCAAATAGATTGATTCAGTTATTTTCTTTGCTTGGTATATCTTGTATTGGTTCTCATATATTTCTCAATTTATGAATTCTCTCATTTTAGCTAATGATTTTCAGAAGAAATATCCGTTGAACTCTAATTCATATGAGGGTTAAATTATTTGTAATCATAAACACATATAGATTGATTCAGTTATTTTCTTTGCTTGGTATATTTTGTATTGATTCTCATATATTTCTCAATTTATGAATTCTATTATTACAATGATTTTTAAAAGAAATACCATTGAACTCTAATCCATATGAAGTTACAATTATTTGTAATCAAAGACGTTTGACTTATTAGCATGTCGAATCTTTTATCTTAAAATGTCGGTAAGATTTTGTTTTTAAATTACTAATAACAGATAATAAACACCTAACATGATTTCAGTCAGTTAGCTGCCTTTCATATAGAAATCGCTGTTATTTTGGGACGCTTTTTTCAGTAATTAACTTGCATTAAAGACCATTCTCATTCACACAAAATAAGACACATTGCCAGTGAAACGTAGAAAATATTATTTATAGTAAAGGACCATAGTAACACAGGCATGCCGCTAAATAGGTGTTCATATCACATTTAAATTTCTGCATGATGATACAGTAAATTTTCGAAATATAAAATACAATTTTGTTTTTGAAATATTTTTAATTAATAATTTTTTGTATCATTATTTTTTTTAAATAATAGAATAAAATGTTTTTGTGTCATGTTTTTAGAAAATAAAGTATAATGATTTGTTAATTATAAAAAGTATCATTTTGGAAAAAAAAATGACTATGGTTTTATTTTACAAAAAATAAAATAAAATGTTTTTTTTTTATTTTGTTAAATAATATTTTTTGAAAAATAGAATACAATGGATATTTTTGTATACTTATTTGTTTTAAATAATGGAATAAAAATTTTTTTTGTTGAATCTGTTCTAGTATTTTAAAAATATATTACTTTATTAAATAAGTATTATTCCAAACGAGACAAGGAAATAGTTCAGAAAACATGGGTTAACTGTTTTTTCTGATTTTTTTTAAAAATAGAATACAATGACTATTATTATTATTATTATTATTATTATTATTATTTAGATAATATAATAAAATGTTTTTTTTTCTGTTGTTAATCTGTTGTATTATAAAATATGTTACTTTATTAAATATTTATTGATTCCAAACGATGAGGAACTAGTTCAGAAATATTTAGAAAACTATTCGAAATATAGAGAGAAGGTTTTTTTTAATAATTATTATGTATTTTTACCTAACAATAACACAAAATCTCGTAAGAATTGTAATTGCAAATACTATTTACAAAAAACATCGTATGCATAAAAAAGTAATGTTGAAATATATGTAAGTCCCAAAAAATGGCAGACAAAGAGTCCCATAATCACACAACATCGAAATTAGACAAAATACTACAAGAATCCAATAAATTTCACAGTAAAAGTTTGGGGCAAAAGTTTGTAATGCCCAACAATATTTTACAGTATCTTTTGTTTATTTAATGGTTATCTTAAATTTATTCAATTGTCAGATGAAAGTACAATAGACTTAAAACATGTGGTCTTTAACCCCCACAAATGTAAATAGGCAAAAATCGACAGGATTTCAAGAGCGCTGAAACCGAAAATAAGGTTTAAAATTCTAGGAAACAAGTTGTTTCCAAGTTACGGAGAAATTATAGTTTCAAAAAGTGTGGGATCATTTTTCTATATTAATTTACCGTAAAATGAGCACCTACTTTATGGCCACCTTTTATTTTGGAAGGGGGTAAACTTGCCTTTTAAGAGTTTTGTTGTGCTGAAAACTAATATCGCATTTAAATTTTCCCCAAATCAGTAGTATTCCGGATATCCTGCAAAGTAATTATTTGTTATAATTGGTAGTAATTGTTGTACATGGAAGCGCTAGGTGTGTCAGAAATTTCATGAAAAATATTGAATAATTCCACCCCGTCTTTCCAAGCTTATAACTCATCGAAAAATGTAATTCAACCCCTATTTTCTTTTTTCAAGGTTTCATTTACAAAAAACAAACAACGTGTTTTTTTTTAAACTTCGGACTTTACAGGTAAATTTCTAAATAAAACAGTACTTTTTTGTTTTAAATTCGAATATATTATTTAATAATCTTTTATCTTTAATTTGTGATATATAACACTTTGGTGAGTAAATTAATTATTTACTTTTTAATAGACATTTCAAAATGGGTGGCGTGAATTAATTCGACCCCCTGTCTTTCCAAGCTTATAACTACTCGAAAAATGTAATTCAAGCTCTTTTTTTCAATTAAAGGAGCAAGGACCAAGGTTTTATTTAAAAAAACAAAAGAAAAAACAACAACGTGGTTTAAGAAAAAGTGTTAAATTTAATTTTACAAGTAAATTTAAAAAAAAACACGACTTTTTTGTTTTAAATTTGAATATATTATTTATTGATCTTTTATCTTCAATTTGTGATATATAAAACTTTGGTGAGTAAATTAATTATTTACTTTTTAATAGACGCTTGAAAATGGGGAGAGCGTGAATTAAAAAAAAAAACATTTGCCTAAAATATCCGGTTTATTGGAAAGAGCATAACATTTCACATTGACCCTGAAAATATCGTAAAAACTGAATCAATAGAAAAAGTTTGATAGATTTTTAAAGTTTAAAAATTGGAAAATACTGAGCTCGAAAATTCAATTAATTTCATTAGTTTTTTAACAAGTAAAAAAAATATTTCTATTACTTTTAAAACAACTTTAATAGTTTATTTTGGAAGTATAATCCATAAAGAAAATAAAAACCCACTTTTAAAAGAGAAATTACGAGTTTTTTTTTTATATTTTATTCACAGTTTCGTGTTAGGGGTGTCAAAAATTTCTACAAAAATTCTGATACACCTACGGAAGCGCACACATTTTTGTGGGTTGGTTGTTTTTTTTGTGGATCTACCAGGTCAGAATTACCAAATAAACACCGCCCTTAAAAAATATTACCAGAATCTCCCCCTCCCCCAAAAAGGTGACCATAAAGGTGACCGTTTTTATGGTACATCAATATAGAAAAATGATCCTCCACATTTAAAAAAAGTATATTTTCTTCATTTGTTTCCTGAAATTTGAAACGTTATTTTTGTTTTCAGCGCCCCGAAAACCTTTAAGAGTAGTAATTTTAATGGATGTTTTTAACCTAAGAAGAAAACAGCAACAAAAAATAATAAATAAAAGGAAAAGAAAAAGAAAAAAAATCAAATGCAAACAACAACAAAAAAAAACAAATTTCGTTTCATTTCGAAAATACAAATAAGCAAAAAAACGATAATAACATACAAAACAAATAAGCAAAAAAAAAAACAAAGAAAATAAAATAAAAATAAAAATTAAATAAAGCTGTTTCGTTCATTTCGATAATAAAAAAACAGAAAAATGAAAAAAAACGGTACTTGTACAGTTTAATCAAGACATTAAAAAAATGAAAATATCGAAATAAATTTAAATCGTACGTATCCCTTATGGAATGAAGTTCTCTGAAACACAATTTCACTTAATTTCATCAAGTAGTTTTTGTTTTACAGCGAAAAAAACAATTTGTTATGATACCAAGCAAAGGTTCAATTTTTAGGAAGAAAACCTAGCAATATAGATGAGGAGGGAGTGTCGGCGCTTTAAATTGAGTTATCTCCCCGTGGTGTTTCTAAACTCAAAACAAAAATTAAAAAAAAACGTGTTTTTCGCTATAAAAAAAACAACCTATTCGATCAATTTAAGTGAATTTTTTTCGGGGATTTCAGTTCTAAACAGATTCGTACAATATAACCTTTTTTTTTTTTTTTTGATATTTTCATTTTTTAATGTCTTGATTAAAAGTGTACAAGTAGCAAAAAAAAAAAAAAAAAAAAAAAAAAAAAAAAAAAAAAAGGAAAACAAACGAAATGTTTCGTTTCGTTTCATATTTTCATTTCCGGTTCGATGTTTTGGTGTTTTAATTCGAATTCGAAACAACCTATTTCCTTGAGCCGAATTAACCCCATGATAAGTAACCAGTCAAGGTTACAATGTTTTTTTGTTTTGTTTTTCTTTTCATGTCAAAACAAATAAAAACCGAAGCAGTTTTTACGATCAGTTCTCTAACATTTCAATCAACTTTGAATCAAATTATTGTATTGATGACAAAAATTATGATTTTTCTTAGAAATCACACAAGTTTTACTAAAATACGTATATTTTTTTTTTACTAAATTGTAAATCTGGAATTAAATAAAATATATTTTATATTTTTTGATCGGGAATTTATATATATATTTTTATAAAGCATGGCTGAATGATTATTTTTTTATTGGATTGCAAATTAAAAAAATTATATATATATATATATATATATATATATATATATATATATATATATATATATATATATATATATATATATATATAAACGAAAACATTATTTTAAAGTTTAAGATTATTTTTTAAATTATTGAACGGAATTTTTAACAAGTTTTAAAAACTTATCTTTTATTCCAGGAATTAAGTACGATCTTTTCTTTGTGTTCAAAACAGAAAGTTTGTTTGTTTGTAAGGATTTCTTTAGTAAATTGATACAACGTTTGTTTTGTGTGTCGGATTCGTTAAGACATAAAATATATGAATCTGGAATTGAATAAAATATATTTTAGATTTTTTTAATCGGAAATTTATATAGATTTTTTTTATAAAGCATGGTTGAATTACTATTTTTATTGGATTGCAAAATTAAAACAAAACACACACAAAAAACACACACTTATATTAAAGTTTAAGATTATATTTTAAATTATTAAATGGAATTTTTACCAAGTCTTAAAAAACTTACCTTTTATTCCAGGAATTAAGCTCGATTTTTCATTTGTGTTCAAAACAGGAAATTTGTTTTGTTTGTTAAGATTTCTTTAGTAAATTGATACAACTTTTATTTTGTGTCTCCAATTCATTAATAAATAAAATATATGAAAATATAAAAGAATAAAATTAAAAAATTAAAAACACGATTTAAACGTGAAATTATTTAAAGAGAAAATCAACTGCTAAAGAACAATGGTTTAAGGTTATAGTAACACGGTGAAATTATTATTTCGTTCCTCGTGTAAAAAAAATGTCCATTCATTAGTTAAAATAATCTAAAAAAAAAAAAAAAACTCATATAAACAACTCATCCAAATGAGAATTACACCAGGAAACTTGCAACTTATTGTTATTAAACCTGATTTTATTAAATTTACAATAAATTTTCTGTTTTTGCTTCTTATGTTCACGTCAAACGTGTTTCGCATTATCATAAATCTGGCAGAGATACACAAAGGCTTTACTTGTCATGAATCGCACATTTCCAGGCATTACCTCCTCCTTTGAAAGAAAAGTAGCTGACTTTTAAAAGCTGAGACGCACAACGCTGCTTCTCCGTAATTAAATCATTTTTTCAGGTGAGAATGTCTCCTCAAGTAAGTAGCTTGTTCTATATGAACGTTGGGTTTGTTTTACTGTACATATAGATTCGAAAAAGTGGTCCCAAAACAAATATATATATATGTTATCAAAGACAAGGTAAGTTACTTTTCTACCTAACTGGATATGTTTTTAGTGCTTATATTTGATGTAACATGTTTATTCAGCTCGAAAAACTTACTGTGTTTACCGATGTATTGGAAAATTTTAAATGGTGGCCGACTCTCTCTCTCTCTCTCTCTCTCTATCTCTCTCTCTCTCTCTATCTCTCTCTCTCTCTCTCTCTTTGAGACGGTAAGTTTGTTAAAAGGAGTTATAAATAAAAAAAAACAGCCAAATATTGTTAAAAACCCGCCGAATATATGTCAGCCTATGTCAGAGTAACGTATATTGAGCAAGTTTCTATTTGTTCTATATTTGTTTTGTGACAACTTTTCGAATCTATGTGCACACTGCACAATCAAACAAACCCGAAACGCTAAATGGTTAAATATGTTTAATCGGGTTTGTATTACTGTACACATAGATTCGAAAAAGTTGTCAAAAAACAAATATAGAACAAATAAATGTTATCAAAGGCAAGATAAGTTACTTTTCTACCTAACTGGATATATTTTTTGTGTTTTTATTCAGTGTAACATGTTTATTCAGCTCGAAAAACATGCAGTGTTTACCGATATATTGGAAAATTACTAAAATGTAAATCTGGAATTAAATAAAATATATTTTATATTTTTTGATCAGGAATTTATATACATTTTTTATAAAGCATGGCTGAATGATTATTTTTTTATTGGATTGCAAATTAAAATATATATATATATATATATATATATATATATATATATATATATATATATATATATATATATATAAAACAAAAACATTATTTTAAAGTTTAAGATTGTTTTTTAAATTATTGAACGGAATTTTTAACAAGTTTTAAAAACTTACCTTTTATTCCAGGAATTAAGTACGATCTTTTCTTTGTGTTCAAAACAGGAAGTTTGTTTGTTTGTTAGGATTTCTTTAGTAAATTGATACAACGTTTGTTTTGTGTGTCGGATTCGTTAAGACATTAAATATATGGAAATATAAAAGAAACACAATTAAAAGATGAACAACACTATTTAAACGTGGAATTATTTAAAGAGAAAATCAACTGCTAAAGAACAATGGTTTAAGGTTATAGTAACACGGTGTAATCATTATTTCGTTCCTCGTGTAAAAGATGTCCGTTCGTTAGTTAGAATAATCTTAAAAAAACAACCCTCATATAAACAACTCATCCAAATGAAAATTACACTAGGAAAGTTTCAACTTATTGTTATCAAACCTGACTTGATTAAATTTACGATAAATTTACTGTTTTTGGTTCTTATGTTCACATCAAACATGTTTCGCATTATCATAAATCTGGCAGAGATACACAAAGACTTTACTTGTCATGAATTTCCAGGCATTATCTCCACCTTTGAGAGAAGAGTATCTTACTTTTAAATGCTGAGACGCCAACACTCCACACCGCTTCTCGGTAATAAAAATTTTTTTAGGTGAGAATGTCTCCTCAAGTAAGTAGCTCGCTCTATATGAAACGTTGGGTTTGTTTTACTGTACACATAGATTTGAAAAATGTTGTTAAAAAACAAATATATAACAAATAAGTGTAATCAAAGGCAAGATAAGTTACTTTTCTACCTAACTGGATATGTTTTTAGTGTTTATATTTAATGTAACATGTTTAGTCAGCTCGAAAAACATACAGTGTTTACCGATGTATTGGAACATTCAAAATGGTGGCCGAACTCTCTCTCTCTCTCTCTCTCTCTCTCTCTCTCTCTCTCTCTCTCTCTCTCTCTCTCTCTCTCTCTCTCTCTCTCTGAGACGGTAAGTTTGGGAAAAGGAGTTATAAATAAATAAATAAAAAACAGTCAAAATATTGTTAAAAACCCGTCGAATATATGTCAGCCTATGTCAAAGTAACATATATTGAGCGAGTTTCTATTTGTTCTATATTTGTTTTGTGACAACTTTTTCGAATCTATGTGCACAGTAAAACAAACCCGAAACGTTAAATATGTTTAATCTTTTGACCTTTTTTTCACGGTTAATAGATTTTTGTTTAAAATAAATTATGTTTTATTCTTTTGATTGTTTTTGAAATTGTTTTGAAATTAGTTTATTTGACTGTCAATGTTTACGTACGTTTTCATGAAATGTGTATGTATTCGGAGACAGAACAGTAAAAGGAAAGTGTAGTAACTGTTCATCGTCTGTATACTTATAACAGACATGTTTCTCATTATCGTTATTATGCCAAATGAGGGCAGGCTTTGCTTGTGGAAATGAATTATAATTTCGTTCAAACTCTTCAGATTAACGTTTACAGGGTACATCAGCTGAAACAGATACATTGAGGGTATTGCCGCGGCTGCTATGAGGAAAGTGGGTTCTCTTTACCGTGTTAGAAAGTATTCTTTACCTCTACAAGGCTACTATTCGCACTTGTACGGAGTATTGTTGTCACATTTGGGCTGATTCATCTGCTAGTTGACTTTCACTCCTGGTCAGGGTTCAAAAGAGAGTCGCCAAACTAATAGGTCCTGAACTATCAGTTAGGCTTCAGCCTCTCTCCCACCAACGGAAATTGCATCCCTCTGCCAGTTTTGCAAGTATTTTAATGGCATATGCTCCGACGAACTACAAGCCTGTGTATTCCCTTCGACATAAATACTTCCGACAAACTCGAAAAACAGCAAAACCCCACCCCTACACAGTAGAGATCCCCAGATGCTAAAAAGCCTTCTACTCTAATAGTTTCTTCCTCCAGAACTGCTAGAATTTGTAATTCTCTTCCGGGTTTTTGCTTTGGCTTAGTCTCATGAGTTTCATCATCCTAGGCATTATTTCCACCTTTCACATGGAGATGATTACCTGTTACTTAGAAATACCAAACGACCATTGTTGTTTGTTATATATTTCTTGTTGATACGGGTCTACGCGTGGGTATTTTAACGTTCACCAGCTGACCAAACATATGTATAGAACGAATTTAGGAAAACTTATCCCCGGAAAACTCGTCCCTTTTTGCTAAAAAACACTGGTCTCTTATTGAATAAATAAGGGACCAGTTTTCCTATTTAGCAACCAGGGATGAGTTTTTCGGGGACGAGTTTCCCGGAGACGATTTTTCTGGGAACCGTATAGAACATGTTCCTGTTTCTCTGACCGCACGGACATGCAGAATTTCAAGTGTAATGTAAACAGACATCTTGCTGCACAGTTCCCTACATGTCACAGTAAATTGTATGACTAGTTTGGGGTGAAAATGAAATAAAAAATATATATTCAGTTATAAATATATATTTGAATATATGCATATGTATGTAAGTACACCCACACATACACACACACATCCCCATATATATATATATATATATATATATATATATATATATATATATATATATATATATATATATATAAAGTAATGTGATTTATAATTTAAAAATTAAAAAAAATGTTTAAATTTAAAAATCAAATTTTAATTAAATTAAAAATCAGTTTCATCAGAAGGAACAACAACAAAGTCAATTATCTGTACGATCGTTTCGAAAATCCGTGCTTTTTATTTGTGGTATACATGAAGTTATGTAGAACAATTATATATAGTTTTTTTGGTAAGTACGGTCTCCTCATCAGCAAATTTAGGAGGATTTTTATTGAATTTAAAAGACACCAAAAATAAACCTAGCATTAAAAGTAAGGCAGATGAATCTGAAAAATTGAAATAAAAGGTTTGGATTTAAAATTTATAAGAAAATTAATATAGGTTAGAGATAGAAATGAGTAGAAAAAATATATATTTTTTGAATTTACATAATAAATTTGATTTAAAAATATATAGAGATAGTTACCTTTTAGTTTTTCTTTTTTTGAAATCAGGAATTGTGTTTAAAGTAGTCATTTAGATGTTTGCTATAGCTTTTTATTTATTGAATGATGAATTTTAAAAGGGCGACGCTCGTGCAGTAAATTGTTTCCGTTAGCGTATTTTGATTTAAAGACGCTACAGTTAATATATATAGAGAGAATATTTATTTTGCAAGTTTTTAAGGGGAGATAATTGTCATGTGTTATTGGCTTTATTTATTATTTGATTTACGGGTCTAAGGGCGGTAATTGGTCTAACTTAATTTATTAAAAAAAAAAAATTGTAATCTATTTTTACTAATGAGTAATTTTTGATGATTTAAGGTGGTTTATATTTATTAAATTTAAACAAACGTTTATGATTACATGTCAGAAGCTCGTGTCTTGAATTTACTAGTTTGGTTGTGCTTTTTATATCTTCATATTTTAACATTTAGGGTTTCTTTTGTACATAGTGTACAAAATTTATCTCCTGGTTTATATGATTTGCAAGTCTCAATTATTTGCCATTTTAAGTTGAAAGAAATATTGCTATTTTTTAGTTGCCAAATATAGTTGGATAGAGTAGTTTGGTTTGATAGAGAGTTATTTTTAAAAGAATGTTTGTGCGTTGAAATTCTATGTTTTATTGGGCCAGATGTGGAACCAATATATATTACCTCTTGATTATTATGATTATTTTCCGTTAGGTCTATTGTTGGATTATAATGTGGTGGGTTGATTAGTAATTGATCGGTAGATTGATTTAAGTTGGTGTTATTATTTAATCTGGTAGTTGAGTTATGGCCGTTGATAGGTTCTTGTATATTTGGAGTTTTTGATACTGTGCAGCTATAGATAACATTTTTAATTTTACATGAGCCTTGTAGGGGACATTTATTTTTTCTTCTACAGTTACAGTCCGATGTATTTTGTATAGTTGTATTTTGTAGTTTATTAATTTTCTTATTATTAGAGCTAATTATTTTCTGATGAAGGTTAGGCATAGTAGAGTAAGACACTTTAATTGTGTTCTTATTGAAAATCTTATTATATCTATGGGGGGCTTTAAAGTTCTTATCTAATATTTTAAAAAATTATCTAGCTATGTTTGTTTCTAGGTTTTTGAAATACGGGGGGTTGAACCATAGGATCTCCTTGTGTCTATTCTTACGTTTGCGGGTTTTAGTTTGCTGTTTATTTGTATTATTATCTAATATTTGTAGTTTGGTTTTATCTTTTTTTGTCTCTTGGTTATTTTTCTTAACTCGTATACGGGAAGACATTGCCATATTATATGTTATTACGCTCGTAATAGGTTTATTTTTAATGCAGTTTATGTTTCTATCATTTTCATTTATGAATTTAATTTGTGAATTATATCCAGAGTTTTTAAGGGCTTCATTATAGTATTTTTCATTTTTGGTAAATATTGATTTAGTAGAAGACAGTCTAGAAATTCTTAGAGCAATATTGGGAACTATTGATTTTAATATTGATTTAGGGTGGTTTGATTGATTGTGGACATATAGAAGTGATTGGTTAGGTTTATGGTATGATTCCAAGGTAGAATTTTCAAGATTTAAGGTTATGTCTAAGAAATTAACAATTTTTTTATTTGGGTCGATTTTTATACTAAGTCCATAATTTTTAAATAATTTATGTAGAGCTTTAATTGCTTTTTCATAATTTTTATTAGTAGAATTCGTTATGAAAAGTGCATCATCTCTATATAGCCCTCCTTCAAGTTTGAATTGTTTATGGAGTATACAATGTATTTCATTTAAAAGGAAAAGGCCAACTAGATCAGTGACCTGAGTCGAGTCCGTCGATCCCATTAAAATGTTGAAGTGGTTAGGGGTATTTTTCCTGGTCCAATATTTATTATCAAATGTTATTAAAGACTGTCTAGCTATAAGTATTAGTTTAGTTTCGTCTTGAGTTATATTAGTTAATTTTCGTGCCATTAATAGAGATTTATTAAGTAGGATAGGTGATATAGATTGGTAATATGATTCAATGTCAAAAGAAAGAAATTTAATATTATTTTTATTTTGAATATTAGAAAACCAGTCGATTACTTGGTTGGAAGATTGCCATAGTGGGTATTTTATTATGGATTTAATTTTGGGGATAATTCTATCTAATATGTTTTTACTAACCAGTCCTATATCTGATTTCGAGGGGCAAATGAGTCTAATAGTAGGGTTAATATTGTAGCTGTGTTTGTGGTCTTTTAAAGTAAATCTCAATCTTATGCAAAAAAACAATTTAACTAAACTTAAAATAGATAAATACAATGAAATAACGGTACCAGGTACCCCGAGATTTACTTCCAGGGTCTTCCAGGGATTGCTTCTAAGTATTTAGGAAGATTCTTTTTTATTAACCCAGTTGCTCCTATCACAACCGGTATAATGTTTATTTCTTTCAGAGACCATGTCGTTTTTAGATCATTTTTTAGGTCCTGATATTTTGTTATTTTTTCCCGTTCAGCTCTGTTAAGGCCAAAATCATTTGGGACTGTAACAAATGATTTTGGCCTTAACAGAGCTGAACCAGTATGCGTACTCATATGCATCTCCAGTATGCGTACTCATATGCATCGCTAGATTTGTTTCCTCAGAACGTGAATATTGAAATTGTTCACGAGAATATGGATTTTCCCCCAGTGTAAGTACTTATATGCATCGCTAGATTTGGTTCTTCAGAACGTGAATATTGACATTGTCCAGGATTATATGGCATTTCTCCAGCGTGAGTACTCACATGGATCGCTAGATTTGGTTCCTCAGAACGTGAATATTGAAATTGTCCAGGAGAATATGGCATTTCTCCAGTGTGAGTACTCATATGCATCGCTAGATTTGGTTCCTCAGAACGTGAATATTGAAATTGTTTACGAGAATATGGCATTTCTCCAGTGTGAGTACTCATAGCAATCATTAGATTTGGTTCCTCAGAACGTGAATATTGACATTGTTCCCGAGAATATTGATTATCCACAGTGTGAGTACTCATTTCTTTTCTCCAGTGTAAGTACTCACATTCATCGCTAGGTTTGGTTTCTCTGAACTTGATTATTGATGTTGTTCACGAGAATATAGCTTTTCCCCAGTGTGAGTACTCATATGCATTGCTAGATTTGGTTTATCAGAACAATAAATTTCGCACCAATCCTCAGTGTGGTTTATCATATACCGTATCCTTGAATTTTCAGTAATTATTATTTTGAGAAACAAGAAGAACAATATTTTTATGACAAATATTTCGATTTTCTTCTGACAAATATAATATAGTTTTGCCACAGATGACAGTTTATGTCTTCAAACACGAATATGATTTTCTCTGGAGGAAATATTAAGGAAAATATAGACTCGTTCATATTCAATACAAGCTTTCAAGCAGGAACATCTGCAAAGAAAAAATTAATGAAATTTATTTTATATATTTTAAGTTATTTGTATTAAAATATTTTTAATTTTAATCATTATGGAAGTTGGACTGTTTAAGAAAACTTATTTAGCGATTTGGCTTTTATATTAATACAATCATAACTACGATTAATGTATTTTATATTGATACAATCATTACTGTGATGAATATCTTATATTGGTACAATCATCACTATGGTGAATATGTTTTATATTGATACAATCATAACTGTTTTATACTGATACAATCATAACTATATCTTTTATATCGATACAATCATAACTATGATGAATATCTTTTATATCGATACAATCATAACTATGATGAATATCTTTTATCTTGGTACAATCATAACTATGATGAATATCTTTTATCTTGATACAATAATAACTATGATGAATATCTTTTATCTTGATACAATAATAACTATGATGAATATCTTTTATATTGATACAATCATAACTATAATGAATATCTTTTGTATTGATACAATCATAACTATAATGAATATCTTTTATATTGATACAATCATAACTATAATGAATATCTTTTATATTGATACAATCATAACTATGATGAATATCTTTTATATTGATACAATCATAACTATGATGAATATCTTTTATATTGATACAATCTTAACTATGATGAATATCTTTTATATTGATACAATCATAACTATGATGAATATCTTTTATATTGATACAATCATAACTATGATGACTATCTTTTATATCGATACAATCATCACTATGATGAATATCTTTTATATTGATATAGTCATACCTATGATGAATATCTTTTATATTAATACAATCATAACTTTGATGAATATCTTTTATATCGATACAATAATAACTATGATGAATATCTTTTATATTGATACAATCATCGCTATGATGAATATCTTTTATATTGATACAATCAAAACTATAATGAATATCGTTTTGTTAATGTGGTTTGTGTAAAGGTAAATGGAGTAAATTCTGATAAAATGAAGCAACCTTTCATGCTTATACAATCATAACTGATGAATATCTCCGTTGTTTTCGTCCAAATTGGAAATCTTGTCAAATTGTCACTAGCTATAGTTGAATAGATCAACTGCTTTGTGGATGCTTAGGTAAAGGCAAAGGAAGTATATTCTGACAAAATATCTGTTGTGGAATCTCGAAAATTGAATGGTAAAGAAATGCAGCATCTTTCCAAAACATTCTTCAACAACACGCACCATTGTGTTTAGGCAATGATTTTTAAACACTTTCTAGATTAATATAATGTATGAATAATTCAATCATTGTATGAAATAAGATTTAATAAGACAAGATAGTAACGAAGAAATATATATATATCTTTATATCAAAATCAAAAATATCAATAAAAGTTCAATAGTTGTTGCTGTCACGAGCGCTTTCGATTCGTTCACTTTGCTGCTCTTTCGTTTCAGTAACTTTTATATAGACTCGTTCGTTCCGATTTCGTGATCTAACTTTTGTATGCACTCACGCATGCGCATAGCAATTAATCGATAAAGCGGGGCGCCATTATTTCGTTCCCTTCTTACCAACCTAACACACGTGTTCCAATCTTATTCTTACACATTCATGCACAACACAGCATGACATGGTGGCAAGCGGTATTATCATACAACACACAATCTTATGACGTCACAGACAATTAAAAAAACGGTAAAACAGCGAGTAAAAAAAGCAACAAAAAAAACGAGTTTTTTAATCTCTCACACGCTGAACAAATTTTTTTCCAACACCACACAAATTGTATGTACCTTTTTTCTTCACACTTTCATTACAAGTCCCTAGTTTTGATTGGTGCACGACATGTATTGCCGAATCATTCAAACTATTTCGACAACGAATGGAACGACCGGCGAAGAAGGTTTACGCCGGTATAATAGTTGGTCGATGTCGGATGATGATCGCAACGATCCATAAATAATATTTACTGCATTTTAGAGCAGTTAGAACCAGCAGCAAACCACCGCGTTTGTAAACTGGAACATACCAGCAGAGACCAAATGAAACAACAGATATCTTCATCAACAGATGTCGACTGTTGGCAAAGAAATGTGATTTCAGTGCCGACGAATTAAATGAACGCCTCGTCGAGTTACTAATTGCCAGCACACCAATACCCGAACTGCAAAAGGAACTGTTAAACAAACCAAAGGGTTGCAGAATCGAGGAACCTGTTAGATTAGCCTGTTCACACGAGGCTTCAGCAGTGTATGTCAACCAGCTCCACCAGTTATAGGAATCACCACATATAGCCGCAGTAAGCCGTGGTACACACCAGTGGCAAGGGATTGACAAAAAAATACGAACGAGGCTCTTTTAATTTTCTTAACAATTTTACCTTTCTGGTTCGATTTTCATTGGGAGCGAATTCATTAGTTGTTGGGCGATGACGATTTATATTTTAATGGGGATGTCAGTAGTGCTAACATTGCTAGATATGGGTCTTGGTTTCTTTCAAATGACTTTATTAGTGTCTGTTTTATAGTTTGTATACTTCCTTCTACTAGTCCATTGGATTGTGAATAGTTCGGACTTGTCCTGATGAGTTTGAAATCCCAATCTTTAAAAAAATTGTTTAAATTCTGATGATGCGAACTCAGGTCCATTGTTGCTGATCACAATTTGTGGAAAACGAAATTTTGCGAAAGTGTTTTTATTTTCTTGATTACTATGCGTGATTTACAGTCATTAGATTTGTGGATATGTTAAAGAGCATCTCTCCTCTCTCCTCTTTCTCTCTCTCTCTCTCTCTGGCTCTTTCATACTCTCTCTATTTTCTCTCTCTGTGTCTCTATTAGATAGTAGATCGAGAGAGAGAGGGAGAGTGTGGGAGGAGGTCAGAGATATATTTTTTTAGTTAATCCACGTTGCAGGAAGTGACGTTTCATCTTACCGGATGTCATGTGATGCTACGTGGCAAGGTTGGTGAAACGTTGAGTCTCTCAGAAAATGCCGAGCCGAGCAGAAGTCTAAAATGGTTCTCTCCTAAGTAAGGGGGGGAGATGCGCGCCCCAGACGTGGGACGTGGTAGATACCCACAGTGGAGACCATCGATGGCGGCATCTGCAGATCATGCCTGGGAGAATAAAAGGTTGAAAAACCCAACATCTGTCTTCATCTTGTGTATTCCGGCGAAAACAGCAAGAGAGCTCCACCCAGATGAAGACTCTCCCAGAGCAGCGGAAACAAGTATGAATCTTCTTTAATTCAAACATATAAATACACAACAAGCGTCCTAACAACTAGACAAACTGTTTAAGGGATCTTGGGTCCCGTTCTCTCGTCTCTTAACACTCGTAATATCTCTCTCATTGTCGTAAACTTCTTCTCTTCATTAGTAAAATGGACACGTCATCACCAGGGTACCAGTATCCCTCAAGTAAAGTGTCCAAGTCAAATCCTCTTCTTTTCCCTCCCTTATGTAAAAGATATCAAAGTATCTCGTTGTGTAGTCTATTATTACTACATATGCTTTATTGTATAAATAAAAAAAAAATATGTCGCTACTTTCGTCCACTGGTATTTCATGGTGTTACTGGTATTTCATGGTGTTACTGGTATTATCAAGGCCCGGAAGCCACTCGGGGATAAGGGTTATTGCAAGTATATTACGTTAGTGTGGAGATTTGATGAAGTGTTTAATTAAGGGGGCGGTTCATTAGGAATTTGTTAACATTGGACTTGAACACATCCAAGTTGTAGTCCGGAGGGAAGCAGGCAGACGGAACAGAGTTCCACAGGCGTGCAGTTCTAAGAAAGAAGCTTTGTTCATGGAATCCGCGTTTTGATTTAGGCACAGATATAGAGTGGGGGAAAATTTTCACAGTGGATTCAGCTAGACGAGTGTTTTTCGTGAAAGATTGGCGAGGGGGAACCAGAGATTCTGACGGTTGTTGGTTTCTATGATTTTAAACAGTGTGTGCATATGTGCTTATCATTTCTGTTATCTGATGATTTATGTTGATCCAATATATGACTTCCTTTGCTCGTGCAATGCATTTCTCTATTCCTAAATGTCCCGTATGGATCTTTTGTAGGCTTCTTTTCTTAAAGAGGTGGGGACCACTATTCGTGTACTTTTTAGTATTGGTCCTTCGCCGAGCGATATCTCATCCCGAACTGGCATATACGGCGCTATTTTGAGTGGTACGTCTTTATTTTCTGGCCGATTTGACGTTACATATTTTATACGCATCTCGATGGACGTCAAGTTTTTGGTCGTATTGTTTTAGAATCGTATGGATATATTTGTCCATCAACATATCAGGTATCTTTTGTGTGTTGTCCGATATATATGCACGCTATAATGCATCAGCAATTACGGATTCTCGACCTGGGACATATCACACTTTAAATCCATATTTTTGGAGTGCCATGAGAAATCTTTGTATTCTCGGAGGGTTTTTTGTGATTGATTTTTTTAATCTGCCTTAATGGTTTATGATCGTTTTCAATATAAAATTTTATTCCATAGATGAATTGGTGAAATTTGTTACAGGCAAACACTATGCTAAGTGTTTCCAATTCAATAGGACAATAGTTTTGTTCAGCAGGAGTTGTCGATCGTGATGCGTATGATACGGGTAGCCATGTTTCATTATGTTTTTGTTGTAGAACTGCGTGCACGTTATTGCCAGCATCAGTGGTAACTTTTATTTCTTTAGAAGGATCATAGAATTAAAAAAAATTGTTATTATATATTTTAATTTCTCTACAGCCTCTATTTGAGATTTTTCAAATGAGTGCATCGTTGTGTAGGAGTTTTCTTAGCGGTGTAGTTACCTCCGAATATTCCGCTATGAATTCGTATAGGTAATTTGTCAGTCCTAAAAATCGTTATGTCTTTTTTTATTTTCAGGAGAGGCATGTCTATGATAGCCTGTATTTTGGAGGAGTGTATTCCTCATGAGTAATAAGATGGCCTAAGTACATATAGATCAACTGCTTTCAGAAGCCCACAGTATTAATGCTGAAGTCCTTCTGGGGTCCATCCTAGGCCCAACTCTCTTCCTGATCTACATTAATGATCTCCCAAAACACATACTTAAATCATTCGTTGACATCTATGCTGACGACACGACCATCTATGGCAACACACCAAAGGCCGTAAATGACAAAGTTCTCTCTGATTCTCTCTCCTCTGATCTTGAGCGCGTGGTACAATGGGGGAATAGATGGCTGGTTACTTTTAATGCATCACAAACCAAGCTCCTATCTTTACATCATCAACGCCCTGCCCCATCTGACATCAATTCAAATGGATGGCTCTCATCTTGGGAAGGCTTTATGTTTTGACAAGCTTCTTGGATTGACCTTTACTCCTGATCTGAACTGGAACACGTACATCGGCTGTTGTCAAGTTCGCTGGAAAAAATGGTGGGATCCTTTTACCGCTCCAGAAGATATCTCACTGCTGATGCGATTCTCTATTTATATAAAAGCCAAGTAAGTCCAAGGATGGAGATCTGCTGCCACATCTGGGTAGGAGCTGCTAAACACAGCTTATGCTGCCTTGATAGAGTACAAAATAGACTTCGTAGCCTAGTTGGGGTGCCCCTTTCTCTTCCCTTCAACCTCTCTCGCACAGAAGTGTTTTATCGTTACTTCCGTGGCAGGTGCTCGTCTGAGCTCCAATCTCTGGTCCTCCCTCGCCAATCTTTCACGAAAAACACCCGTCCACCTGACACCACTGTCAAATATTTTCCCCACTCTTTATCTCTGCCTAAATCAAAGCGCAGATTCCATAAACAAAGCTTCTTTCTTAGAAGTCCACGCCTGTGGAACTTTCTTTCGTTTGCCTGTTTCCTACCTGACTACCACTTGGATGTCTTCAAGTCCAATATAAATAAATTTCTGATAAACCGTCCCTTTAAGTAAGACATTTGATCAAATCTCCATTACTAACGATTAATACGATATTATCCCATTGATTAATGTATGCGCAATAGCCTTTATCCCCAACTGGCTTACGGGTCTTGATAAGTGGTAACTACCATGTAAAAAAGAAGAATTAAATTATAAATGCCAAACAATCGGTTTTTGAATCGAAAATTAGAGACACATTTTTTCCGATTCCGATACCTCAAAAAGTTCCGATTTTTTTACAACCTTTTCGGTATAAAATTTCAAATTTGTTAGCTTTTATTTATTTGTATTTTTCAAAATTTTCTATTTTATCCTTACAAACTGCCGCCACCTGATATGTGCCGTTCGTAAAATAGGGAAACATGTTTCCGATTCCAATACGTCCAAAGTATAAAATTTCAGATATTTTGTTAGCTTTTATTTTTATTTTTTTTTCTATTTTCTATTTTTACACCCCTCAAAATGCGGCGCCCCCTGACATGGGATGCTCGTAAAATAGGGACACATTTTTCTGCTTTCGATACCTCATAAAGTTCCGAGTTTTTACAAACTTTTTGGTAAAAAAATCCGATTTTTTGTTAGCTTTTATTTATTTTTTCTATTGTCTATTTTAACTTCTAAAAATGCCGCCCCTGACGTGTGCCGCTTATAAAATAGGGATACATTTTTCTGATGCCGATATCTCTACAAGTCCCGATGTTTTACAACCTTTTCGGCATAAAATTTCAGATTTTTTCTTAGCTTTCATTTATTTTTATTTTTTCGTTTTTACCCTCTCAAAATGTTGCCTCCTGCAACGTGTCGTCCGGGGCGGACCGATCCCCTCCCCGCCCTTTATACGCCACTGTGTGAACTACATAATCCCTAACACGAACAGAGGACTCTAGACTTTACCGTGAAAGTGAAAAATCCTAAGATACAAAGTGTACATCTGCCGTACGGAAATGAAAGCTTCCAATGATTGACTTGCATTGAATTACAACTTTTGATACTGGACATAGAATGGTAAAATCATAATCTGATAAAAATAACGAAATACAGTTTACGGGTTTAGAAAGTTTACATCTGCACATTTTACACGTGTCATAAACTTGTTCATGTTTCACAAAGATACAACTGAGAAATTTTAATAATCATTTCTATACTGAATTTTCAAATGTAATGTTTATTTATCTGTGACTTTCAATCTGGAATGAATAAAAGAACACAAATATATTTAAAGAAATAATTTTATTTCCAATCTTTTAATTAAAGAAAAGAAACAGTTGAAAATCTAATTAAAAATTGGGAATGAAAAATATATAAAATGTTTGAAGCATTTAATGAGTCAGACGTTGATAAAAATGTACAAGGGCTGAACGTGTTTTATTTCGTTGGGCCAACCATACTCGGTAGATGCTTAGAGTGAAGAGTTCATGAATAGGACTTTATTTAACTGTGAATTGTTGAAGACGTACAACAAGAGAAATGATAAGACAATACAAGGCGAAGTGGCACCATTTTATCACCGAAACCTTAAATAGTAAATAGTCCGGGAAATACTATATACCATTCGAAAAAAAAGGATTGGATCATTGTTGTGAGCTTTAGAAGGAACCCAGTTTTCTTATGATTCGTTAGAAGTGAAGTTTACCGTTCGTTAATTTATTGAATTAAAGAAATAATTGAAAATCTAATAAAAAAGAAATAGATTTTTTGCAATAGAAATTATTGATGTTGCTTGTCATGTGCGTTCGGTTTTTTGCATCTTGAAATTATTGATGTTGGTTTTCATATGCGTCCAGTTTTTTTTGCATCTTGAAATTATTGGTGTAGCTTATCATATGCGTCCAGTTTTTTTCATCTTGAAATTATTGGGGTTGCTTGTCATATGCGTCCAGTTTTTTGCATCTTGAAATTATTGGTGTTGCTTTTCGTACACGTCCAGTTTTTTGCGTCTTGAAATTATTGGTGTTGCTTGTCATATGCGTCCAGTTTTTGCATCTTGAAATTATTGGTGTTGCTTGTCATATGCGTCCAGTTTTTTGCATCTTGAAATTATTGGTGCTGCTTGTCATATGCGTCCAGTTTTTGCATCTTGAAATTATTGGTGTTGCTTGTCATATGCGTCCAGTTTTTTGCATCTTGAAATTATTGGTGCTGCTTGTCATATGCGTCCAGTTTTTGCATCTTGAAATTATTGGTGTTGCTTGTCATATGCGTCCAGTTTTTTTCATCTTGAAATTATTGGTGCTGCTTGTCATATGCGTCCAGTTTTTTGCATCTTGAAATTATTGGTGTTGCTTGTCATATGCGTCCAGTTTTTTGCATCTTGAAATTATTGGTGTTGCTTGTCATATGCGTCCAGTTTTTTGCATCTTGAAATTATTGGTGTTGCTTGTCATATGCTGTTTCAATAGAAATTATTGGTGTTGGTTGTCATGTATGTTCAGTTTTTTGGACAGAATTATTGGTGTTTATATACTCCGGTTTTTGCAGCTTGACATTATTTGTGTTAGTTGTCATATACATCCAGTTTTTTTGCAATTGAAATTATTGGTGTTGGTGGTCATATATGTTCAGTTTTATTGGATAGAATTATTTGTGTTGGTAGTGATATAGGTCTCGTTTTTTAATAGAAATTATTGGCGTAGGTTTGCATACATGGCCAGTTTTCTGCAATGGACATTATTGGTGTTTTTTGCCGACTGTTTTGTTTTGGTTCGCAGCAGACATTTTTATGATATTATTTGTTTGGCTGTTATTGCATAATCTTATAGATGGTGTGTATGTACGGATGAAGTGTATTCTTCTATGGAAGTATTTTAAGATTATCCTTTACTAAGAAAGTTGATTTTACTAAAAATGTCCATAACTTAAAAATATTATCGGTTTTTATATATTTTTACAAATTTCGCAATGAACTTCTTTTCAGCATGATTTTGGGATATGTTAAACTAATATGTATTGGGAATATGTAAAATTAATATGTTTTTGTATATTCAAAAACATATTACTTTAACATATCCAAAAATCATATTAGGTTATCATATTCCAAAATCATATAAGGTTATCATATTCCAAAAACATATTAGGTTATTATATTCCAAAAACATATTAGTTTAACATATTCCAAAAACATATTAGCTTAACATATTCCAAAAAACAAATTAGTTTAATATATTTTAAAAAATGTTTTCGAATATGTTAAACCAATATGTTTTAGGATATGTTAAACTAATATGTTTTTGGATATGTTAAACTAATATGTTTTTCGATACGTAAACTAATATCTGCTGATTATGTTAAGCTAATATGTTTTCATATGTTAAACAAATATTTTTTGGATAAGTAAAACTAATATGTTTTTGGATATTTTAAACTAATACATTTTTGGACATGTTAAACTTATATGGTTTTGAATATGTAAACTGAATGTTTTTTTTCTGAAAAATATCTCCTTAGATAACAAAGTGTTGGGTTTAAATTGGTTATTTTTTATGCAATTATTTCATTAAATTTAATGCTGAATCAATTTGTGGAAAAAGTTTTCATGTTTTTTTTATTTATTTATCCAGTTATCGATGGTGTTACTCTTGGTTGTTTTATTGTAGAGTGCATGAACTCTGCTTTGGATCTTATTTCAATTATTTTGGGAAAAGTTTTCATTATTCTTTATGTTGTAAAATTATTTTTGATTTGATCGACTTGTAGAAGTGCAAGTCCTCATATGTCTCACTAAGGTTGAGTTTTTAGAAATAGAATATTCACGATATACAATACTACTTCTTTTCTCCACTGTGAGTTCTCATATGTGTCATTAAATTTGATTCATCAGAACAAGAATAATCACATATTTTACAGGAATATGGCTTTTCACCACTGTGAGTTATCAGGTGTCTCACTAAACTTGATTTGTGAGTAAAAGAATAACCACATATTTTACAAGAATATGGCCTTTCACCACTGTGTGTTCTCATATGTTTCACTAAATTTGTCTTTTGAGTAAAAGAATAATCACATATTTTACAAGAATATGGCTTTTCCCCACTGTGAGTTCTCATATGTGTCACTAAATTTGATTTATTAGAACAAGAATAATCACATATTTTACAAGAATATGGCTTTTCACCACTGTGAGTTCTCATATGTGTCACTAACTGTGACTTTCGAGTAAAAGAATAATCACATATTTTACAAGAATATGGCCTTTCACCACTGTGAGTTATCATATGTCTCACTAAACTTGACTTGTGAGTAAAAGAATAACCACATATTTTACAAGAATATGGCTTTTCACCACTGTGTGTTCTCATATGTGTCACTAAATGTGTCTTTTGAGTAAAAGAATAATCACATATTTTACAGGAATATGGCCTTTCACCACTGTGAGTTCTCATATGTTTCACTAAATGTGACTTTTGAGTAAAAGAATAATCACATATTTTACAAGAATATGGCTTTTCACCAATGTGAGTTCTCATATGTTTCACTAAATGTGACTTTTCAGAACAAGAATAATCACATATTTTACAAGAATATGGCCTTTCACCACTGTGAGTTCTCATATGTGTAATTAAATTTGATTGATTAGAACAAGAATAATCACATATTTTACAGGAATATGGCTTTTCTTTATTGTTTGATTCATCAGAACAAGTATATTCACGTATTTCACGTGAATATGCATTTTCTGCACTGTGAGTTATTATATGTATTACTAAATTTGTTTTATTTGAACAAGAATATTCACATATTTCACAAGAATATAAATTTTCTGCACTGTGAGTTCTAGTATGTGTTATTAAATCTGATTCATCAGAACAATTATATTCACATATTTCACAAGAATATACATTTTCTGCACTGTGAGTTCTAGTATGTGTTATGAAATCTGATTCATCAAAACAAGAATATTCACATATTTCACAAGAATACATCTTTCACCAGTAAATGTTTCGAAAAATAATGATCAGTTCAAATACACCTTTTAACCAGTAAATGTTTCGAAAAATAATGATCAGTTCAAATACACCTTTTCACCAGTAAATGTTTCGAACAAATAATAATCAGTTCAAATACATCTTTTCACTAATAAATATTTATCAAAATAATGATCAGTCCAAATACATCTGTTCACCAGTTAATGTTTATAAAACTAATGATCAGTTCAAATTCAGCAAAATTGTTCAACCATGAATATCTGCAAATAAAAAATGAAATTCAATTTTTTAGTATTTGCATTCAGTTTGTTTTATCTTAAATTGTAAAATATTTCATTAACATCCAGACTCTTAATTGATTCATTCTTTTACGTTTTAATTATTTGAATAAAAATTGTCTCCGTTTACATGGTATTCGTTATGACACGTTAATACGTTTTACTTTGAATGAGAATTTCAAACTGAGATTTGATCATTCCTTTGAATGTTGCTATCATTTACATGAAACAAAATTTTGTGAACGTTTTCTACCTACATAACGAAAGCCTGGTTTAATTCATACTTTGATTCATAGAGCTCCCAGGAGTTATTGACCTTGAAGACTTAACTCTGAAAAGAGATAGGATCAGGAAAATATTCAGTAAAAATGGTTATCCAGAAGATCTTATTTAAAAACTGAAGATTTAAAATTATCAAAATTATTATGCTTTAAAATGTATTCTTTATTTCAAATTACTTTTTGGGAAATGTATATAATTGAAAAAACACATTGTTAGTTTGATTATAACTGGTTTCCTTAGGTTTGGTGTATACTATTAGACCTACCTGTCTTTTGCGCAAAGTCATTGTGCTTTATGTCAACTGCGGTTACGTTGTTTATCAGTTTAAATTCAAATGTGATGCTGATTTTGTGGGGCGTGCTTTCATGCATTTAGAGGTCCGGATAAAGCAGGACAATCCATTTAAAATTAATAAGGGAAGGATAAGATTTGCACTCTTTCTTCCTCTCCATGTCAAATCACACTTTATTTCTTTTTGACGGATTTATTGTTGCTATTTCTTCTGACGAGTTAGGGGCATAATAGATTCACTGATTGATATAATAATTGAAACAGATACTGTCAAGAATTGTAAGTGTCAAAGGAGTTTTATTATGATGATGACGTGTGTATTATTCTTTGCTATTGACTGTTCGTATTAGGAAGAGTCTTAGTGAGAGATTAGTGTCTTAGGAGTGTTCATGCGTTCAGAGTTCATATGTCTTAAGATGTTCATATTTGTAAGAGATAGCATATTGGAGGCATAAACTGGGTATATATAAAGAGAGAGACAGTTCTTATATAAAAAGAGTGGAGACTTATGAATATCTTGATAGACAGACCAAGAGATTGGCATTCATGCTTTTGACAGTTCTGTGAACGGGAGTGTTTTTATAACATTTATACTTTGACACATATACTTTCTAACACATATTTTTAGATGATGATTTTATCAAGGTCCTTATAACATAAATGGACAATATCTTTTCTATTGAATAACACGGAGACACAGATACAAAAACTCATGTTGACGTCCTTTATTTCATGACCGGTCCTGATTTCGCTCGAGGAATTCAAAGTTTCTTTACATGGCATTTCTTCTCTAACCTTCGCTTCCAAGATTTGGTGTCACCAGCTGTCTCTGACCTCTCTTTCATTCTCTCTCGGCTCTTCTACCCTCTTTTTCCCGACTGCATCTAAAACTCTATCTATATTGAGAACTCGTCATGTCATCGCATGATTAAACACATGCTCATTGAGCACGTTGCCTGACATTTCATCACGTTGCAAAACATGCCAACATGACATGACCCAACGAGTTCATTAACCTATATTTCGAGTAACCTCTTAACAAAATATGTTTACAATTTCAATTGACGATTAAAATCCTTATTTTAATTTTCATTTTTATACAGAAACAAACTTCTTTATTACATTCCTTTTCCAATAAACAGATAACTATTTTCTGTTAGCTTAACAATTGCGATTCCACATTCCTTATTTTCAACAACGTTTTGTATTTATTTTAACTTAAGATTGGAGTTCTCAATTCTAAATCTAGCTTCGCAAGTTCGAATCCTTGACTATCCTATTTAATATTTACTCACAAGAACAGGCTTCTGTTATTGTAACAAACTGAATTAAAGGAATACATTATAAGATGGTCAACACCATGAATTTTGGAATATATTTTGTCATTCACTATATTCCTATGTAATTATATTAAGCTTCTTGAATAAGGTTTGTGTATATCATAAGAAATATATTTCTACAGATAATATATATATATATATATATATATTACTTATTCACATATTTCTTTTGTATGCATACATATCCTTATTTAAGAAACTCAATATAATTACAAACAACATAATGAAGTCTATATAAAAAATTCCATAATTTTTACAATTTTACAATTTATTACTTCAATTCAGTTGACATTTACAATTCTTAAAGTATCTGTTTTGTAGCACAAAATCATTCACTTAATTCAGTTAATGATTATATCAATCAATGAATCTATTTGTCCTTAACTCATCGGAAGAAATAGCAACTATCAATCTACCAAAATGGGAATAAAATACGTTTGGACATGATTAAAAATCCGAAAATTTGGAAGAGAAGCCGCTAATTACCAAGTATTTTTACTTACATTACGGCATTTATATATATATATATATATATATATATATATATATATATATATATATATATATATATATATATATATATATATATATATATATATATTCAATAAAACTAGGTTGTTACTTCGTCGTTCGTTTATTAAAATGTTACACAAAAATGTTCCATACACGTCATGTTAATGTTTTTTGCAGATTTAATAAAAAAATTTTGTTTTTTTAAACGTTAGATCAACGTACAGTATATTAAAAATTGCCCCCGTCAAGAAGGATTTTTTGCAGATTTTTTTCATTGCATAATAATAAAAAATAATAAATAAAATTTTGTTTTTATATTAAACTCAATATGTTTAGATTTAGCAGAGAAGAAAACAAATAATTAAGAAAAAAAATCAAATATACAATAAATAAATGTTAGCGTTGCGAATAAAATTTACTTTAGTTTAAAAATTTAATTTACTGGTTCATTTTTTTATTATACATTATAAGATGGTCAACATCATGAATTTTGGAATATATTTTGTCATTCACTATATTCCTATGTAATTATATTAAGCTTCTTGAATAAGGTTTGTGTATATCATAAGAAATATATTTCTACAGATAATATATATATATTACTTATTCACATATTTCTTTTGTATGCATACAAATCCTTGTTTAAGAAACTCAATATAATTACAAACAACATAATGAAGTCTATATAAAAAATTCCATAATTTTTACAATTTTACAATTTATTACTTCAATTCAGTTGACGGTTACAATTCTTAAAGCATCTGTTTTGTAGCACAAAATCATTCACTTAATGATTATATCAATCAATGAATCTATTTGCCCTTAACTCATCGGAAGAAATAGCAACTATCAATCTACCAAAATGGAAATAAAATACGTTTGGATATGATTAAAAATCCGAAAATTTGGAAGAGAAGCCGCTAATTACCTAGTATTTTTACTTACATTACGGCATTTATATATATATATATATATATATATATATATATATATATATATATATATTCAATAAAACTAGGTTGTTACTTCGTCGTTTGTTTATGAAAATGTTACACAAAAATGTTCCATGCACGTCATGTTAATGTTTTTTTGCAGATTTAATAAAACAAAATTGAATAACATTTTTTTTATTAATAAATCTATAATTTGATAAATTGTATTTTTTCTCAGGTTACAATTTTTATAATTTATTTTTATTAACAACTCAGATTAATGCCGTATAACAAATGTTTTTTCCAGGTACGTGCAAAAATGAATGAGCGATGCCCCAAATATATCAACACATTTACCCCTCCGCTCATTAAAAAAAACAATAAACCAAAATAGTACAGAATACAGACTAGATAAATTATTTAATTAAATTAAGTTATTGCCGTATTTTTGTTTTTTTAAACGTTAGATCAACGTACAGTATATTAAAAATTGCCCCCGTCAAGAAGGATTTTTTGCAGATTTTTTTCATTGCATAATAATAAAAAATAATAAATAAAATTTTGTTTTTATATTAAAATCAATATGTTTAGATTTATCAGAGAAGAAAACAAATAATTAAGAAAAAAAATCAAATATACAATAAATAAATGTTAGCGTTGCGAATAAAATTTACTTTAGTTTAAAAATTTAATTTACTGGTTCATTTTTCTTGCATTTTTAAGTAGTTTTAAATGCTTTTTTTGCATTCTTTTATTATTGCATAACGAAAAATGTTTTTAGTAGGAACATCTATTTATTTATAAACTGTATATTTTATTTTTAATTGCAGAAAATACAAGCTTTTTTTTTAAATAAAACATCTACATTTTTATAAACTACTTACGCCTGCCAGTATCCTATACCTCTATAAGGCAACCATTCGCCCATGTATGGAGTACTGTTGTCACATCTGGGCTGGTGCATCTGCTGCTTGTCTCTCGCTCCTGAACAGGGTTCAAAAAAGAGTCGCAAACCTGATAGGTCCTGAACTGTCATCTGGGCTTCAACCTCTGTCCCATCGACGAGATGTTGCATCCCTCTGCCTGTTCTACAAATACTTTAATGGTGAATGCTCTGACGAACTGCAAACACTTGTACCTCCCCGACGTAACTACCCCCGACAAACCCGACAAGCTACTAAGTCTCATCCCTTTACGGTGGAGATCCCTAGGTGCAAGAAAGCCTTTTACTCCAATAGTTTCTTCCCCAGAACTGCGGGTCTTTGGAACTCCCTTCCGGGATTCTGCTTTCCCAACTGCAATGATATGCAGAAGTTCAAGTGTAATGTTAACAAACATCTTTCTACTCTTCTCCCTTCATAATGACCCCGCTAATTAATTCCCTAATAGTAGCCCCCTGCTTCAAAGTGGCACTGTGCCTTGTTTGGGATGAAAATTGAATAAAAAAAAAAAAAAAAAAAAAAACGTGATAATTTATTGTTAATTGCAGAACGAACAGGTTTTTATCTAGTGAAACTGTATGTTTCTTTAATTGCAAAAAATACAACCTTTATTCAAAAATACAACCTGTATTTAAAAATAAAAAAATCTACATTTTTATCAACTTGATAATTTATTTTTAATTGCAGAACTATACAAGTTTATTTAAATAGAAAAATCTATATTTTATAAACTTGATAATTAATTTTTAATTGCAGAACAATGCAAGTTTATTTAAATAAAAAAATCTATATTTCATCAACTTGATTATTTATTTTTTTTATTTCAGAACTATACAAGTTTATTTAAATAGAAAAGTCTATATTTTATAAACTTGATAATTTATTTTTAATTGCAGAACAATGTAAGTTTATTATAGTAAAATCTATATTTTATAAACTATGTATTTTTTTAATTGCAGAAAAATTCGATTCCTCTTTTTCCTCAAACGGCCACAATCATATCATTTTAATGGGATATGCTCTGATAAACTCATCGCGCTTGTGGCCTCTTGACGTACATACAGCCGACAGACGTGTTTAGCAATTAAATCCCACCACTTAATTGCAGCGGTCTCTAGATGCTGTAAAGCCTTTATCTCTCCTAGTTTATTCCTTCAAGATGCTAGATTGTGAAAATTCTTCCAGGGTATTTTTGGATATATTCATAATTGCGACATGGCAATTAATTGATTTTATATTTTTATATTTCTATTTCAGGTTTAGTATTGGTTTCTTAATAATAACCGTTATTATTTTAATTTAGAAATTTAACAAATATTTTTTTCAATAAGTTTACTACTTATTACTAAATAAAACTGTTTTCATAAAAAAATTTTGTTCCGCATTAAAATCTTATAATTGACTATTTTTATACACATTATATTCATGCCGTATCCCAGAGTATATCTGAATAAATTGTTTGCAATACGATGGCGCCATTAATTTGTATAAAAAACTAGCAACGTGACCTGGCGTTGCCCTGGATTAAATTATGATCAACAAATTTTTCACACTCCCATATATTTATTGTCATCGAAATCGATGAAATTGACTATTTTTCAATCAAATCGATTGATTGAATGCTCTAATTGGAGAACTATCGCGATGCACTAGGAGGAAGCTTCACATGCCCATCGCATGACTTTCACAATAAAGTGTAATCTACATTGCACTGTAGAGAACCTACTGTTGATTTTATCAAATAATTTTTATATATAATGGCTTGCATTTAAGTTTAAAATGCGAAAGTCAAGTATCATGCTTCAGTGGTTGTCTAAACAGAAACATTAATATCGAACGCGCCTCTGTCATATCAAAGAACTTTCTGTTTAGTTTATATTCCTGGAATTACTGGTTGCGCGGTGATAATGACTTGCATTTTAGGTTAAAATGAAAATGTCAAGTATCACTGCAAAATTGTGCTTGAAACTGAAACATTTTCAAGTCTCACACAAAACACAAATTCATATTTCAAGCTGTCATATACATACGCGCACACAAACATACGCGCCCACGTCCACACATGTACACTTATTCACGTTCGCGTACATACACTCACATTCACGTATATATACACACACGCTTACGTATACACATGTACTCACACACGCGAACACGAACACAGCACATGGACGACGTCACTTCCGCTTTCTAAGGAAATACACATGCGCAAAATACACTCTGGAAACGAGTATAAAAACAAGGCGATAAGCTGTTTCTAACTCTCTTTAGAACCAACTCTCAACGAGAGAGGTTGGGCTAACAGCCGCCGCCGCTTCGGCGCGCGCACCTCACGCCCACTTCCTACTATGTATGGGGCACGAGCTAAAGACTGTATGCATACATTCTCACTCTTTCTCTCTCTATCTACTACTGGCCACTAAGAACACCTTCGCGTAGCTGCCTACTAACTGATGACAACTCTAATATTCTCTTCCTTGCCTACACGCTGGATTCTCATTTCCACTACCACACTCACTTCAATTCTCACGCGCGAACAAACAATAATGACCCGAACTTGAGATGAAAACACGTTTCCTATTCTTGCTACAACACTAGTCCTGCAACGGACATTGGTTACATACGCGCGGACATGTTATAACTAAAACATTCATTTCTTTCAACAGCAAATAAACGACATTTATCTTATCCATTAATTGAGTCTTTGTTTCCTTCAATTCCCATTCGTTTCATTATTTTTTTGTGACGGGATTGGGGTATTTATATATCTTAGTCCCCTACAGACATTCCGACAAAAAAAAACTATCTTAAAACACTGCCAAACCTATAACGTACCTTCGTGTGAAATTTAAAAAAAATCGATCCAGCTGTTTTATAATCCAAACAGAACGAACTCACAGAAGAGATAAAGACAGAAATACTACGTTTTTATTATTCGGTATTTATTCAGAATACGGACCATGCTAGTTTTAGGATTTTCAAGTGAAATTCAATCGTTATCTTTTGTTTATTAAATTGTTAGGGTAGAATACAAAATAAATAAATAAAACTCTTTCCACTCAGATTAAGGAAGGCGTTTTTGTAAGGTTTTATTTAATGAAATGATAATTTTTAAAATTATAAAATATTTTAAAAACAGTATTTTTTTCATGTGAAACATTTATAATTGGTTATTTTGCACTTTATATTATTTCATAATCTTAAATTAATTTTTAATGTAAATATAAATAAAATGAGTATTTTTAAATGATAATGATGTATCGAATACAGCCCCCCCCCACACACAAAAAAAGAAAGAAAAAAAGCAGATTAAAAAAAGAAGAAAAAAAGCAGATTAAAAAGAAAGAAAAAAACAGTTAAAAAAAAAAAGATAGTTTCTTTTTAAAACAATGGCGTCATGGGAATTCTGACAAAAAAATCTTGGATATCTTCCTGTCCTCGACTAATAATTATTTTTACAGGGGGGGGGGAATAATAAAATAAAATAATAATAATAATAATAATAATAATAATACACGCATCCCTTAAGGTATTTCCTTTTCATTGCACGATTGCTTAAACAAACTCCATTTTCTAATGCGTGTAATGTCATGATCAACAGAATTGCATTTGTCTATCACAACTTGTTGTGATTGAAAGCATTGGACGAATGAAAGACATCGTGCAATATTCGACTTGATGCCAACTCGTTGTCACAAAAAAAAAAATAGTTTAAAAAAAACACTTAATGCTATTTTTTTTTAGATAGTACAGGCTTTATTTAGGTACTTGTACAGTTTAATCGACATAAAAAATGAAAATATCGAAAAAAAAAAAAAAAGCTTATATTGTACGTATCGGTATTAAACTGAAGATCTCCGAAAAAATATTTCACTTAATTTGATCAAGCAGTTTTTTTTTTTTTTTTTTTTTTTTTTTTTGCAGCGGAAAAAAACACGTTTTTATGGCAGAACGTTACTGGTGTGCGTCTTTGAATTTTTTTAACACACCACGGTTAGATAACTCAGTTTAAAGCGCCGACCCCCCCCCCAACTTTAATACTAGCTTTTCTTCATAAAAGATCGAACCTTTTCACCAGTATCATAACAAATTGTTTTTTCCTTGTTAAAGAAGAAACTACTTGCTGAAATTAAGTGAAACTTTTTCGAAGAACTTCATTCCATAACGGATACGTACAATATAAACTTTTCTATATTTTCATTTTTTTAATGTCTCCATTAAACTGTACAAGTACCTTTATTTAATTTTTACTGCATCCTTTATTTATTAACTTGTTAGCTGAAAGCACAAAATGACTCCACATATTAAGAATGGGTTTCTAAATAATAACGTTATTACTTCAGCACGTTCCGTATTGTGCATGATTACGAAAGACTAAAATTGCACCGGATTTATTTTCACAAAATTTGTTTTTTAATGTTTGGTCTATTTCAGATCGATTAATAAAATCCCGATTTTATTTTCACAAATGAATTGAAAAAATAATCAGAGAAGCAAACAAATAATTAAGGGGAAAAAATCAATGAATAAATGTTACGATAATCAATAAAATATACTTGGCTTTAAAAACTCAAATATTCGGTTTTACGAGCGGTTTTGCGAACAAGATGGCGGCCAATCGTTTTCTTCATGAAAAACAAACCTGTCGCCATTTCAAACTAATTTAAAATACAAAACTAACTGAAATATACAATAACTTTTATTTATTGTATATTTAATTTCTGACCCCTTTTTTGTTTGTTGGATTCTGTTAAATGCCAATATATTCTAATAGTAAACTCCTCTCTATAAATTCACGTACACAATTTTAATAACAGTTATTTTAATTTACAAATTTAACAAATATTTTTTTCAATTTATATAAAAGTAAAATTATTACTAAATAAAAATGTTTTTCATATTGTTCCGCATTAACAATGTACAAATTTAACAAACATTTGTATTGGTTGTCACCGGAAACCGACCGAAATATCTAGAAAAAAAAAACCTGTAAATCAAAGAAACCAATACGAAACAAATTTATTTTATTATTTATGTTTATATTTTATAATTTAATTGTTTATTAAATTGTTAGGGTAGAATACAAACTAAATAAATAAATCTCGTTCCACTCAGATTAAGAAAGGCGTTTTTGTAAGGTTTTATTTAATGAAATTATAATTTTTAAAATTATAAAATCTTTTTTTAAAAACAGTATTTTTTTCATGTGAAACATTTATAATTTATTTTTTTGCACTTCATATTATTGCTGTATTGCATAATCTTAAATTCATTTTTAATGTAAATATAAATGCAATGATTATTTTTAAATGATAATGATGTATCGAATACAGTCCCCCCCCCACACCAAAAAAGAAAGAAAAAAAGCAGATAAAAAAAAAACAAAGCAGATTAAAAAAGAAAGAAAAAAAAAGCAGACAAAAAAAAGATAGTTTCTTTTTACAACAACGGCGTCATGGGAATTCTGACAAAAAAATCTTGGATATTTTCCTGTCCTCGACTAATAATTATTTTTACAGGGGGGGGGGGGGAATAATAATAATAATAATAATACACGCATCCCTTATGGTATTTGCTCCTCATTGCACGCACGATTGCTTAAACAAACTCCAATTTCTATTGTGTGTAATGTTGTTTAATTCATGATCAACAGAATTGCATTTGTGCATCACAACTTGTTGTTATGATTGAAAGCATTAGACGAATGAAAGACATCGTGCAATATTCGACTTGATGCCAACTCGTTGTCACAAAAAACTAATGGTTAAAAGAAAACACTTAATGCTATTTTGTTTTTTAGATAGCACAGGCTTTATTTAGGTACTTGTACAGTTTAATCGACATAAAAAATGAAAATATCGAAAAAAAAAAAAAAAAAACTTATATTGTACGTATCCGTTTTAAACTGAAGATCTCCGAAAAAATATTTCACTTAATTTGATCAAGCATTTTTTTTTTTTTTTTTTCAGCGAAAAAAACACGTTTTTATGGTAGCGCGTTTACTGGTGTGGTGCGCATCTTTAATTTTTTTTAACACACCACGGGGAGACAACTCAGTTTAAAGCGCCCATCTTTAATACTAGCTTTTCTTCCTAAAAAATCGAACCTTTTGATCAGTATCATAAAAAAATTGTTTTTTCCTTGTTAAAGAAGAAACTACTTATTGAAATTAAGTGAAAATTTTTCGAAGAACTTCATTCCATAACGGATAATTACAATATAAACTGTTCGATATTTTCATTTTTTAATGTCTTGATTAAACTGTACAAGTACCTTTATTTAATGTTCACTGCATCCATTGTTTACTAACTTGTTAGCTGAAAGCACAGAATAACTCCACATATTAAGAATGGGTTTCTAAATAATAACGTTATTACTTCAGCACATTCCGTATTGTGCATGATTACGAAAAACAAAAATTGCACCGGATTTATTTTCACAAAATTTGTTTTTCAATTTAATGTTTGTTCTATTTCAGATCGATTAATAAAATTCATAAATGATTTGAAAAAATAATCAGAGAAGCAAACAAATAATTAAGGGGGAAAAAAATCAAGGAATAAATGTTACGATAATCAATAAAATATACTTGGCTTTAAAAACTCAAATATTCGGTTTTACGAGCGGTTTTGCGAACAAGATGGCGGCCAATAGTTTTCTTCATGAAAAACAAACCTGTCGCCATTTCAAACTAATTTAAAATACAAAAATAAATGTAGTATACAATAACTTTTATTTATTGTATATTTAATTTCTGACCCCTTTTTTTCATTTGTTGGATTCTGTTAAATCTCAATATTTTCTAATAGTAAATTTCTTTCTATAAATTCACGTACACAATTTTTAAAGAACCTTAGAACAGGTTGAAAATAGCAGATGTTTAAATGACATAATAGTCGGCAGAGTAAATGTGTAGTTTTCCATTCCAAATGAGTGGAAAACTACACATTTACTATTTAAATTTCTTTAATAAAAACCGTAATCTGGCTATGGGATATGTTTCATTTTTTTAAATACATAGGAATGCAATAAAAAATAAACTTTTTAAAAATGCATCAATTACGAAAAATTAAGGAATAAAATAAAAATAGCGAGAAATAAACTTACCTGTCAATCAAGGAAATCAAACACGAAACAAATTGCTTTCAATGTTCCAAACTAATAATTTAGTAAATTTGTAAAACATCAATTTTGTGTGTCCAATTCATTAAAAACTAAAATTGAAGATTGAAAAGTAATTAAAAAGATATAAATACACAATTTATACGTGATTTTTTTTTTAAATATAAAAGTATGAAAAATATTAAAAGATTTTAAAAAATGATAAACGGTTAGAATGAAACGTTAAATGTTCGTTAATTACGTGTTTTCCGATGATGTGTGCGACTTGGGACGTATTAACAATTCATAAGACGAAAATAATTCAAAATTAAAAGACGAATGAAACAAACATATCTTTGTTAAACGTAACTTTTATGTTTTCGGCCAATAAAGACTCCGTCGCATAATTTGCATTTGTATTGGTTGTCGCCGGAAAACAACCGAAATAACGAGAAAAAAAAAAAATCAATATTTCTATTTCAGGTTCTGAATTGGTTTCTTAATAAAAATCGTTATTTTAATTTACAAATTTAACAAATATTTTTTTTTCTATTTATATAATAGTAAAATTATTACTAAATAAAAATGTTTTCATAAAAAAATATTGTTCCGCATTAAAAACTTATAATTCACTATTTTTACACACACTATATTTATGCCACATAACAGAGTATATCCGTGAATAAATTAATTTGTATAAATAACTTGCAGCGTGACCCGACGTTGCCCTGGATTAAATTATGATCAACAAATGTTTCACACTCCCATATATTTATTGTCATCGAAATCGATGAAATTGACTATTTTTCAATCAAATCGATTGATTGAATGCTCTAATTGGAGAACTATAGCGATGCACCAGGAGGAAGCTTCACATGCGCATCGCAGTGACTTTCACAATAAAGTGTAATCTACATTGCACTGTAGAGAACCTCCTGTTGATTTTATCAAATAATTTGCGTATATAATGGCTTGCATTTAAGTTTAAAATGCGAAAGTCAAGTATCATACTTCAGTTGTGATCCAAACAGAAACATTAATTTCGAACGCGCCTCTGTAATATCAAAGAACGATCCAGTCGTTTTCGAATCCAAATAGAACGAACTCACAGAAGAGATAAAAATATTTTATTTTTATTCGGTACTTATTCAGAATACGAACCATGCTAGTTTTAGTTAGGATTTTCAAGTGAAATTCAATCGTTATCTTTTGTTTATTAATTTGTTAGAATACAAAATAAATAAAACTCGTTTCACTCAAATTAAGGGAGGCGTTTTGTAAGGTTTTATTTAATGAAACGATAATTTTGTTGTGTTGTTCGTGATCCACTGGAATTGTGTATCACAACTTGGTGTTCCTATTTACAATGCCTTCTCACTAACAGAGAACAAGAAATTGAAGTGTAGCATCTGAAGAACGTGCACTATTCGACTTGTTGGCACAAATACAAATGGTTAATAAAAGAAAACACGTAATGCTAATTTTTTTTTTTTTAGATAGTGCAGGTTTTATTCAGGTACTTGTACAGTTTATTCAAGACATTAAACAATGAAAATATCGGAAAAGGTTATAATATACGTATCCGTTTAGGACTGAAGATCTCCAAAAAAATATTTCACTTAATTTTATCTAGTATTTTTTTTTTTTTTTTTTTTTTTAGCCGAAACACGTTTTTATGGCATCTTTTAATTTCTTTAATGCACCACGGGGAGATAACTCAGTTTAAAGCGCCGACCTCCCTCCCCAACTTTAATACTAGCTTTTTTTCTTAGAAAATCGAACCTTTTGATCGGTATCATAACAAATTGTTTTTTGCTGTAAAAAAAAAAAAAAAAAAAAAAAAAAAACTACTTGCTAAAATTAAGTGATTTTTTTTTCGGAGAACTTCATTCCATAACGGATACGTACAATCTAAACTTTTGTTCGATATTTTAATTTTTTAATGTTTTGATTAAACTGTACAAGTACCTTTATTTAATGTTTGTTCTATTTCAGATCGATTTATAAAATACCGATTTTATTTTCACAAATGAATTGAAAAAGTAATCAGAGAAGCAAACAAATAATTAAGGGGCAACAATCAATGAATAAATG